>NC_000073.6:65533569-65844819 GCF_000001635.26 Mus musculus
CATTAAAGGCTGCTTTCTCCTGGGCTCTCACCACACCCCAATCTGCCAATGACTTGACCTCAGACTTCCCAGCCTCTAGAATTGGGAAAAATAGATCTCTGTAGTCAGTAAGCCATCAGTAAGTCATTTGACCAAGTCATGGAGAACATGATACATTCAGTGGGCTCATTGCTAGGTTCCATTTTTTGGAGAGTGAGTTTCTTGCTCAGAAGCCATGCTAGCACTGGAGGAGGCCTTTTGTAAGTCTGCACAGTAGATTTGGCAGGAGCGCTATGCACAGGGTGGTAAATCCATGTTCAAACTAATCCACTCCACTTAGAACAGAGCACCATTTCTCCACTGTGGAGAAGACTTAGTATAATTTACCTGCCTCCAAGTAGCTGGGTGATTATCCGAGGGAATGGCTTATATTAGAGGTCAGTGGTTGTTGCTGCAGGAAGGTTGGGCACTTGGCAAGAGTGGAAGCCAAACAGCCTTGGTTGTACACGTTTGAGGAAGTACATGTTTGTGGTGATTTGAATACGCTTGGCCCAGGGAGTGGCACTGTTAGGAGGTGTGGCTCTTTTGGAGGAAGAGTGTCCCTGTGGGTGTGAGTTTTAAGACCCCTGTCCTAGCTGCCTGGAAATCAATCTTATAGAGGCTGTCAGATGAAGATGTAGATCTCTCAGCTCCTTGCACCATGCCTGCCTGGAGGCTGCCATGCTCCCTCCTTGGTCATAATTGACTGAACTTCTGAACCTGTAAGATAGCCCCAATTAAATGTTGTCCTTTTAAGAGTTGCCTTGGTCATGGTGTCTGCTCACACAGTACAACCCTAACTAAGACAATGTTGTTGAGCCCATGTGTAGTCTCTGTTCCTGGCTATACAGCCACTTTGTTCAGTCGCTCACCAGGCAGTGACCACAATAACTGGGGAAAGAAGCTGATTTGTTTCCACAGAAGGTAGCATCTCAGTCACTTGGCATTAAAAGCCCCCCTTTGCTTTTCATTATTTGGCAATCATTCTTCAGGTCACAAATACCTTCTTGTCACTAATTTTCTAACCACATTCCATATGAGTCCCATCTGACTAAACCACTGGCCATGGGCCATGAGTCAGTATGTATCTGGTCACTTCTTCCAAGAAAAGGGAGCAACCAGGTGACTGCTCAGCTTGCCGCTCAGTCAGAGTATTTCCCTATACACAGCTCTTCAGAGATGTCCCAAAAAGGGGCTGGAGTACCACAGGTGTCCTCTTGCAGTAGTAACTATATATCCAGAATGACTCCCCGTAATCAGACCTAAGTCTTCTCTTCCCATCTGCCGATTGCAAGAGATTTCCTATGCTGCCATAGCTTTGGCTGGAAGAAGAGTTAGGGCAGCAGGGTGGGGACCACAGCATTCAGGTCCTCCTCTCAGAGTCAGGCTCAGTTTCACAGGTACCACGTCCACTTAGAGATGGAGTGCGGCTGTGCACACTCACCTTCATGACTTTGCTGTCAGCCCACATTCAACTGAGGATACATAGCTCAGGTCACATGGTAGCAATGACTCATTGTTAAGTATTCTACTGTAACTATGGTACACACGACAGGAATCTTCAGCAATCTCCTCCGAGAGAGAGAGAGAGAGAGAGAGAGAGAGAATGAATTTGAGCTCCAGAATTTGAGCTCACCTTTCAGCACTTGCCAAAAGCTCCAAATAGCATTCCTATCTGCCACCGTAACTTTCCAGCATGGTCTCTCAGGCCGTGTCATATGTTCCAAGTGGTAGAGCAGCATCCTTGGCAGATATTGGAGATGTTGCAGAGCCATCTCCTGTTTCCATCCCCACTCAAAGCTAACAGCCTTTTGTGTTAGTTGGTAAATGGGATGGAGCAGTATGCCTTTATGAGCAGTGCCCACTTTCAGAAGCCACACTCAGTAGGCATTTTATCTCTTTAGTTATAGAAAAGGTCATATATGTAACACACAAGCTTCATCTTTGAAGATATAATAATATGTCTACCCAACAGCCACTATAGAAATTTCACTGGGCTGATAGACCCCTGAATTAAAAAAAAATTTTTTTTATTTGTCATCCTTTGATCTGCAAGTATCTCACCAAGAAGTTCATGCATATCAGCTACTTCTTCTCATTCACCAAATCTACCAAGCGTAATGTCATCAAAACGATGGGCCAGTTTGCTGTGGTGTGAAAGGGAAATATAGTGAAGTTTCATAGAGACCTGATATAGGCAATTGAGAGCATCTTGTTGGCTTTACCAGCTAGAAGCAAACCACTTGTAGAGTGTGTGTGTGTGTGTGTGTGTGTGTTTTAAGATTTATTTATTTATTTATTTATTCGTTTATTTATTTAATGTATATGAGTATACTGTTGCTGCCTTCAGACTCACCAGAAGAGGGCATCGGATCCCATTACAGATGGTTGTGAGCCATCATGTGGTTGCTGGGAATTGAACTCAGGACCCTTGGAAGAGCAGTCAGTGATCTTAACTGCTGAGCCATCTCTCCAGCCCCGGTAGTGGGTTTTATTAACAAGGATGTATTAAAAAGCATTTACAAAATCAATAACTACATACCAGCCACCAGATGGTGTGTGAATTTGTTCAAGCAAGAATGGAGTAACACCGAGTTAAGCTTAAGCTTGTGATTATCTGCTGTTACTCTCCCAGATCCATTCACCTGTATAGGACAATGGGCCTGCTGGATGGGGGTGGGGTGAAAATCGCCACCTTTGCATCTTTTGGTCCTTGGTGTTGAAACTAATCCCTGCAACACCCCACCCCCACCAAATGGCTACTACTTTTACCTTTCTGTTGTTCTAGGGAGAGAAAGTTCTTGTGGCCGCCTCCCGGCCTTTGTAGACATCCTAGCTTCACCTCACATGTCAGAAGCAAAAATGGGGATTGGAACTTGGAAAAGAAGCCGTGAGGTGGGGTTAGGGAGCCACTGGCCCCATTGTGAGTGGACTTACTCCAACAGGGAGACCATAGTGACTCTTTGGGTCTTTTAGATCTAGGGGTCAGTTTCCCTCTCCCTCCCCCTCCCCCTTCCCTCCCCCTCCCCCTCCCCTCCCCCTCCCCTCCCCTCCCCTTCCCCTCCCCTCCCCCTCCCCCTCCCCCTCCCTCTCCAAGAAAAACAGGGTCCTTCCAAAGGAGAGTCTAGCTTCCTTTCATTCAATGGGTTCTGAGCCCCCCTCAAAAAGCTGATTCTTTTCTTTTTCCTCAATGAACTGTTATCTTGGTAAATGGTCATGGGTCCTTTAAAGGGAGATGGAGAGAACGTCTATTGGCTAACTTTTTCTTTTCTCTCCTCTCCTCCCTCTCCCTTCTCCCTCTCCCTTCTCCCTGTCCCTTCTCCCTCTCCCTTCTCCCTGTCCCTTCTCCCTGTCCCTTCTCCCTGTCCCTTCTCCCTGTCCCTTCTCCCTCTCCCTCTCCCTCTCCCTCTCCTCCCTCTCCCTCCCCCTCCCCCCATCCCCCTCCCCATCCCCCTCCCCTTCTCCCTAAGAAAAACAGGGTCCTTCCAAAAGAGAGTCTAGCTTCCTTTCATTCAATGGGTTCTGTCTCTAAACACTGACATTTGGCCTTGCTTTACATGAATGTGATCCTGTTTTGTGATTCAAGTTAGACTTTATTTTTTTGAAAGTTTAATAGGCTTCTAATCTGTTTCATGTCTATGGATGCCACGAGGAACGGGCCAGTGCCATAGGTCTCTGTGGTCACACTGCTCTGTCTGCTGCTTTGACTACACTGCCACTGTGACAGAGTGCTATCAACCGCCCCTGCAGCTGCAGGATCCAGGTGCTGAATTGTGGGATAGTCAAATCAGTAGCTGCTGTACTAATCCCACCAAACACTTAGCATTTTTCCTCTGTGGCAAGAGCATTCTAAGTCTTCTCTTTGAGTTATTTTGAAGTATATAATACATTGTTACTTAGCTATAATCTCCTTGTTGTGCCATAGAACAATAGAATTTACCTCTTCTCTCTAAATGCAACTCTGTACTGGTTGACCACCATCTTCCCTCCTAGAGCCTTTGGTAACAACCACTCTCTCCACGGCTACAATGTAACCTTTTCAGATTCCATACAGAAGTGAGATCAACTGGAATTTGTCTTTCTGAGTTTGTCAGAATGTCTAACTTTTTAAATATTTGGAAGAGAAAAGATCCAAAAATTAAAATATTCAGTAAGTCCAAAATAAGCTAAGAAAGGAAGGAAACCATGTAACAGATAAGGCAAATAGAAACTACAAACTCTATTTGCAGATGTAAGTGGCCACAAAATGTGAACTGTGTTTTCAGGAATGGTTCCAGAACACAGCCTGGAGATTGTAGCATTCACTACAGTTCCTGTCAATGGACAAAATGTTCCAAAAGCAAGACACTTATTCAGACGCCATTTGCATTATATATATATATATATATATATATATATATATATATATATATATATATTTGAAAACACAGTAGGAGAATGCAGAAGTTAAAAGTTAAAGGATTAAGTAGGACAAAGCAACCAATGAAAATTAACACAGCTATCCTAAGAAAACATGGCCTGGGGAAACAAAAGTACAGAAGTCCACATAGCTCCATGTTGAGAAAACATTTTATTTGTTGGGAGTGTATGACAACTGTAAAGTTGTGAATTTCCTATCTATATCTTCAAGATAATAAAGCGAACACTGGTAGAACTTCAAGATGAAACAGACAAATTTATATAAATAGTGTCTGTATTATATTTCTGTTACTGATATAAACAGCAAATATCAGTGATGATGTCAAGAATTTGAATAAAATTACAAAATTGATATAGTGATATCTTTGGCTAATTGCTATAGAATTCCTATTTTCTCATATATTTATCACACAGAGACATTGGCTCAATACAAAGGAAACACAAAGCAAGTCTCAAGACATCTCAGAGGTTTTTAATATCATATAGTTCCTTCATAGAAGTGGTTCAGGAACCTATGAATTAGAGTTTTTTTTTTTTTTTATAAAGTAATCGCGTGAAAATAAAATAGCAGAAAATATTTTGAAAAGAGCCTCAACAAAACATTTTATGTAAAAATTTCCATATTAACAAAACTTATTTGGGAAGAAATGGGCAATCTGTAATAAGAAATGGGACGTGTGCTGAAAGCTAGGCTTGCAAACAACAACACGGAAAGAAGGAAACATCTTACACGAGCCGTAAGGTCCCATTTTGCCCACAGCAGCCCCAGCTTACACCTAATATTAATGCTCATTGATTATTTTCATAACCCTTAATTCTCAACCATGCTCCAGTGAGAGGATAAGCCATATGTTCAGCCTTCCTGCTTATAATAATTACAGAAACTAAATCTGCAGTTGAAAATGTTCCTCCAAAAAAATGTGTGGGCTCATATTCATCAGCATATCAAATGGGAGACATCATTTTCATCTTAGGCAACTCTCTATAAAAGAGAAAATACACCCCAACTTTTGAGAATAAAATCTGGCTGAAAGTCTGGGGTGCAGTTCTGTGCTGGAGTCCTTCTGTGGCATGTGTGAGGCTCTGGGCTCAAGCCTTGGCGCAAGAAAAGGGAGAGAGAGGGAGAGAGAGAGAGACAGAGAGAGAGAGAGAGAGAGAGAGACAGAGAGACAGAGAGACAGAGAGAGAGAGAGAGAGACAGAGAGACAGAGAGAGACAGAGACAGACAGAGACAGACAGACTGACAGACAGAGACAGAGAGAGAGACAGAGAGAGACAGAGAGAGAGTTAATAAGAGAGAGGGGACACACACACAGAGACAAGACCACAGAGGGAGAGGGGAGGAGGGAGAGGAGGAGACTCAGAGGGAGGGAGAGAGAGGTGAGAGAGAGAAAGACAAAGAGGAGGGAGGGAGAAGAGGAGACAGGGAGGGAGAGAGAGGTAAGAGAGAGGGGAAGGAGAAGAGGAGACAGGGAGGGAGGTGGAAAGAGGTGAGAGAAGCAGGGAGAGAGGAGGAAAGAGGGAGGGAGGGAGGGAGGGAGGGAGGGAGGGAGGGAGGGAGGGAGGGAGGGAGGAGAGAAAGTGAGAGAGGAGAAAGAAAGAGAAAGTGAAAGAAAGAGAAAGAGAATGGGGGGCAGAGAGAAAGAGAATAAATCCTGGCAGACCACACCTGAAAAGACAACTACCTGTACTCTTGTACAGGAACACAAAAGATAATGAAATGAAGCCTTATTGAGAAGACAAGGAACACTGGCAAAGCTTTAGCTGTACTCAAAGAGAAAACCAAAGGCTGACACAGATGAAAGTGAGCCTAAGAAGGATGCATCTGTGGATCCTGATTATCTTTGGTCTTTTCGATAACAACAGTGTCGTTGGGATAAGGCTATAGCTCACTGAGCTTTCGATTTGCATTTTTTAATTAGTGATGTTGCAATGTGTGTCTTGAGGATCAAATCAAGAACCCTGGGCACACTAGGCAAAGGCTCTACCACTGAGCCCGACCCCCAGCCCAACACAGAAAAAAAACTATTAGTCAGCTATTTGTAAATTTCCTTTTGAGAAATGTTTATCCAGGCAATTAATACATTTTAAAATATTTTTTTCTGCTGATTTTGATTTCTTAATGTACTCTACAAATTAATCTTGTATTTGATAAAGTGTGTGCAGATGTATTTGAAATCAGAAATTGCATTTTCCAGCTTTCCTCCTTCTTATCTGGTTGATTGGGCTATTTTGGGTCCTTCATGAATTCTTACAAATTTTAGGAGTTCTTTGACTATATTAATAAATAATTGGTATTTCAATAATAATTTTTAATATCATTGGTATTTCAATAATAATTGCATCAAACCTGTAGGTTGTTTTGCATGATATGGATATTTCAACCATTGCGATGGCTAGTTTTTGTCAGTGTGACACAAACTAGTGTCACCTGGGAAGAGAGACCCTCGGTTGAGGTTCTCTATCAGTTTGTTCTGTGGGGCATTTCCTGATTAGTGATTGACATGGGAGGGCCCATCTGTGGTTGGTAGAAACACTGTGCAGGCCGTTCTGTGTTGTATAAGAAAGCAGGCTGAGCAGGCCAATGAGCAGCATCTCCTGCTACTCCCTATGGTCTCTGCTACAGTTCCTCCCTTTGCAAACAGGGATACCTTAACCCCTTCCTTTTTATTTGGATGACCTTTGTTTCTTTTCTTGTCTTATTGCAAAGGCCCCCCAGTACTGTGTTTAGCAAGAATGACAAAACTGAATGTGCTTGTTTGCCTTTGACTTTAGAGGAAAGAATGTTGATTTCCTCAGTGTGGGTAAGCTTATTATTGTTTTGAGGTACATCCTATTTAAATCTAATTTAAATTGTTTGCTTTTGGGAGCTAAAACCATCCAGTGGAAAAAAGAAAGCATTTTCAACAAACGGTTCTGGCACAACTGGCGGTTATCATGTAGAAGAATTCGAATTGATCCATTCTTATCTCCTTGTACAAAGCTCAAGTCTAAGTGGATCAAAGACCTCCACATAAGACCAGAGACACTGAAATTAATAGAGGAAAAAGTAGGGAAAAGCCTCGAAGATATGGGCACAGGGGAAAAATTCCTAAACAGAACAGCAATGGCTTGCACTGTAAGATCAAGAATTGACAAATGGGACCTCATAAAATTGCAAAGCTTCTGTAAGGCAAAAGATACCTTCAATAAGACAAAAAGGCCACCAACAGATTGGGAAAGGATTTTTACCAATCCTAAATCTGATAGGGGACTAATATCCAATATATACAAAGAGCTCAAGAAGCTGGATTCCAGAAATTCAAATAACCCCATTAAAAATAAGGTTCAGAGCTAAACAAAGAATTCTCAACTAAGGAATACTGAATGGCTGAGAAGCACCTGAAAAAATGTTCAGCATCCTTAATCATCAGGGAAATGCAAATCAAAACAACCCTGAGATTCCACCTCACACCAGTCAGAATGGCTAAGATCAAAAATTCAGGTGACAGCAGATGCTGGCGAGGATGTGGAGAAAGAGGAACACTCCTCCACTGCTGGTGGGATTGCAAGCTTGTACAATCACTCTGGAAGTCAGTGTGGAGGTTCCTCAGAAAATTGGACATAGTACTACCGGAAGATCCAGCAATACCTCTCCTGGGCATATACCCAGAAGAAGTTCCAATTGGTAATAAGAACACATGTTCCACTATGTTCATAGCAGCCTTATTTAGAATAGCCAGAAGCTAGAAAGAACCCAGATGTCCCTCAACAGAGGAATGGATACAGAAAATGTGGTACCTTTACACAATGGAGTACTACTCAGCTATTAAAAACAATGGATTTATGAAATTCTTGGACAAATGGATGTATCTGGAGGATATCATCCTTAGTGAGGTAACCCAATCACAAAAGAAGTCATTAGATATGCACTCACTGATAAGTGGATATTAGCCCAGAAACCTAGAACACCCAAGATACAATTTGCAAAACACAAGAAAATCAAGAAGAGGGAGGACCAATGGGTGGATACTTCATTCCTCCTTAGAATAGGGAACAAAATACCCATGAAAGGAGTTACAGAGACAAAGTTTGGAGCTAAGACAAAAGGATGGACTATCCAGAGACTACCCCATCCGGGGATCCATCCCATAATCAGCCACCAAACCCAGACACTATTGCATATGCCAGAAAGATTTTGCTGTTATATCTGCAAAGGGACCCTGTTATAGCTGTCTCTTGTGAGGCTATGCCAGTGCCTGGCAAATACAGAAGTGGATGCTCACAGTCGTCTATAAGATGGAACACAGGGCCCCTAATGGAGAGAAGCTAGAGAAAGCATCCAAGGACCTGAAGGGGTCTGCAACAACAATATGAACTAACCAGTACCCCCAGAGCTCGTGTCTCTAGCTGCATATATAGCAGAAGATGGCCTAGTCAGCCATCATTGGGAGGAGAGGCCCCTTGGTATTGCAAACTTTATAGGCCCCAGTACAGGGAATGCCAGGGCCAAGAAGTGGGAGTGGGTGGGTAGGAGAGCAGGGCAGAGGGAGGGTATAGGGAACTTTCAGGATAGCATTTGAAATGTATATAAAGAAAATACCTAATAAAAATAAATAAATAAATTAATTAAAAATTGTTTGCTTTATTTTTATTACGAATAGATGTTAAATTTTACTGAATGTCTTATGCATTTATTGAGATGATCCTATGGTTTTTATCTTCTATTATGTTAGCATCAGTTACATTTATTTGTTTGCATATGGCTTTAGCATTAATATGGTTCTTGAAATGTTGAAGGTATTGATCCTGGGATTTTCTTTATTGAGAGACTTACTGCTGCCATGTGATTACTCGTTACTGGTTTGTTCAGGTTTCCTGTGTTTCCACAGCTCAGTTTTGGTAGGTCACATCCACCCAGAAAGCCAGTCATTTCTTACAGGCTTTCATTTGTTGTTGCATTTATAAAAATCCTCTGTGTTGTTGAGGAGCTGCCATGCATCCCTTCTCAGTTTGCTTTACTTATGATCACCTTTTCCCTTCTTACTCTGTGAGCAAAGCCAGGCTTTGTCAAATTGTTTGCTTGTCTTCTCAAAACACTAAGTCTTCATTTCATCATCTTTGAAATTGTTTGTTGTTTGATCTCTATTTTGTTTATTTCTCCTCTGATCTATATCCATACTTTTCCTTCCTGCCTTCCTTTCTTTCTCCCTTCCTCCTCCCTCATCTTCCTTCCTTCCTTCCTTCCTTCCTTCCTTCCTTCCTTCCTTCCTCCCTCCCCCCCTCCCTCCTTCCCTCCCTCCCTTCCTTCCTTTCTTTCTTCTAATCTAGGGTTTGGACTGGCCTGGTCTTGCTTTTTTTTTCCCAGTTCCTCCTCCAGTAAAGTGTCTGGGTAACAGAAAGAGAAGTTAGTCAAGTTAACAATTCTTCATCTCTTTTTATCATCTTTTTCATCCACTCAATACTCTCTGGACACACACAGCTGGCTGGTGTTGAGTCAATTGTCTTGCTTTTTCCAGTTCCTTGATTACATAACATGTTTTGTTGTTGCTGTCTTTTTAAAATACCTTTGGCCCTTCCTTCCTTCCTTCCTTCCTTCCTTTCTTCCTTCCTTCCTTCCTTCCTTCCTTCCTTCCTTCCTTCCTTCCTTGATTGACTAACATATGGCTGGTTGACTTTAAGTTGAGACCTGCCCACAAGTGCTGCTTTTGCAGTATCCTTTAGGTTTTGTTGTGTTATATTTTCAGTTTTATTTATCCCAAGAAATATTTTTAAAGTACTGTCTTGCTATAGCCATGGCTGACTTACAAGGAAAACTACATTAAAACAAAACAAAACAAACAAACAACCCTCCAGACTGTCTATAAATAAAATACAGTCATTCACACTGTATATATTTTTTGTGCTTTGTAGGGTATTCATTAAAAAGGAGTTGTTTTATGAAATAGGAGCTGCTTAGAATTCAAGCAGCAGAAATACTCGCTTGGTACACACTAATGTATAAGCACATTATAGAGTTTTATCATGAATTTATGAGCAAGAAAGGCCTTAGTGATTTCCTTTGATGAGAGATGTGAAAAGTGTTGCTTTGGGGGCAATCAAGTCACTGATAGAAGTAAAGTGCCACCTAGAGTTCTCTTCTCGTTCTTCTTCCCTTCCTTCTTTAATTATATATATCTACACATTTATATATCTCTATATATCTATGTATATACGCTTTATAGCTTAGGCTGGCTTTGAACTTACTCTGTAACTGAAGCTGATTTTGAACTTCTGATCCTTCTGTCTTTACCTACCCAATGCTGAGATTACAGGTACGTCTTAGTAAGTGTTCTCTTTCTATGAGGAGATGCCATGACCATGGAAACTCTTATAATGGAGAGCATGTAATGGGGGCTAGCTTACATTCAGAGATTTATCATGGTGGGAAGCACGACAGCATGTAGGCAGACATGGTGCTGGGGAGTAGCTGAGAGTTCTACAGATCCAGAGGCAACAGGCAGAGTCAGATGCTGGACCCGGCTTGAACATTTGAAACCTCAAAGGCCACCCCCAGTTCTCCTTCTCCTAACAAGTCCACACCTACTCCAATGAGGCCACACCTACTCCATACCTCCTAATCCCTGTTAAGGTAGCATCAGTCCCTAATGACCAAGCATTCAAATATATGAGCTTATGGGAGCCACTCCTATTCAAATCACAAGGTGTGTGCTACCATACCCAGTTATGGGGTCCTGGGGATTGAACCCAGCGTTTGATGGGTGTTAGGAAAGCATTCTACCAACTGAACCACAACCCCAGCCCTGAGCCCCACCTTGTTGGGTACTTATTCATATCTGTCACAATCTCCCATAGCTGTAGATATAGCATCTGCAGGGGGTTAATAGGAAATATATGATGATATTTCCTGCAGTGAAGAGCTGGTAATGTAAATGTTAATTATAAATATGAATGTGATCAGTAAATTAATACAGTGGCTTTATTTCTTTATCCTAGATAGTTCCCAATAACAGCATAGAGAGACCAAGATTTATTTCCAAGCTTCACCTCAGTACCTGGGCAGTCAAATAATCTATCGTAACCCCCTAAACTAATCCAGCTAACTCCTAGCCAACATCCCAATAATACTTGCAATTAGGCCTTTTATGCTCCAGGTGAACTCTAAGAACTCCTTCTTCTTCTTCTTCTTCTTCTTCTTCTTCTTCTTCTTCTTCTTCTTCTTCTTCTTCTTCTTCTTCTTCTTCTTCTTCTTCTTCTTCTTCTTCTTTTTCTTCTTCTTCTTCTTCTTCTTCTTCTTCTTCTTCTTCTTCTTCTTCTTCTTCTTCTTCTTCTTCTTCTTCTTCTTCTTCTCCTCCTCCTCCTCCTCCTCCTCCTCCTCCTCCTCCTCCTCCTCCTCCTCCTCCTCCTTCTTCTTCTTCTTCTTCTTCCTGGCTGACCTGAATCTCCCCACCTCTCTCTCTCTCCTTCCCCTGACTGGTGAAGTCCCACTCAATTCTCTCTTCTGCCCTGTCATTGAGTGATTAGCATTTATTGACAAAGCAAAGAATAAATGGTAAGAATTGTTTACACAAACTCAAGACAGGAGATTCTTGACATAAGCATTACAATGCCATGTCCTGACTGAAACAACGTATGAGGGCAGAGAAATCAGCATTTGAATAGCACAAGGGTAAAACTTTATACAGTGCACAAAACATTATGCCTACATAGTAAAAACAAAGAGGTGATTTTGGATCTCAGAAGGCTGGGAAACCATTTTTTTCTTCTACATAATAACAAGAAAAAAGATCTTTGTATAGTAAAATTAAAGAGGTTTAATGTATGGGGACTCTCCAGGGCACCAGGGGAAGGCTCAGGTACGTTCTTTCTTACTTTGTACCTTGGCGAATGTGAGCGGGAGTGAAAGCAGTTAATTACTGCTCCTGCCGGGGCCATGCTAAATTGATTAGCTGCCACATCATGGTGGTAACAGCTCTCCTGTTGCTTTATTAGTTTCATTCCATGGACATGAGGTATTTCTTCTGTGGGGCTGCACATGCAGCCAATGGTTAGCAGGGCTCTTAATGGCATCCTTTACCTCTGGTCCCAAGTGACTCGTTGATATGAACTGTATAGATAACAGTCAGTAAGGAGAAATTATCAATCATGTGTGCCTCTTTCTCTTGAGGAAACACACCTTTTTTTTTCTCTCTCTCTCCTATACATTATGATGGCATCATTTTTCCTCAAATTTGCTGTTTGGAATTGGATACCTTGGCTTTTTCAGGGAGTCCCCCTGAGCTGGTGTCCTGTTGCCTAATGTCATGGGAACTTTATCCTTTTCTATCTTGGAGGTTTTTTTAGGGACACGTCTCATCTCCTCTTGTAGACAATGACCCCCTAGCAGGTAGGATTTATATCTGGTTCCCACCTAGACTTTCCCAGTTCTTTGCACACAATGTTGCTTATTAAATGCTTGTTTTATGAGTTAATTTATCTTTTATTTATGATGTAACCAATACCCATAATTTTAGGCTATATCAGGAATTATGTGGGTGCTAGGAACTAAGGAGCCAATTTATTACCAGTTCAACATCAAAGGCTCCACAAAGTCAGGAGGGACCCAAGCACTTCTGGTTTTCTCTGCTTCCTTCTTTAGGCACACAGGACCTCTACCTGAATTCCAGCAGGGATGTCTAAGATTCAGGGGAAGGAGAAAGGTAAGAGCTACAAGGACTCTTTGTTAAAACCATCCAATCTCCCTTTTTAAGGATGTTCAGGGACTCCTAGTTCAATTGAAGACTTCTATTTAAATTTTACTTTATAGCTTCTAACTTCAAGAGAGGCTGGAGAATAAAGCTATTTAGTGTGCTGCTCTTTCCCCTGAAAAAAAAAATATGGGTGATGTTTCCCAGGGAGGAGAGGAGAAGGAAATCGAGTGAGCAGCTTACAATGTTTGCCATAAAGGGTCTTGACATTATCCATCAGTATTATCTATGCTTCCCTCATTTAAAAAAAATTCTCAAAGTCTCTAGTAAATTATTGGAATTTAGCCAGCCTCCAACCTCTATCTCCCAGGATAGCTATGTAATATAATCTAGTCTATTCAACTCCTCGCTCTCCCATCAAGTGAGCTTCATTTGCTTCCCTTATCTCTAAGGGGTGTGCCACCGTCTGATGTTTCCTGCCTTTGACAAAATGTCCAGTGTGGCATCACCAGACTAGTTGAGAGATGGATGAGTGGGGTCAGGCGTACCATCACTTGGTGATTATGTTTGCTCCTTACAGATATTACAGGATTTAGGTAAAGTTCTGATACACTCAGCAGCAGCTATTTGAAGCTCAGTATGGGGGTGGGAGGGTCCTAATGATTAGATGGATGCTGTCATTGACAAAGTATCACATTTCTGAAAGGATGGTAAGAGAAGCATTTCTCCTGTGCTTGTGCCCATGCTTAGCTTACCTCTTCCAATCTGCGACTCCCCCAGGGAAAGTGTCTGGGTAACAGGAGGAGTGACTCAGGTTAGCACGTCTTCATCTTTTTTGTCCACTCAACGCTCGCTGGACACAAACGATTGGCTAGGTGTTGCATCTATTGTCAGGTACAAAAGGGACTTTCCGTACATATACTTCTCATTTTGGCGTTAAAGATACATTGAGGAGCCAAAATGAACAGCAGGGTGCTAAGAAGAGATGCTGAAATCAGCTTCCACAGACCAATAATCCCAGGAAGCCTGGCATTGCATCTAAGCTTGGGTATTTTATAATTCTCTTTTAGCCGCACAAAATTAAATTAATTAATACTGAGGAGACTCAGATGTGGACTGTTAATGTGGGGCTTCTGATGCATTCACATTAGATAGATGTTCTCTATGAATAAAGACAGAAGCAGAATAAGCAGAATCGGTCTCTAGTATGGACCAACCTTGAAGGTGTGGACAGTCAGCTACTCAGGATAAGGCTATAAGGGAGACACAGCGGCAGCGAGATGACTGGAAATTCCATGAGAATATCCCACTGTGACGGTAGCAACTTCCATCAGAACCACAGAGAATGAAATTGGAAACACAAATCTAGATCTAGAAAGCACCCACTGTTAATCGTTCAAGACTGGGTCACTGGGGTTGAGGGCAAAAGCACCGGCTTGTCAGAAATTTCAATTAACTAATTGATACGAGTGAAGGTCATGAATTTTTCTGCAGCCCAGGCCAGGACATAAGTGTGCTTGCAAGAAGATGCTTATCCCAGAGCAGCTGGGGTGCTGGGCCCCCGGGGACTGCAGGGTGTTTAATTTAGAGATCATGTCACTGTCCTGTGCTGTTGACCTTGTAATGTCAGTTGGCCTGGTATGCTTGTCTTGTTCCACTTAGTTGGATAAATAATTTATAATTCTGGAGGTGTACACATGCAGTGTACTCTTATGTAAGTTTTGTTTAAATATAACTGCATGCTCTCCTGTGCACGTTCTGTTAATTTTTGAAAGACTTAAAGGAATTTTATGTACAAAAATATCCGGCTGATTTGGCAGAATGATGGTTGGCTTCAGTGCTTAGGCCGGCTTTGTTGATTATATTTGCAGCTCTCCCTTGCTTGATTCGAAAGGTTTGAGGTGGTCAATTGCATCAAATCTGTTTTGAAGCAGCCACAGAAAGTTGGTTAGCTGGATATATATGATTCTTAATATTAAACGTATGAACTAACTGAAGAGTATGTGAAGAATGGTTCTGGGTTTGATACAAATCATAAAATTCTAAGTAGAATAAGATGCCTGTGAAGCTTAAATATTTAAGGGAAACAAGATTCTCACGTTGAATTTTACTAGTATAATAATTAAAATATGTAGTTAGAAAGGTTCTCCTAGGGCTGGCGAGTTGGCTCCGTGGCTAGGAGCACTGACTGCTCTTCCAAAGGTCCTGAGATCAAATTCCAGTAACCATATGGTGGCTCACAACCATCCATGGTGAGATCTGACACCCTCTTCTGATGTGTCAGAAGACAGCTACAATGTACTTATGTATAATAGTAAATAAATCTTTGGGTCAGAGCTAGCAGAGACTAAGTGACCGAGGCTGACCGGAGCCAGCAGAGGTCCTAAATACAATTCCCAACAACCACATGAAGGTTCACAACTATCTGTACAGCTACAGTGTACTCATATACATTAAATAAATAAATAAATAAATAAATAAGTAAGTAAATAAATAAATATTTTTTTAAAAAGAAAGGTTCTTCTAGCCTAACAGCAGCTAGACTGGGATGGAGGGTCAGCTCCCCCAAGAAGATCACAACCTGGAAGTTGACAATGGCAAACAGCGACACTGCCATTGCTGGGACTCAGGAAGAATAATACACAGTTTTAAACCAGTAATACTGAAAAGTCACAGTTGTATCTATTGATGAGAGAAAAAGTAACATTAGAAACAGCAAAGACAGAGAAGTAGCCAAATAGAGGCATCAAACCTACCTATTCCCTCAAAGGTCTGCCTTGGTTCTTAATACGATTCACACTCTCCAGCCTTAAAAATGTAAGCATGCAGCCCTACAGTATGGTTGCCCTGCCTTGAAGCAATCTCAGTAGAGTATCAAAGTTTCCTATCTCTCTGCAGCCTGGTACCCTGTGATTTTCATTTTATGATTCTCCAGCCGCAACCTTGAGCTTAGCATGCTGTTCTCTGCCTGTACGCTTTCAATGTTTGCAGATGGCATACACATGTGAAAATATGTGTCATTTTTCTCTCTGCATTTGACTTATAGCACTTGGCATAATCTTCTAGTTACTAGAAATTTGCTAAAATGTAGGGTTTTTTTCCCCTTTGATTTTTATTTCATGACATTGATTTAGGCAAATGGTTTTAGATGTAATCCCAAAAGTTTAGGCAATAAAATAAAAAAAATAAAAAAATATATATTAAAATTTTACACACATCACCATCACCACCACCACCATCACCACCATCACCACCATCACCACCACCACCACCACCACCACCATCACCACCACCACCACCACCACCACCACCACCACCACCACCATCACCACCACCAACACCATCACCACCACCACCACCACCACCACCACCACCACCATAACCACCACCACCATCACCACCACCACCACCACCACCACCACCACCACCACCACCACCATCACCACCATCACCACCCCCCAAAAGAACAGGAGGATGAACAGAGAGGGAGACAGTTCCCTAGTAGAATAGCCACTGATAGACTTCCCATGATCCTGTAGGCAACCCTAAGGAAACTCAGTGTGGATCATAAAAAAAAGCTGTGAGATTTGGTAGTTAGTTGGGGAGAGAAAGGGGATCGTCAGGAGTATGTGTGGGGTGGGGGTAATGTGAAAAATGGAATTAAAATCTACTACACACACATATGAAAATGTAATAGTGAAGCCCAAAATTAATATTTGCAAAAAATATTTGTAATCAATATATGCTAATAAGAGCTGGAGAGATTTCTCAGTGGTTAAGAGCCCACAGTGCTCTTGCAGAGAACCTGAGTTTGATTCTCAGCACCGTTGTTAGGAAGTTTCAGGAGACGCTAACACTGCTGGCTGCTGCAGGCACTACATTTACACGAATGCACTCATGCGTGTTCATACACATTTAAAATACTAAGATAAGTCTGTAAGATATATGATAATGAAGGGATTTAACGATTAAATAGATAACCTGTGGCCTAAGTGAAATGTTTTGAGGGTGTTGTTGTGTTGGTTTGTTGTTGTTGTTGTTGTTTAACAGCATAGCAAAAGCACAGGCACTAAAAACAATTAATAGAAGGGACCTCATGAAACTGAAAAGCTTTCATATGGCAAAGGACACCATCATCTGGACAAAGTGGCAGGCTACAGGGTGTGAAAATGTTTTTACCAATTACACATCCAGTAGAGCATTAATATTTAAAATGTATAAAGAAACAAAAAACAAAAAAAACAAAAAACCCTTAACATCCAAAAAAAAAAACAAACCCAAAAAACTCAATTACAAAATGGGGTACAGATCTGAACAGAGTACTCTCAAGAGAGGAAACTCCCTTGGTTGAGAAGCACTTAAAGGAAGATTGGAAACATCCTTACCATCATGGAAATGCAAAGCAAAATATTCAAAGTATTGATGTTGTGGGTTTGGTCTAATGCTGCTTGTATTATGTTAATCTGAGTCCCCCAAAATTGCAGGAGAACCTGCCCGTCTCCACAACACTGAGGGAACCTTGCCTCCAGTTGGTTTTGATTGGTAAAGAAAGTTGCTGGGCAGAGAGACAGAGGCAGAACTTTTAGGATTCTTGGGCAAGGGACCGAGGAAGAAGGAGAGAGGCCCACCATGCCTGAGAGGTGCAGAAGACAGAGAGCATAGCTGTCATGTAAGACCTGAGGATCATGGCCCAAGAGGACTGCACATCTGGGTCTAGGGCAGCCAAGATGGAATATAGGCTTTAGTATGTAATAACTTGGGAATATTGGAGGATGTAGTTTAGCCATGTGGAGGTTAGGAAGTGACCCATCCATTGAGCTATTTTAGGCATATTAAAATACAAAGGCTGTGTGCATGAGTCTCTCATTCAGGAGCATAATGAATTGCAGTGGGTAGCAGGAACCCCCTCTGCTGGGATCGTTTGAGTAGCGCCAATTGAGTATAGCTACACTTGGAAATTTTATCTTAGACAAGCTAGAATGGCCGAGAAATTGCAGTTTATGCTGGTGTGAATGTTGGGGAATAGGGGAACATGCATCCTTTGCTGGAGGAGTACAAACTTGTACAGCCACTCTGGAAATCAATGTGACCATTCTTCAGGAAGCTAGAAATAGCTGTGAATAGCATCTATATTAAGATGCAGCCATACCATTCTTAGGTATATACCCAAGGTAGATTTTACCTACTATAGAAACTTGTTCAAACATTTCATTGCTGTTCCATCCACAGTGGCCAGAAATTGGATACAGGTTAGATGTCCCTCAATGGGGGAATGGGTAAAGAATATGTGGTACATTTATATAATGGAATAGTACTCATCTGTTAAAAGATGAAATCATGAAATTTGCAGGTAAATGGATGGAGCTAGAAAAAATTATCCTGAGTGAGGTAATCCAGAAACAAAAAGATAAATTTGGTATGCATTCCCTCATATGTAGATGTTAGTTGTTAAGTCTGCTGCAATAAGCAAGCTAAAATCTATGTAACCACAAAGGTTAGAGGTTAAGGGACTGGAGGGAAGGGATGGACCTCCCTAAGAAGGGGAAATAGACTAGATATTCATGGATGGGTGAGACTAAATAGGGGGATCAAATGGGGATGGGGTAAAAAAGGGATTAGGGAGGAAATAGAAACAGCTAAAGTTAAGGGCATTTGAGGGGTTGTATAGAAACCTAATACAGTAGAGACTTCTAAAACATATGCACATATGAAGGTGATCTAAATGGAATCATCAAATAACAGAGGAGACAGAGCCCCAACTGGACATCTCTCACTACCAAATGAAGCCTCCTGTTCCAGGAATAGTTGTTTGTCAAAGGGATCTCATGGGGAGCCCCCAATTAACTCAGGGTGTTGCCAAGGCTATTGGTTGCTTTCCACAAACTGATGGTAATGTCCTACTGCTGAAGAGAACACCTATTCAACTCAACTCATTGAACATGGAGAAGTTGGACTGGTGCCTACCTAGAACTCTTACCCTTCCTGACTAATGTTCCTGGTACTGGAAGGTACTCTGTATGCTACCGAAGGAGAAATGTAAACACCAACTCAGCCACAAAACTTTCAGTCTATAGTGGTGACCTGCATGTGAGATGTGCTCGTGCATTAGTGGTCCAAAGCTTGCAGGAGTGACTAACCACTATCTGATTGGATTTAAGGCTCAGTACTTGAGATAGAACCCTTCCATGATTCTGCTCAGGTGGCCAAGAACCTATGACTAGATAGGCGAGGGATCCAGAGGAAAATAAAATATTACTGTTTTGATAAAGGAATGTAGCAACAAAATGACTCCTAATGATGTTCTGCTAGACTCACTGATCAGTGTCTTGCTCAGTCTTTCTCAGAGAAGCTTCCTTCTTCTGCAGATGGGAACAAATACAGAGACTCCCCAGCTGAACAAGGTGCAGAGAGGGTTAGACCTTGGACTACTCAGTCCTAATTGGGATATGTCCATCAAATCCCTCACTTTACCATTCAGAGGCCCTGTGGAAGAGAAGGAGGAAAGACATTAAAAGTCAGAGGGGATGGAAGACACCAAGGGACCAAGGCCTTCTAGATACAACAGGGCTGATTCACATGTGAACTCACAGAGACTGAACCAGCATGCAGGGTCCCTCCCAGTGCTGAGAGGAGAAATAGACACAAGGTCCCATTCCAATTGGTGACTACTCACAAATGAAAACTTAGGGTTTTTTTTTTTTTCCAATGGCGTCTCACTGGATATGCTAACGACACTGAAGATCAGACCCCATGCCCAGCAGTAGATGGCCAACACAAAAGAGACTCAATGGTATTTTTGGAGGTGTTTTTGTTGTTGTTTTAAAATTTATCCTACAGGGATTTTACTTATATATTATGGTCTCCAATTTTATGTTTTTATGTGAGTTCTGTGCATATGAACATGCATGTCTTTGTGTATATATGTATATACACAATATATATACATATGTGTATGTATGTGTGTGTATATATATATGTATACATATATATATACACACACAACATATTACATACACAGAGAAACATTGTTTTATATCATTCCTCAATATTTTCAGGCTCTTAAATTCTTTCCATCCCCTAAGTGTCTGATAAGAGATTGATATCCACAATATGCAAGGAACCCAAGCTATTGGATAGAAATAAAACAAGTAATTTTCTTAAGAAGCAGACAAAGGTCCTGAGCAGACATTTTTGAAAGGGGCATATGTGAATGGCTAAGCACACATGAGAAAAAGTCAACAGCACTAATTATGGGAAGGGTGAGTGGGACCATGACAGGATGGCCAGTCTAAAAGGGATGCCAATCTAAATAAACATCACAGAACAATTCTATCTGCAGAGCACCACAGTAGCACATACATGCTACATACGTGTGTGTGTGTGTGTGTGTGTGTGTGTGTGTGTGTGTGTGTGTATACAGGTCAAACAGCAGCTGTCAGGATTTGGTTCTCTCCTACCATGTAGGTCCTGGGATCAATGTCAGATTGTCCACACTTGGCAGCAAGTTCCCTTCTCTGCTGAGCCATCTCACCTGACTAGTGTGGTCTCAGCAGTCTTTTACAAGACTTACCATGAGATTATTGTGTGGAAGAACTCCCTCTTCATGATCTCTCAGTTCATTTTGATGTTCTGCTCTTGTTAGCAGTGAGACCAGTGATCTTATTTTGATTATAACCACTTTCACAAAGACAAAAATAACCAAGATCAGAGAGAAAAAGAAGCTCTCCTAACCTGTTAATGGGAATTTGAATTAATAAAGTTATAATGGAAAATGAAACAAGCGAAAATAGAAGTGCTGTAGGATCCAGCAGCCCCTTGCTTTGGGTATTTATTTACCCAGACGTTCTGAAGTTCTTGTGTAGGGTACCTGTGCACACGTGTTCACCATGTCACTCTTTAGAACAGTTATGGAAATACATTGAGATCAATGGATGAACGAATAGAGAAAGTTTAGTGTAAATTCACAACAGTAAGATAGTCTTCTCTTATAAGGAAGAGAGTCATCTATGTTTCTGGCACTGTGATGACTATCTTGGTTGTCAGCCTGACTACATTTGGAATTAACCGAAACCCAAGCAGCGGGGCACACCTGTGAGGGAATGATGTTTTTCTTACTTGAAGTAGGAATATCAAATTTTAATCTGGATCTTTTGAGGTAGGAAGATACACCTTTAATCTAGGCCACACCTTCTGCTGGCAGCCTATATAAAGGACACGGAAGAAGGAAGCTTGTTCTCTTTGCCTACTTGCTCTCACTGAATTATTGCATACATGAAGCCCAGCTAAGACCTCTCTTCATTTGTGCCATATGAAAGAAGGTGCAAATAATCTTAAGGATTCCATCACCAGCAATATTTATTGCCTAATTTTAGCTGAAGTTTTGACTAGAGACATTTTTATGTCTAAGCCAGTTATTGGGCTGTTCCTATGTCAAGGAATCAGCAGATCAGTTACCTGTCCTGCTTGATCTTCTTGAATTTTTCTTTTCTGTAGTCAGGATCTTCAAGGGGTCTTCCCCTATCATATCTGATCCATGTCATTCTGGAAGGGGTTCAAAGCCTTTTCTCCTTTCCTGTCAACATAAATACAGAGCTTTCTCCCAAAATAGCAATGTCCTTAGTCCAGTAGCCAGTAATCACTAAAGATATAGTTTGACCTCTCTTCCAGAAGAGCTTTAATATCATAAATACCACCAAAATTATAATCATCTTTTTTTGATAATTAAAACTCCTCAAAGCAATTAAAACAATCTAAACAAATATAATCTGGCGAGATAGTGCTCCCTACCATCTCCTATTTTGTTCTTAAATGATTAATTTTTAATAGTGAGATCAAGGCCTAAGTTTCTACTGTCTGAGATATGTTAGGCTCCCTGTCGACCTATAATTTAAGATCAAAAGCCTCAATTATTTATTCATCTAAGTATACTTAAATCCTCCCTTCTATGGAGATTAATATATCTGTCACCTTCTCTTTATGTAACTTGAATTGACATGAGCTTCTATTATTTGTTTGAGGTAAGTTTTCCCTACTTATCCCTTGCTCTTTGACCTATAATTTAAGATCAGAAATCTCAAAATATTTATTCATCTATGTATTTAACTTTAATTAAGTTCCCCTCTATTTATATATAAATCTATTTCCAGACTCTATTTTTGTCATACCAGACTAAGCAATCCCAGAAATTCCATGTAGGCAGTGTTCAAAGATTATGAGTATTTGCCCTGGCAAGACTTTTAAATTTCTTTTAATGCATTTTTCTCATTCCTTCTATTCTCTCTCCCTGCCTTTATTTCCTACATTTGAGATCAAAGGCCTGGATTTCTTTATTCCATGTATACTTAAAAACAATTAAACAATTACCATTATACTCCCTTCTACCCTTAAAAACAATTAAATCAAAATTTAATTATCTCCATCCTTTATTATTTGGTTATGGGAGGCAGGCAGCTTGTATTGTTTGCTTGCCTCTGCCTTCCTCTGAGCAGCCTGTCTCTGTGCACAGCAGGGGCTCCAAGCAGCTCTGAGCTCAAGCTTTTTGTGTAGTTCCAAACCCTGGGAAGAAATCTCCATGTGGCTTAGGCAAAATCTGTAGCCTGATTAGAAGCCAATTTTCCCCTCCCCCTACTCTTATATCATGGCATGTGTGTATTCCATCCAAGAATCTCTAAATGGTTTTTAATAGTGAAGTCTTGCCCCTACGTTGGATGGCATCTGTAGCAGTAAATTAGTAGAACTGGTCTGGCTCCCAGCAGGTTGTGTACACTGCACCTGCCCAAGGGCTCTCTGGATTCATGAATGAAACTAACTCTCTCTCTCTCTCTCTCTCTCTCTCTCTCTCTCCCTCTCTCTCTCTCTCTCTCTCTCTCTCACACACACACACACACACACACACACCAGCTAATTTTGATATGCTTTGATTAGCTCAAAGCTGGGCTAGCATACATTCTCCCCTCCAACTTTCCTGAGTCAACTTGCTAAATCAACATTTCATCTCTACTACCCCAGACCCAATGGGGGAGTGGCCCCTAGGGCCATTTTCTTGAATTCTTACATGGCTGGTTGCTTTCTTTCTGCAGCTCTTACATCTAATTCCTCTGTTTCTCTTCCCTTCCTGGTGATTCTCCTCCTCCCTCCCTCAGTTTCTTGCCCACACAATCTAAAAGTCCTGCCTCTTTCACCCTGCCCAGCCATTGGGTGTTAGCAACTTTATTTTCCAATCAGAGCCAACTTGAGGCAGGCTTCCTTTAGTGTCTGAAATTGCAGATTCCTTTGTGATCCTAGGAGCCAAATTAAGACAAAACATTAGACCCAGTCCCCAACATCATCTACCCTCAGTAGAAGATGTACTCCTACTCCAAGCCCCTGAAATACTGTCATTTCTGCCTTTGACTGAGGAAATTAATCTTCATTGTCTGGTAAACCAGCAGTGAGCTCCAAAGAAAATACCAGACAAGACAATACTGATGTCACTCAGGGTCCACCAATATAGTTATCTCTAGACCTATAACCCAACTTATGGCTAAGCAGGCTCCTAGAGGGAAGGAAGAAAGTATAGCCCATGAGGAGGTGTGCTCCACTACTAAAGAACTTAATGAGTTTGCTAATTCATTTAAGCAGAAGTCTGGGGAATATGTGTGGATTTGGATTTTAAGGGTGTGGGATAATGGTAGAAGGAACATAAAATTAGGTCAGGCTGAGTGTGTTGATATGGATCTACTGAGTGGAGATTCTAGGTTTACTATGGAAGCTTGCACAGTTAAAAAAAAAAGATGTCGATAATTTTGATTGAATGGTTGTCTGAAGCATTTTTCAAAAGATGTCCTACTGACAATGAGTTGGAGATGCCTGATATCCCTTGGCTTGATGTTGATGAAGGGATTTTTAAGGCTCAGGGAAATTCCAATGTTGGAGTGGGTACATTGTGTAAAACCTAATCCTCCACAATGGAAAGGCCCAAAAGACAAACCCTTCACTAATCCAGACCTTAGGGGTCAGTGATCCTGCTGCTCAGTTGAATAAATTAAATGCAATGGGTTTAATTGGGGCCAGGTGGCAGCACCAAATTGCTGAGGGCAAGGTGATCATGGTTATCATAATGGCTGTATGGTCACGGATGTAGAAAGAGCATGATTGCGAAATTGGTGAGAGAGACATCTGTGGAAGAAGTATGTGTATCTCTCCGAATGGGTGAAGGGTGTGAAGAGACTTATGTCCCATGTAAATGCTCATCAGATGACCTCAACAGAGGAGCAAAGAGTTCAATAATCAAGTAGATGAGATGACCCATTGTGTGAACACTCAGCCTTTTCCCCCAGCTATGCCTGTCATTGTTCAATGGGCCAATGAACAAAGTGGCTATGGTGGCAGGGATGTAGATCATGTATGGACATGAGAACATGGACTTCCCCTCATCAAGGCTGATCTGGTTACAGCTGTGCTTGAGTCCAGATCTGCCAACAAGAGACCAACACTAAGACCCAGATTTGGTACCATTTCTCTGGGTGACCAGCTAGTGACCTGGTGGTAGGTTTGCTACATTGGACTGTTTCCTTCACTTTGTCCTTACTAGAGGAGATACTTGTTCTGGTTACGGATTCACCTTTCCTGCACATAATGCTTCTGCCAAAACTACCAACTGTGGACTTATAGAATGCCGTATCCACTTTCATGGTATCCCACACAGTATTCTTTGTGACCGAGGAACTCACTGCACAGCCAAAAAAGTATGACAGTTGGTCACAATCATGGGTTCCACTGATCTTATGTTCTTCACCATCCTGAAGCAGCTGGTCTGATAGCAAGATGGAATGGTCTTTTGTGGACACAGTTATGGTGCCAATTAGGTGGTGGTAGGATGGAGCCCTGGGGCAGGGTTCTCCAGAAGGTAATATATGCTTTGAATCAATGTCCAATATATGGCACTGTTTCTTCCTTAGCCAGGATCCACAGGTCCAGGAATTAAGGGGTGGAAAGGGAATAGTTCCACTCATTATCTCTTCTAGAGACCCACTAGGAAAGTTTTTGCTTCCTGTTCCTTTGATCTTAAGTTTTGCAGCCTAGAAGTTTTGATTCCAGGTGTGGGAGTGTTTCAGCCACAACAAACATTCCATTGAACTGGAATCTCAGACTTCCCCCTGGCCACTTCCTCCTGCCCTTAAACCAACAGGCTAAGAAAGGAATAACAGTGTTAGGAGGGGTGTTTGATCCAGAATATCATGGAGAACTGGATTGCCTCTCTACCAATGCAGGTAAGAAAAATTATAACCAGGTATCAGAGACCTTTTAGGGCGTCTCTTGGTGCTGCCATGTTCTATGATTAAAGTCAATGGAAACTACAACTTAATCTAGGCAGGATGAAAAAGGGCACAGACCTATTAGGAATAAAGGTATGGATCACTCCTCCAGGAAAAGAGTCAAGATCTGCTGAGGTCTTTGCTGAGGGTGGAGGAAGTACATAATGGGTAATAGAGGAAGTAACGACTAAGGCCACAGGACCAGTCACAGAAATGAGGATAGCAATTGACATGAGTGCATCTATCATATTTGTTTAAATGTGCTTGTAGAGTTATTTATGTTTTCTTTCCTCAATTTCTTTATCATGTAATATAACATCGATTAGTACATCATTGGTCATCATTTTTAAGTTTGAGATACAAAAAGAATGTCCATCAAGGTTCACTGCCACCTTGTCTAAAATTTATAATGTGTATAATTGGTTGTACATGATAGTTATATCATGTTAGGTATGATTATGGACTGGTTATTGTTTTCATTTGGAACTTAAGCATGGCAGAAGGAGATATGATTGTGTGTCAAGTTGACAAGAGATAGACTTATGGTGGCTATTCTCAGTCGTCAACTTGACTATATCTGAAATTAACTAAAACCAAAGTGGCTGGATACAACTATGAGGGTTTTTTTTTTTTTCTTAATTAAATCATTTGCAGTGGGAAGACCCACTTTTAATCTAAATCGTTTGAGCTGGTAAGATATATCTTTAATCTAATTCTTTTGAGGTGGGAAGATTCACCTTCAATCAGGGCCACACCTTCTGCTGGCAGCCTAAAGAAAAGGTATGGAAGAAAAAAACTTGCTCTCTTCGCCTGCTTGCTCTCACTTTTGCTGGCAAGCCACTGACATTAGAGACTAATTCTTTGGGGTTATGGTGTGTACTGAAGACAAGTGACATCCAGCCTCGTCAATTGAACAACTACTGGATTCTTAGACAGTCATTGTTGAACTTGCTGGACCACAGCCTGTAAACCACTCTAATAAATCCCCTTTCTGCACACATACACAAAGACACACACACACACACACACACACACACACACACACATTCATTTTATAAGTTCTGTTTCTCTAGAGAACTCTGACTAATACAGGCACCCTTCACATGACAATTCTTTCAGGGTATTCAAAGCTTTGGAAGAATGGCATCTGTGTTCCCTACAGAAAGCCACTCTGTCCAGAGAAGGACCCTGGGTTCTAGTGTTGGATTCAATGTCAATCAGGGCTAAGGATAACTTCATAAATGTTCACATCAGGTGCCATGGGAGCAAAATGAGTAAGGCCAGCTATGCACCTGTTACAGATCCCCAAGGCTTCCTGTTATCACCATATTCATCACCCTGAAACCTGATGGGTCCTAATCCACTGTCCCCATAGCAGAGAGGTTTGTGGGGAAATGGAAACTGTTTCCAATCCCATTATCATAATTCTCTATGCATAAGACAGACTGATACACAGGTCAAAGGCACTGCATGAAAGCCAACAGCATTAAGAAGACCACAGAGTAAAGACAGTGGGCTTGGTAAACTACACCACACATAGGAGCTGACCACCAGGACACATGCATGAGGCAGGCAGTACAACAGTGACTGTCGGGGGAGGATCTCTCAGAAGGGGGCCTGTTAATGAGTAGAGTGTCCCTTTAGGAAAACACAACCTTCTGGAGAAGGATGTTGTTATCATTGTAATATGAATTGTCTCCCACGGAGCCACTGATAAAGATTTGGCCCCCTGATGGTTGTACTATTTGGGGTCCTGGAAATTTACGGGGAGGGGGGTCCAGCTGAATGAGTAGGTCACTGGGGACCATGTTCTTGGGAACTGTCCCCTGCCCTATCCCGACACTCTCCTTCTCTGTGCCATGGAGTGATCAGCATGTACCACAGGCTTCAGCTGCCATGGTATTTTGCCTGGAACCTGAAGTCCCAAGGGCTATGGACCAGAACTTCTGAAACCAGAAGCCAAAATAAGTCTTTACCTCTGAAGTTGTTTTGTCAAGTATTTGTCACAGGGACCAGATATTTGACAATTCACATAATGGTGATGATTGACAATCATACTAGATATGTGTAATGTCACTGAATTGTGCCTAAAATAGTAGTTAGCTGTTAAGGTGTGCGTGTGTGTGCGTGCGTGTGTGTGTGTGTGTGTGTGTGTGTCGATAAACTGAACAGCTATTCTCAGGAGAAATGTGCCTTGGCAAAAAGATGATTCTATTGAGAATTCTCACTGACTTAGATTACTGCAGCCACAAAAATAAGATTGGTTACTAAGAAGAAGGCTCAAGTTGGGCGCGGAGTTGGCGGACACTCCCAAGGTCCCCCAGAGGACTCTCCACGAGATCTTAGGACCACCGGTTAGTGGAACACAACTTCTGTTCCAATCCAATCTCGTGGGACATGAGACAGCATTAGAGAAGCAGGAAACCCGGCCTGACCAGGGTCACAAGTCCCTTCTGGTCAGCGCCAGCACTGGGTCACCTGGGCACAGAGTCGGCAGACACCCCCAAGGTCCCTAGAGGACAGCTTCTGAGACAGACCCCATTTTGGGCTCCAGACATCCGGGCACCTTCCCTGCCAGAGGAGTGGTGTTTGCCCTGCCCGGGAGGGCTTTGCCGGAGCACCTGGGGCAGCCATCTTGGTTCCCGGATCCCTCTGAGACTAGTCTGCACAGGTGAAACTACAGAAGCTAACAGCTTCTTGTGGACTACAGAAGCTAACAGCTTCTGTGACAGGCCGAAGCAACACAGCTTCTGGGACAGGTCCTGTTTCGGGCCTTCATCTTCTGCCAGAAGGGAGGTCCAAATGACCGATATCTGTGCATCTTCCCTGTAAGAGGAGAGCTTGTCTGCAGAGAGTGCTCTGACCACTGAAACTCAGAGGAGAGAGCTAGTCTCCCAGGTCTGCTGATAGAGGCTAACACAATCACAAGAGGAACAGTCTTTAACCAGAGACAACTATAACAACTAACTCCAGAGATTACCAGATGGCGAAAGGCAAACATAAGAATCTTACTAACAAGACCACTCACCATCATCAGAACACAGCACTCCCACCTCGCCCCAGTCCTGGGCACCCCAACACACCTGAAAAGCTAGACCTGGATTTAAAAGCATATCTCATGATGATGGTAGACAACATCAGGAAGGACTTTAATAACTCACTTAAAGAAATACAGGAAAACACTGCTAAAGAGTTACAAATCCTTAAAGAAAAACAGAAAAACACATCCAAACAGGTGATGGAAATGAACAAAACAATACTAGACCTAAAAAGGGAAGTAGACACAATAAAGAAAACCCAAAGTGAGGCAACGCTGGAGATAGAAACCCTAGGAAAGAAATCTGGAACCATAGATGTGAGCATCAGCAACAGAATACAAGAGATGGGAGAGAGAATCTCAGGTGCAAAAGATTCCATAGAGAACATCAATCAAAGAAAATGCAAAATGCAAAAAGATCCTAACTCAAAATATCCAGGAAATCCAGAACACAATGAGAAGACCAAACCTACAGATAATAGGAGTAGATGAGAATGAAGATTTTCAACTTAAAGGGCCAGCAAATATCTTCAACAAAATTATAGAAGAAAAGTTCCCAAACCTAAAGAAAGAGATGCCCAAGAACATACAAGAAGCCTACAGAACTCCAAATAGACTGGACCAGAAAAGAAATTCCTCCTGAAACATAATAATCAGAACAACAAATGCACTAAAAAAAGATAGAATATTAAAAGCAGTAAGGGAAAATGGTCAAGTAACATATAAAGGCAGGCCTATCAGAATTACACCAGACTTCTCACCAGAGGCTATGAAAGCCAGAAGATCCTGGACAGCTGTTATACAGACACTAAGAGAACACAAACGCCAGCCCAGGCTACTATACCCAGCCAAACTTTCAATTACCATAGATAGAGAAACCAAAGTATTCCACGACAAAACCAAAGTCACACATTATCTTTCCACGAATCCAGCCCTTGAAAGAATAATAACAGAAAAAAAAAAAACAAGGACAGAAAACCACGCCCTAGAAAAAGCAAGAAAGTAATCCTTCACCAAACCAAAAAGAAGACAGCCACAAGAACAGAATGCCAACTCTAACAACAAAAATAATAGGAAGCAACAATTACTTTTCCTTAATATCTCTTAATATCAATGGACTCAATTCCCCAATAAAAAGACATAGACTAACAGAATGGCTACACAAACAGGACCCAACATTTTGCTGCTTACAGGAAAGCCATCTCAGGGAAAAAGACAGACACTACCTCAGAATGAAAGGCTGGAAAACAATTTTCCAAGCAAATGGTCTGAAGAAACAAGCTGGAGTAGCCATTCTAATATCGAATAAAATCGAGTTCCAACCCAAAGTTATCAAAAAAGACAAGGAGGGACAGTTCATATTCATCAAAGGTAAAATCCTCCAAGAGGAACTATCAATTCTGAATATCTATGCTCCAAATGCAAGGGCAGCCACATTCATTAAAGAAACTTTAGTAAAGCTCGAGGCACACATTGCACCTCACACAATAATAGTGGGAGACTTCAACACACCACTTTCATCAATGGACAGATCGTGGAAACAGAAAATAAACAGGGACACAGTGAAACTAACAGAAGTTATGAAACAAATGGGTTTAACCGATATCTACAGAACATTTTATCCTAAAACAAAAGGATATACCTTCTTCTCAGCACCTCATGGTACCGTCTCCAAAATTTATCATATAATTGGTCACAAAACAGGCCTCAACAGATACAAAAATATTGAAATTGTCCCCTGCATCCTATCAGATCACCATGGACTAAGGCTGATCTTCAATAACAACATAAACAATAGAAAGTCAACATTCACGTGGAAAGTGAACAACACCCTTCTCAATGACACCTTGGTCAAGAAAGGAATAAAGAAAGAAATTAAAGACTTTTTAGAGTTTAATGAAAATGAAGCCATAACATACCCAAACTTATGGGACACAATGAAAGCATTTCTAAGAGAAAAACTCATCGCTCTGAGTGCCTCCAAGAAGAAACTGGAGAGAGCACACACTAGCAGCTTGACAACACACCTAAAAGCTCTAGAACAAAAGGAAGCAAATTCACCCAAGAGGAGTGAACAGCAAGAAATAATCAAACTCAGGGGCAAAATCAACCAAGTGGAAACAAGAAGAACTATTCAAAGAATCAACCAAAAGAGGAGCTGGTTCTTTGAGAAAATCAACAAGATAGATAAACCCTTAGCCAGACTCACTAGAGGGCACAGGGACAGCATCCTAATTAACAAAATCAGAAATGAAAAGGGAGACATAACAACAGATCCTGAAGAAGTCCAAAACACCATCAGATCCTTCTACAAAAGGCTATACTCAACAAAACTGGAAAACCTGGATGAAATGGACAAATTTCTAGACAGATACCAGGTACTAAAGTTAAATCAGGATCAGGTTAATGATCTAAACAGTCCCATATCCCCTAAAGAAATAGAAGCAGTCATTAATAGTCTACCAACCAAAAAAAAAGCCCAGGACCAGATGGGTTTAGTACAGAGTTCTATCAGACCTTCAAAGAAGATCTAATTCCAGTTCTTCACAAACTATTCTACAAAATAGAAGCAGAAGGTACTCTACCCAATTCATTCTATGAAACCACAATTACTCTGATACCTGAACCACAGAAAGACCCAACAAAGATAGAGAATTTCAGACCAATTTCCCTTATAAATATCGATGTAAAAATCCTCAATAAAATTCTTGATAACTGAATCCAAGAACACATTAAAGCAATCATTCATCCCGACCAAGTAGGTTTTATACCAGGGATGCAGGGATTGTTTAATATACGGAAATCCATCAACGGAATCCACTATATAAACAAACTCAAAGACAAAAACCACATGATGATCTCCTTAGATGCTGAGAAAGCATTTGACAAAATCCAACACCCATTCATGATAAAAGTCTTGGAAAGATCAGGAATTCAAGGCCCATACCTAAACATGATAAAAGCAATCAACAGCAAACCAGTAGCCAACATCAAAGTAAATGGTGAGAAGCTGGAAGCAATCCCACTAAAATTAGGGACTAGACAAGGCTGGCCACTTTCTCCCTACCTATTCAACATTGTACTTGAAGTCCTAGCCAGAGCAATTAGACAACAAAAGGAGATCAAGGGAATACAAATTGGAAAGGAAGAAGTCAAAATATCACTTTTTGCAGATGATATGATAGTATATGTAAGTGACCCTAAAAATTCCACCAGAGAACTCCTAAACCTGAAAACAGCTTCAGTGAAGTAACTGGATATAAAATTAACTCAAACAAGTCAATGGTCTTTCTCTACACAAAGGATAAACAGGCTGAGAAAGAAATTAGGGAAACAACACCCTTCTCAATAGTCACAAAAGCATAAAATATCTTGGTGTGACTCTAACTAAGGAAGTGAAAGATTTGTATGATTAAAAACTTCAAGTCTCTGAAGAAAGAAATTAAAGAAGATCTCAGAATATGGAACGATCTCCCATGCTCATGGATTGGCAGGATCAACATTGTAAAAATGGCTATCTTGCCAAAAGCAATCTACAGATTCAATGCAATCCCCATCAAAATTCCAACTCAATTCTTCAACGAATTAGAAAGAGCAATCTGCAAATTTATCTGGAATAACAAAAAACCTAGGATAGCAAAAACTCTTCTCAAGGATAAAAGTACCTCTGGTGGAATCACCATGCCTGACCTAAAGCTTTACTACAGAGAAATTGTGATAAAAACTGCATGGTACTGGTATAGTGACAGACAAGTAGACCAATGGAATAGAATTGAAGACCCAGAAATGAACCTACACACCTATGGTCACTTGATCTTGGACAAGGGAGCTAAAACCATCCAGTGGAAGAAAGACAGCATTTTCAACAAATGGTGCTGGCACAACTGGTTGTTATCATGTAGAAGAATGCGAATTGATCCATTCCTATCTCCTTGTACTAAGGTCAAATCTAAGTGGATCAAGGAACTTCACATAAAACCAGAGACACTGAAACTTATAGAGGAGAAAGTGGGGAAAAGCCTCGAAGATATGGGCACAGGGGAAAAAATCCTGAATAGAACAGCAATGGCTTGTGCTGTAAGATCGAGGATTGACAAATGGGACCTCATGAAACTGCAAAGCTTCTGCAAGGCAAAAGACACCATCAATAAGACAAAAAGGCCACCAACAGATTGGGAAAGGATCTTTACCTATCTTAAATAAGACAGGGAACTAATATCCAATATATATAAAGAATTCAAGAGGGTGGATTCCAGAAAATCAAATAACCTTCTTAAAAGATGGGGCTCAGAGCTAAACAAAGAATTCTCACCCTAGGAATACCGAATGGCTGAGAAGTACCTGAAAAAATGTTCAACATCCTTAATTATCAGAGAAATACAAATCAAAACAACCCTGAGATTCCATCTCACACCAGTCAGAATGGCTCAGATCAAAAATTCAGGTGACAGCAGATGCTGGAGAGGATGTGGAGAAAAAGGAACACTCCTCCATTGTTGGTGGGATTGCAAGCTTGTACAACCACTCTGGAAATCAGCCTGGCGGTTCCTCAGAAAATTGGACATGGTACTACCGGAGGATCCCGAAATACCTCTCCTGGGCATATATCCAGAAGATGTTCCAACTAGTAAGAAAGGAACATGCTCCACTATGTTCATAGCAGCCTTATTATAATAGCCAGAAGCTGGAAAGAACCCAGATGCCCCTCAACACAGGAATGGATACAAAAAATGTGGTACATTTACACAATGGAGTACTACTCAGCTATTTAAAAAATGAATTTATGAAATTCCTAGGCAAATGGTTGGACCTGGAGGGCATTATCCTGAGTGAGGTAACCCAATCACAAAAGAACTCAAATGATATGTACTCACTGATAAGTGGATATTAGCCCAGAAACTTAGTATAGCGAAATATAAGGTACAATTTGCAAAACACATGAAACTGAAGAAGAACAAAGATCAAAGTATGGACACTTTGCCCCTTCTTAGAATTGGAAACAATCACCCATGGAAGTAGTTACAGAGACAAAGTTTGGAGCTGAGACAAAAGGATGGACCATCTAGAGACTGCCATATCCAGGGATCCATCCCATAATTAGCCTCCAAATGATGACACCTTTGCATACACTAGCAAGCGTTTGCTGAAAGGACCCTGATATAGCTGTCTCTTGTGAGACTAGGCCGGGGCCTAGCAAACATAAGTGGATGCTCACAGTCAGCTATTGGATGGATCACAGGGCCCCCAATGGAGGAGCTAGAGAGAGTACCCAAGGACCTAAAGGGATCTGCAACCCTATAGGTGGAACAACAATATGAACTAATCAGTATCCCCCGGAGCTGGTGTCTCTAGCTGTATATGTATCCGAAGATGGCCTAGTTGGCCATCAGTGGAAAGAGAGGCCCATTGGTCGTGCAAACTTCATATGCCTCAGTATAGAGGAATGCCAGGGCCAAGAAGTGGGAGTGGGTGGGTAGGGGAGTGTGTGGGGGAGGGTATGGGGGACTTTTGGGATAGCACTGGAAATGTAAATGAAGAAAATACCTAATAAAAAATTAAAAAAAAAAAAGAAGAAGGCTCAACTGGAAAGCAAGAGAAACTTTCTACCAAGTAACATGATTGCCAAATAAAAAGTTCAGTGGCTGGATTGAATGGCAGTTGCTAAAACCAAACTAGAATAAACCTACTGAAGAGGAAAGATGGTGCCGGGGAGAGAGCTCAGTGGATAAGGGCGTGTGCTGCCGGACCTGACAACCCGAGTTCAGTCACACATGTGAGAGGAAGGAACTAACTCAGGCCAGTTGTTCTCAACCTCCACATGCACAACCCCCACACACGCACACACAAACACGCACGCACACACCCATACACACACAAACACACACAAACACTCATGCACACTCGCACACACGTACACTGTCTTTCTCTCTTAAAATATTTTCAATAGGAAAATCCAATTATCAGAGAGAAGTTAAGAGACAGCATAGATTCTTTATACTCAGTGACTATTAAACAGTGTTGCTGAAACAAATCCAATGGGAAATGAATACGTGGAGAAATGAAAACAGGATCCTAGGTCTCCATGTCTGGAGGAAAATGGTGTTCAGATAACGAGAATGCACAGTCCGAGAACAGGACAGATACAGACAGACTCTCAACCAAAGAAAGAAACCACAGCCCTCCCAAGACGAAGGGAGTCCTAACAGTCCCTAACTAGCAGAGAATAAGAATCCAAAGAGCACAGGCTCCTTATTGGCAGTGATGTGCTCAGAGACAAAGAAGCATTGCCTGGAAATTCTCAGGGAATAATTCCAAACTGGGTATGGTCAAAGTGAAGTCACACTGAGGCTTGGGAGCTGACCACTGAGCAACCCTGCCTGAGATTGTGGCAGGTAGGAAGCTAGCCTGGAGTAAGGGAATGAGACACAACAAGCAGGGACTGCTGTAGGTAGCTGAACATGGCTGAAGCAGAAAGAGCCCAGAACTCCGGAGAAAATCTGCTAAGCTTTGATGTGTGGGCTCCTTTCCTTCAGCTGGCCATGGTTTAGAGACTTAGCAGTCTCTGTAGTTTTGCTTTGGGTGTAGTTGAACATTTCTATCTGCAGTAATGAATCCTTGAATTATCCTTGCACAGATATTCCCAAAGGCTGTGTATTAAAGGCTTCCTCTCTAGCCAAGTGGTGGTGGCATACTAGCACTGGAGAGTCAGAGGCAGGCAGATCTCCGAGTTCAAGGCTAGCCTGGGTTACAGAGTGAGTTCTAGGACAGCCAATGCTACACAGAGAAACTCTGTCTTAAAAAGAAAAAAGAAAAAGAAAAGAAAAGAAAAGAAAAGAAAAGAAAAGAAAAGAAAAGAAAAAGGCAGCAATGGGGACCATGAACTCAAATCCCTAGAAGTGACAACTAAAATAGAACTTGGTTTCATTTTCATCTTTTGATTGTAAGAATAATTTATTGGGTGCACTGTAAGAGAGCAGTGAGCTCCGCATTAGCTACAGTACAGCATTAGCTACAGTATTGTCTAACCTTTCCTTCCTACAAATTGTTTAAATGGGGTATTTATTACAGGGATGGCAAGAGTCTAATAGTAATTATATTGTACATAGTCTTTTATTAAATTTAATGTTTAATAACTAACTTATAGCATTGATTGGGTCTACGGAACACAATGCACCTACGATAGAAAATAGCATAAGAACATTAAAAAATGATAAAAATTAAGTAGTAGCATTTGGGAAAGCAGGTAAGAGACTGAGTTAAGTGTGCCTGTACTTGTGTCCTTCGTAGACACTCACTCCGGCTCATGAGGTAAAGAAATAGCTACAATTTGAAGCAGGGATTTCCACATTTTGGGACACAGCCTATTATCAGGTTATCCAATTAATGCACTGCTCCAAAAATAAAGTTGAATTAGAAATTCTGGGATTCATTGCACATCTTAAAACTCTGATTTAAGTTGGGGACGTGTGTTCTGGGATGCCATGTGCACCCTCCTCTGAAACATAAAGCCCAATCTCGCTCCCCTTGAGTGGTGTCTGGCTGTCAATGTTTGCTTCTGTGGAAGAAAATGGGGTTATTTAGACTTAGACCTTCTGTGAGGTAGTGGTGGCACACGCCTTTAATCTCAGCACTTAGGAGGCAGAGGTAGGCGGATTTCTGAGTTCGAGGCCAGCCTGGTCTACAGAGTGAGTTCCAGGATAGATAGGACTATACAAAGAAACCCTGTCTCAGAGAGAGAGAGAGAGAGAGAGAGAGAGAGAGAGAGAGAGAGAGAGAGAGAGAGAGAGAGAGAGAGAGAGAGAGAGAGACTCAGACTTTCTAAATACAGAGATTGAGAGAGAGTTGTATGTATTCACACTAAGGCTTAAAATCATGGATATTCCTGTAGTCTTGGAGACATCATTGAGGTTAATAACCCTACCTCCAGCAGCATTTGCTGCCTGAGAGAGCCCAGTTAACTAACCAACGGGAAAGGGCTTGCAGTTTAAGATTTCTGCTCAGCCAATGAGCTGTGTTCTAAAACAAATAATGTAGAAATGCCCTATGTGATGGTTACTGTTGATCGTCAACTTGGCAGAGGAGAATCACCTGGGGGGAACACCTGTGAGGGGTTATCTACCTTACATCAGCCCCCGGGAATGGCTGTGAGGGATTACCTTGATTAGTTGAAGCCAGAGAGGATTGATCCATCCTAAAAGTGGGAGGAACACTTTTAAAAAGGGGAAAAGAGGCACTGGGGCCTCTGACTGCACAAAGTGGAAAGCTAGCTGAGCACCTCTGCTTCTTGGCTGGGAGCACAATGCGACCAGCTAGCTGTCCCAGGCTCCTGCTATCATGACTTCCACCAGGAGTAAACAGTGAACACAAATAAAATCATCCTTCCTGGAGTTGCTTTGGCCAAGACTTTGTATTACCACAGCAGGAAGAGACACTCACACCTGTAAGTATCCTCTCCTGCCTCTGCCATACAGACGGTGCAAGGCTGCCCTCACTTAGTAGATCCAAGAAGCAATAATTTGTTCCCCACGTCAATCCTTTGAAGACAGCGACAATCTTTATTGGGGACTGGAGCAAACACTTGTAATTCGCAGAATCAAGGAAAAGTGATGGCAAACAGCCTTGTAGTAGACCTGAACGGCAGTACGGCTTGCTTCTTGATAGGTCTCAGAGCATTCTTGCTGACAGACGTCCATTCCTATATCTTAAAGTTATCCGATATCAATGAAGATAACATAACGAAGTTCCAGTTCATATGTCAGAAAGCATCCCCACTAGATGACCCACAAAGAGCAAAAGTACTTCTTCTTCTTTATTTCTTTCAGTAGAATACAGCATATGACCACACGGCCTCTGCATGTTGCCAACAGCAGGGATGTGGGTGTGTGTCCTGGGTTCCTGCCCAGAAATCCAACAGTACTTGTATTAGATGGCTCTGAATTATTTATTTCTAGCCCATCCCCCATCTCTCTTTCAGTTTATGTCACAATTCACAGTACCAAACAAGTCTATGGAAAAGTTTTTAAGCTTGAGCCTCTGCCATTGAACTATATCTTTAGCCCAACATAAAGGCTAGTTTTTCAGGTCTCTTGGAAATATTCTGCCCTGTGCCTTTTTATTTTTTTACACCTATTATATTTTGTGTTGTGTGTATGTTTGTATGTTTCTGTGTGTGCACAGATCCACGTATTGGAGGTCAGAGGACAACTTTCCTTCTTATTTAAAAAAATATTTTAATTTTTTAAAGATTTATTTATTTTATGTATGTGAGTACCCTGTCGCTGTCTTTAGACACACCAGAGTCAGATCTCATTACAGATGGTTGTGAGCCACCATGTGGTTGCTGGGAATTGAACTCAGGACCACTAGAATTGCAGCTCAGCCCCTTCCCTCCTCCTCCTCCTCCTCCTCCTCCTCCTCCTCCTCCTCCTCTTCCTCTTCTTCTTCTTCTTCTTCTTCTTCTTCTTCTTCTTCTTCTTCTTCTTCTTCTTCAATTTATTGATTTCCTTTAAAACCCAATACCAGCCCTTCCTCTCCTCATAGTACCCCCTCACGTAAGTCCTCCCCCCATTTTGCCTTCCCCTTTGATCAGTCCCCCTCTAGGTGTCACACCCCCACACACTCCTTGCCTCCTGGCACTACAAGTCCCTTGTCGGGACTAGGCACATCCTCTCCCACTGAGGCCAGACAAGGCTTTCAGAGGACAACTTTCTGGAGTCAGTTCTCTCTATCTACCAGGTGGTTTGGGGGATCTAGCTCAGGACACCCAGCTTGGCAGCAAGCACCCTTAGCTGCTGAGCCATCTCGCTGACCCTCTGTTTTTGGACACAGTGACAGTGTTCTTTGGTTTGATGTCTTCTCCTTTAGAGACAGAGTTTATCTGCTTTTCTGGGAGACCTCATTGGTTTCATAACTTCCATTGCTTTACTGGGAAGTATCTTACTGTGCTCTGCCTGGAAATACATAAAAATATAGATGGATTCTGCCTTTTCTTCTTGTTACTATTCATTGGCTCTAACAAAGCTCCATGACCAAGGCAAGTTATAGAGAGAAAGCATTGCCCTGGGGACTTGCTTACAGTTTAGGAAGTGAGTCTCTGACATGGCAGAAAGTACAGCAGCAGATGGGCAGGCATGGTGTTAGAGAAAGACCTGGGAGCTTACATCAGGTCTCACAGAGAGCTAACTGGGAATGGTGTGGGCCTCTGTAACCTCGAAGTCGACACCATGTGACACACCTTCTCCAACAAAGCCTTTCCAAACAGTTCCACTAACTATGAACCAAACCATGCAAACATATGAAACTATGGAGGCCATTCTCATTCAAACCATCACACTCCACTCTCTGGTCATCACAGGTTTGTGGCCATATCTCAGTGCAAATTATACTTAGTCCAACCTCAAAAGTCACCATTCTCTTTCCATCTCAGCACTGCTTCAAAGTCCAAGGTCTCTTCTGAGACTCAAGGCAATCTCTTCATTGAAACACTGTATAATCGAAAGCAAATTACAAAATTCCAACACACAGTGGCACAGACTATACATTTACATTTCAAAAGGAAGGAAAGGAAATTTAGTGAGAAAATATTTGACCAAAGCAAAACTGAAACCCAGCAGGGAAAAACTCCAAATTCTGTAACTCTAGGTTTGATGTCAAAGGGCTTAGGCGGCCCAGCCTTTCCAGCTTCGCTGACTGCAACACACAACTCTCTCTGGGCTTACTCCTCTCCCTCTGTGCACCTCTCCCTGGCAAACATCCCATGGCTCTGGTGCATCCAACATCCCGGGGTCCCCAACACAGCAGCTTCACAACCGCTTCTCCAAGCCCCCAGGCGGGGACTCCTCTGCCACCCTCCTGGCCTCCATAGCTTTCCTTAACCACAGAGGGAGTGCCACAGTTTCCCGACTGTATCCTTCAGGGCTCTAAAGCCAGAAGCACCTAGGGGAAGCTGCCAAGTCCCGCTGCCAGCTTGAGATAGAGTCTGGCCCCCTCATTGCTCTTATTGGAATACATTTGCATAAATTTTGGTGTGTTGTTGCTCTTTAGGAACAGATAATGTTTTAGGCCTTTTTTTTTTTTTTTTCTTTTAGCAGGTTTCAGGATTAGCTGGGTGGGCTCTTGGCCTGAGACCCAACATTCCTTTATTCCAATTCACACCAGGCCTTTATTTAAAGGTATCTCTTTCAGCATGGGGCTTGGCTCTAGCAGAATGTTCCCTGGTGATCTTTTTCTCCTCAGACTGTACACTTGGCATTTCTTTTTTACTTTCCTCTTTCTCTCTCTTTCTTTCCTCTCTTTCTTTCTTTCTTTCTTTCTTTCTTTCTTTCTTGCTTGCTTGCTTGCTTGCTTGCTTTCTTGCTTTCTTCCTTCTTCCCTTCCCTTCCCTTCCCTTCCCTTCCCTTCCCTTCCCTTCCCTTCCCTTCCCTTCCCTTCCCTTCCCTTCCTTTCTCCTTGGTTTGCTGCTTATTTTCATGATAGACCTGCATGAGCCGACTTATAGCCACAGGACAGATCAACATCACACTGTCTGCAAATCTCCTTTGCCAACAAAACTAGTTCAAAACTCATCAAATCAGCCTCAGGCAGATTCTTAGGACTAGGGCAAAGGCAGCCTTGTCCTTTATCAGTTAAGAATGGTCTCTAGGGGGCTGGAGAGATAGATTAGTGGTTAAGAGCACTGTCTGCTCTTCCTGAGGTCCTGAGTTCAATTCCCAGCAACCACATGGTGACTCATAACCATCTGTAATGGGATATTATATAAAGTAAATAAATGTTGAAGAAGAAGAAGGGGAAGAAGAGTCTCTAGCTCAGGTGCTAATGTTGTTCCTCTGAAACCCCCCGGGCTGGTTCTCCATAGCCCTCCCATTAAGCTCCGAGTGGATGACCACTCTTCTGGTCTAAAGTCCCTATGTCTTCTACAACATGGGGGCTTGCTTAAAGTTTCAGAGGATGAGTCCCTCATACATGGCTGGGTTATAGCAGGAGGCAGGAAGGCAGGTGTTAGAGGGCTAGCTGAGAGCTTCCATCTGATCCACTAGCATGAGGCAGAGATGGAAAGAGAAACATTTAGATATATGAGCCTACAGAAATTCTTGAAATTTGATTAATATAGTAGATTATGCTACCCACTGTTAAATTCTCATGGCTGATGAGGTTCTTTTAGAGAAATAGATTACCATTCCAAGCTTAAAAAAAAAACAACCAAAAAACCATAACTGCTGATGGTCATCTCTGTAATTCCTAGTCAATCTTATCTATCTGTTCATATGAGTTTCATGCATGTATCTCTAATGGAATATGATCACATACACTTGCCATTTCTCTCCTCCCACTCTCTCTGTGTCACCAAAAAGCCCCGCAATCAACTTCATGTCTTTTTTGTTTATAACTCACCAAGTCCAGTTAGTGCACATCGTGTGCCTAAGTGTGGGGCATTTATACTTATTTATTTATTATGGGAATTGTTTATTTTAATTATTTGGAAATATTCTTGAACTTATTACATAGGAAGCTATCCTGTCTGAGCACATATAAATGCATGTTGCAAACATATTGGAACCCTGTTCAGTATTAAACTTTCAGTGTTTCCATTTTAACACTGCTTTTACATTGTGTTGACCTGTTTCATAAGGGGCACCACACATGCACCACACCTTTTATGTGAAGGTCAAAGAATAAAGTTGAGGAAGTCAGTTCTATCCTTCTACTAAGTGGATACCAAGGATCAAACTGAGGTCATCAGGATTGGCAGCAAGCCCCTTACCTACCAAGCCAACTCGCCAGCCCTTAACACTGCCTTTAAACTTAAACAAATAGCCCAGAGCCTTTTGTTCACTCGAAAGATTGAAGTTATGTACAATACAGCAGTAATTTCAAAGCAAGCCAAATGGCCAGTATAAAAAAAATCATACTCTGTTGTTGAACTGAATGTTAATGATACAAAGTATCCAATGAACTAACAAGAAAATTGAAATAGACAAACAACAAACGCTTGGGATTTGGATACTGTCTTAATTAGGGTTTCCATGGCTGTGAAGACACACCATGATCATGACAACTTTTCTAGAAGAAAAACAGGTAATGGGGCTGGCTTCCAGTTTTTGAGGTTTATTCTATTATTGTCATGGTGGGAAACATGGCAGCGTGCAGGCAGACATGGTGCTGGAGAAGGAGCTGAGAGTTCTACATCTTGATCTGCAGGCAGCAGCAGAAGACTGTGTGCCACACTGGGCATAGCTTGAGCATAGGAGACCTCAAAGCACCCCCCCCCCTTCCCATAATGATACATCTTCTCCAACAAGGTTATACCACCTAATAGTGCCACTCCCTACGGTCAAAGCATTCAAACATACGGTGGTCATCCTATTTGGATACAAACTATTATAAAAAGTGACCTCCAGTGACTGGAGGTCACTTAGGAAGTGAAGAAGAGCTAAGAACCAAACCCAAAGTTTTACATGTGTCAGGCAAATGCTTTACCACTGAGCTCCACCCCATGACATTTTTATATTTTAAAATTATTATTATTGTTGTTGTTGCTATTGTTAGTGTTTTGTTTGTTTTTGAATACAGTAGTCTCAAAAATGTGTGGATCTCTATGTAGCTCTGGTTGTCCTGGCACTCATTTTGTAAACCAGGCTGATCTTGAACTCACAGAGATTCATCGGCCTCTGCCCCCACCACACCCAGACTTAAAAATACTTTTTTTTTTTTTTTTAATGGCACAGTTTCACTGAACTACCCAGGCTGGCCTTGAACATGTGATTCTCCTACCTCGGCTTCTGGAGCAGCTGGGATTACAGCAGCACATGGCTGAGCTCTAAAGACTTCTCTAGGATGGCAGCAGCCTCTCCCGCTTGGCCACAGTGGACACTGCTTCCCATGTAGAAACATTGTGTGTTTTTTTGGTGATTATTGGAAGAATTAAAACTTAGTTCTCAATTTTTTTGGTGAGCTCGCTATTTGTCTCATGATAATTCTTCCATTATGTCGTTTGTTTCTCACTGATGGACATGAGATTGTTTTAGGCACTCAGATGCCCCACCAGGTTTATTTGTAAATCTCTGAGTTTGCAACTGTTGACTCTTCTGTATCTAGTGTAGAGACATTAGAGACCCAGGCTCTTGGTGGAAAGAATACTCAGGAAATTGAGGAATAGGACCTATCCCTTCATTCAGCCAAAGGCAAAAGGATGCCTTAGTAGTGATGACAGTCCATAAATCCTGGGCTGTCTCCACCATGGCAGGACTCAGGGGCACCCAGGGGCCCAGCCTTCCTCTTGTGGAAACAAATGGAGATTTCCATTTCTCAGGAGAAGAAACTAGAACTGTGTAGACATAATGGGAGGGGTTTCTTAACAAGGTTTTTGCTCCTTGCAGCAAGTCTAAAGATCGGGGCTAGGGGGCAGCTTAGGTGGTAGATGCTTGCCTAACATTCCTGGGTATGATCGCCAGCTCTGCATAGAGCTAGGCATGGTGACACATGTCTGTCTATAAGCCCAGCAAATAAACCAGGCATGGTGGCACCTGTCTGTCTATAAGCCCAGCAAATAAACCAGGCATGGTGGCATCTGTCTGTCTATAAGCCCAGCACTTGGTAGGAGGAGGAGGAGGCAGGAAGATCAGAAGTGTGATGTCATCTTCAGTTACATAGCATGTTTGAGTCTAGCCTGAGCTACATGAGACCTTGTCCCTGAATAAATAAACAAACACATAAGACTGAAGCCTGTTGGGTGCTGGTGAGATGGCTCAGTGGTTAAGAGCACTGACTGCCCTTCTAGAGGTCCTGAGTTCAATTCCCAGCAACCATATGGTGGCTCAAAACCATCCATAATGAGATCTCATGCCCTCTTCTCGTGTGTCTGAAGACAGCTACAGTATACTCATATACATAAAATAAATTAAATAAAATCTTTAAAACAACAACAACAAAAAAGATTGAAGCCTGTTAGGAATAGATGCATCCCAACTCAGATTAGGGGCAATTTAGTTTTTTTTTTGTTTGTTTGTTTTTTTTTTTTTTTTTTTTTTAATTTTCAGAAACAGACTCATGGTTATGCTTTTTTTTTCTTCCTCTCTTTAATTATTTTTAAATGTTTACCCAAGTACAAAGGCCTTCCCTGTAGATCTTGGGGTATAACGCCCGGGGGTGACCTATACACATCTCTGACTTGAAAGTCTCTGATTGCGCTCTACAAAGCCCCTGTCTATGGGAGGAAGCCTGCACACTGTGCTCCGCAGGCTGCTGGCACTTGACAGGACAGGGCTGGCGCCAGTGTGAGGATTATGACACGGTGTCCCTGTAGCTTGCTTTTTCCTGCCTGAGGGGGAGAACTGAGCTGCTACTGTCTCCTCTCCTGTGGATCTGTTGGTTGCTTATTGCCTTCTGACAGGCACGCATTCCGGACTAGTCCCCTGATGCTTCCGCATGGGGCAAGTGCACTCTGTCTGTTTACGAGGACTTGTCGCTTCTGCAAGCCTCTCTCTGATCAGTAGATGTTGTGTATTTGTGCGTGGTGCAATTTATTCATCGTCTGGTTTATAATTTATGCTTGTGTTTTGCAATGCCAGGGATCATTCTGGCAACGTTTCAACAGTTTTGTCTATATGGCACAAGGCATTTTATATGTATGGATACAAATATATCAAAATTATAAATATGCCCAAATTATACAACAGTAACTCGCTTTAAATGTTATAATTTAAATTGTATGATTAAAATAAAAGCGTGTGAGCCAAGGACTTTAAAGAACACTCCACTCCCACTTGGTTCTTAGTCAGCCCTTGAGCTACAGAAATTAATGACCAGAGGGAAGCAATTATCTCACGTCTGTGGGTAGTGAGCTCGGACAGGCTCAGCCTCCTTTCCATCCGGCCCTATTTTTGTCCTTAATAGCGGCATTTATCTCAATTTTAGTTTTCAGTATTTTCTTTTACGAACTATGTAAAAAAGTTACATAGTACTCCTTTTAGGAGCACTGAAACCTCTGCCTGTCTGTATCTGGTCTTTCTTAAAGGGCTCTTCTGTAACCCCCTTCTGTTATCTTGTCAATTCTTGCATAAACTGTTGCTTTTCTTTAGCACTATCTAAAAACAACGGGAAAGGGCAAAAACAAGACTTTATTGGGCTCGTGGTGTCCTTGACCCCTATGGGTCCTCCGGTCTCCTTGCTCCCTTTCCTCTTCAGGACTCCAGGGCACTGTCTAATATCTGGCTGAAGGACTCTGCATCGGCTTCCATTGGTTGCTGGATGAAGTTTTTCCGGTGACAATTAAGCTAGGCGCTGGTACCGCAGATCCTGCAGGTGTGATAAACTGTAGGATGGAGGTTTCGTGGCTGAATTCTTTTCCCAACCCCTCCACTCGAGGCCTTGCCTGGTTACAGAAGATGGCTGGTTCAGCCTTCTTGTCCCGCAACACTAGGAGTCTTTGCTAGTGTCACCCACATATTCCATGGTGTTTCCATTGCATTAGATTTCTAGCTTACCCTCAAAATGCCCCCATTCCAGTCGTCTCTGACAGTATTCTCTCTCTCTCTCTCTCTCTCTCTCTCTCTCTCTCTCTCTCTCTCTATCTCTCTCTCTCCATAACCCCGAACTGATCCCTCCAGTTTCCATCCCCACCAGCCCCCAGTCCACCAAGGAAACCTATTATATTTCCCCTTCCCAGGGAGATCTTTGCACCCCCACCCCCACCCCCATTAAGCTCTCCCTGTTTCTAGCCTCTCTGAGTCTGTGAATTCTAGCATGACCATATTTTATGGCTAATATCCACTTATAAGTGAGTATATGCTGTGTTTTGTCTCTCTGGATCTGGGTTACCTCGCTCTGGATGATCTTTTCTAATTCCATTCATTTGCCAGAAATTTTCATTATGTCTTTATTTATTTGTTTTAACAGCTGAGTAATGCTTCATTGTTTAAAGGTGCCACTTTTGTTTCTTTGTTTGGTTTTTAAAATCCATTCTTTGGTAGTTTCTGTACAGTTTTTACCTTTGTTTGAACTCAGGCTCTGTTTTTCTGTGTGTGTGTGTGTGTGTGTGTGTGTGTGTGTGTGTGTGTGTGTTTTCTGGGAATGGAATCCAGGGCCTTGAGTTTCTAGGTTAATAAATGTGTGATCACTAAGACACCCTCAATCTCATTTGGTTGAGTATTTTAAGTGGTGAATCACCGAAACAGGAAACCAGGTTCATTCTTAAACAGCTCTAAATTCTAGGCATATTTATTGTGTGTAGCTGAATGCTGCCCCAGTGACTGATCCTCATAATCAAACATCTTCCCCCTGTAACTCCTCTCATGGTCAAACACCTGTCTCCCTGTAACTCCTTCCCATGGTTAAATATCTGCCCCCCTGTGACTCCTCCAATGGTCATACACCCGTCTCCTTGTGTCTCTTTCCCAAGTTTAAACATCTGCCTTCAGGAGCCACTGGAGTGAAAGACACCCTCCTTCTAAGCACAATACTCATTTAGATTCAGATATTTTAAGATGTTATTTTACATTTTTTTAAAAATTATATTCATTTACTTATTTGCAGGAAGAAGCCAGAGCACAGTTTGCAGGAATTGGTTCTCTACTTCCACCATGTGAGTCTTGGGGATTGAACTCAGGTCCCCAGTCTTGGCAGCAAGCTCTTCATCTACTGAAGCCAAATGCCAGGCCAGGTCTTTTAAGATACTCTTGATTCTAGGCTCAAGACTGGCCAACTTTTTACCTATATTCTAGGTAGAGGGATGGTTTCCAGGAATATGTGTTTGTAAAACATAATTTCAGAATGAATTTTCCTCAGAGTTTAGTAAGAAAGCAAGATGTGTAATACATGACTGAAAGTGTTAAATATTTAATTGCTAGGTTTGAGTCTTGAATATCCCCAGCTCATGATGCTGTTGGAAGTTGATGGAACCATGAGTCACAATAAACCTTTCTTCCTTTTAAGGTGATTCTCTCACAGTGTTTTGTCACAGTAATGGAAAGCTGACTAACCATTTACCTGGATCAGCCATTGGTTTGGTCCTATTGGAAGTCCAGTGCTTGGAATTTAGCTTGTCTCAACTTTTCATAACTCAGTTACTATTTTCAAGAGTTTTCCAAGTATAGCGGTCCTTTATGGTTGGTAGCAAGTAGGTATAGACCTGGGGAAGAATAACATACAGATTCTTGGAGAAACTGAGGCCAGTTTTATGTTCATAACTGACAAAAAAGTTTCCAGATGCAACAAGCTCTTTTTTTGCTTACTGTGTCCAAATGAAAAGGAGGGAGAAAGTATCTATAAGTAACTTGTTGAAAATTCACTTCCCCTGTGGGTGGTGCTTATGTTTAAAAAAAAAAAAAAGGTGACAGAGATCCCAAATTAGGGTGAGGCTTTTACTGTCTGGGGAAGGTGGCTATAAAAAGATAAGAATAAGGAAAAGACTATGACCAATAAAAAGAATGGGATCTTAATCATAGCCTTATCAACTTTATCAGCCACAACAAGGGCCAGAGGCAACCTCAATTATGACTTGTGTTATTAAGTCAACAACCCCCAATTTTCCTGACAGCAATTTTTTTGGTGCCAATATTTTTGGTCTTTTGCCTCCAAATACTAGCCTCCTATCGAAGTCAGGCAGCTTTAAAATGTGTATGTGTGCTTAAGTTTTATAAATAGAAATGAGCTTGTATGCCCATGGAAAGAATATAGTATTTATGTCACCTATATTTAACTTTTAAAATATTCATTTTTGTATAATGTTAACATTAAAATAGGTTGCTCTGAATTTATGAGGAGTACCACACATGTAATTAAAGACATTCTTCTTCTGTTTGTATTATACGTGCCTCAACTCTTAGTGAAAAAACAGTGTGTAGGAGAAAATGATATGTGTTTATAATAATAAAGGCATCACATGGGTTATTAATGAGTTAAAAATAGTCCCTTTGTGAATTTAGTTTGGCCAGTTTCAGATATTTCTGCATATTATCACACAAATGGCACATGGTCTTCAAAATTAGATAAATCAAATGCATCCTGGCTGAACACAAAGAAGTAATTCAAGAAGACTTCCAATTCCCCTGGATATGTAATGAAGATAGAAGCGGGAGTGGAATTACGACATCTCCAGGCAAATACACTAAACAGCCCTGAGCTGAACACTTCAGGTGGCTGAATGAGACCCTTTACATCACGTGCTTATGATGGATCATCTTGTCAGTGAGACAGGGTTTAGAATCACCTAGGAAACACAATTCTGAGTATGTCTGAGGGTCTTTCAAGAGAGGTTTAACTGAGGCAGGGAGACCCATCTGTGTGTGAATGGCTCCATTTGTTGGGCTGGAGTCCTGGAACGGATATAAAGGGGGAAACGATCTGAGAGAGAGTATGTACACACACACACACACACACACACACACACACACACATGCTTTCCGACTGTGAAGCACAGCCGACATGCTCTTGTTGCTACGATGGACGGTGTCGTAAACCATGAGACCAAATAAGCCCTTCCTTCTTAAGTTGCTTTTGTCCAGTGTTTGTTACAAGAAAAGTAGCTCACATTAAAAGGGGGAGAGGAGCCATACCAGGCACAGTGGCAAATTGTGCTGCCAGCTCCCAAGAGGCTGAGTTAGAAGGGTCACAAACTCAAGGGCAGTTTGGGCTACACAGAGGGTTTCAGGCCTGAACCCTGAGAGTTTATGTCCAAGCAGAGCAAAACAAAAATTTAAGAAACTAAGCAGTTCTTGGGTCCAACCCCTTCTACAGAGGAAAAACAAGTGCACATGTAATCTAAATGTGACTGAAAGATCTATGTTCCAGGAACCATAAATTCATAAACACATACAAACATGCATACATACATACATACATACATACATACACACATACATAAAGATAAACTCTAGCTGAGTTTGCTGGATTACCTATCACGTTCTTTGCTGACATGTGGGAAGTATTTGCTAGTTTCTGGATGGACGAGAGTTCAGCCTGCAGAGCTAGGCAGGCAGCGATGCTCTGTGGGGCACAGGCAGCTCACATGCAGGGAGTTTTGGATGGACTGTTGGTGTGAGCGCACAGCTGAGCCAGCTGCAGACAGAGGAGAGCTGTTGATGCTCCTGATGTCTCCCAGAGGCAGCTGGCAACGACCTGGGTCAGCACAAGCCGCTCGTTATCTTGATCTCTGTTGGCAGTTCTGAGGCACAATCCCTGATTCACTTCTTCCCTTTAGAAGGACAGAACACAAGGTAAATGGTTGTCACAAACTAAGATGTGTGTGTGTGTGTGTGTGTGCGTGCGTGCATATATGTGAAGGAGCGGTTCTGATGCTAAGGTCCTGTTCCTCAATTGGTTCCGTCAGTAAAGAAAGCCATGGACAAATTATTGGGCTGGAGGAATAGGTGGGACTTTTGGGTGTGTGTGTGTTTATGTGTATGTGTATGTGTATGTGTATGTGTATGTGTATGTGTATGTGTATGTGTGTACATGAGTAAATGGTGGAGGTGGGCGTCCATGCATGAGCTTGTATGTGGAAGCCAGAAATCAATGTTGAATATCTTCCATGGTCACTTCTTCATCTTACTTTTTGAAGCAGGGCCCCTTACTGAATGGGACTCATGGACTAAGCTAGATCACATGGACAGCAAGCTCCAGGGATGCCCCCGTGTCTGCTTCCCCAGTGATACAATGACAGGCATGTACCTCTGTGCCCAGATTTTTATGTGGGTGCTGGGAATCTGAGCTCAGTTCTCCATGCTTGCACAGAGAGCACTTTACCATCTAAGCCATCTATCCCCAAAGTAGGCTTATCTATAGACTAGGAAAACTTGATAGAAAAATAAAATAACAACAGATAAGACAGTGCCAGACAGCATACCTCTGGAGCATTCACTAGAACGCATTTGCTCTAACGTAAGCAATGGCTTTGGTTGTTGTTGACTACAGTGAATGATTGTCAGGGGTGGGTAAGATACTCCAATAGTCTTAGCGTTTTGTGATTAGAAGATGGAATCCATGTGGGGTAAGAATGTGGTAGGTCTTTGGTAGAGAAGTTTCTACTTTTACTCCAGTAGGAAAATTCAAATTAGATCAAATCCCCAGTGAGAGTTGGGATCCAGAGCATCTGTGCCACTGGGGTGGGGGGTGGAGGGGGGGTCTAACTACATGAACAGCCAGCACGGTCTAGGCTGTTCTGTGAAACATTGTGTCTTAAACTGCACTGTGTACATTGAACAGTTCCTGATTTGATAGATCTCCTACTTCTAGCAAATTCTCAGGATCTGGTCGGGGGACACAAGGCCAAGGCTCCTGGAGACCTGGAGCTAGTAAGAGAGAAGTTGGCTCCATTCCAGTTTGATCAGCACCATCTAATAAGTTACTGGAAGTTTAAAAATGGTGATGCTTGCTCTAAAAGCCAACATAGCATTATAATTTTTCAATATATCATAGACACTTGTCAGAGCTAGCTGTTCTCAACCTGAGAAAGCATAACTTCCAATGGGACATGAAGAAACACAGATGTCATTGATAGCCATGATTGCTGGGAAATGTTAATGTTAACGCTATTTGTTGTGAGGGTCATGGCATGCCAGATGCCTGATAATGTTTGAGAGATGTCTGCCTCTATTAATATAAGTAAGTGGATATGAATCTGCACCTGATTGGCAGCAGCCTCTGTCAATCAGTTTTTTAGTGTCTATGAGGTTTGGAAGCTCTAGCCAGTATGAAAATCTGCAGATGCTGAGGTCCTTTGTAGGAGATGGTACATATAGTATTTGTAGAGAGCTCATGCACATTGTCCTGTATATTTTAAGTCACTGCTAGGGGATCTGTGATGTTTTATGCAGTGTCAGTGCTATGCAAATGGTTGCTGAATCATAAACATTGTATTGTTCAGAGAATGATGACAAGAAAATATTTACATAGCTTTAGTCCAGTTGTAATTTTTTTCAAACATTTTGACCTTTGGATGCTGGAATCTATAGATACAGAACCTGTAACTATAGAGGGCTGATCATATAGCTGAATATATCTGGCTCTGCCCATGTGTTTGTTTCATCCACTCAGTAGGAAGAGTGGCCTTTCTGTCTCATGTACCACATGTGGTACCTCGGGGACGGCTTTTTCCCAGCAGAGGATGAACTAGGTGGGAAAGATACAGGAAACTTAACAGTTTGGACTCATCAAATTCTTAATGAAAATCATTTATAGATATGAGAACAAAACAGAACATGAATGAATGCCTTATCATTGCAAGGGAGAGAGAAAGTGGTAACACGTTTTTGAAGGAAGAGAACACCCAAATTAATGAAATCAGCTTGTGACTGGAGACTTTCACAAGGCTGAGACTGCTCAGTTGGTAAAGTGCTTACCACACTTATGTTTGGTCCCCAGAAACCACATATTAAAAAAGTGTGGTGATCCCAGCACTAGGGAGACAGAAATAGGTGGGTCTGGTTCATTCATTGTTCACCCAGCCTAGCCTACTTGGTGAGCTTCATACCACTGAGAGATCCTATCTCAGAAAACAAAACGAAATAACCAAGATGAGGAATGCATGGCTGTTAAATATTGACACCCAAAGTTGTCCTTTAGCCTTGAATGTGAGCACTTGATTGGGGTAAACACACACACACACACACACATACACACACACACACACACACACAAACACACACACAGGCTTTCACAACTGATATTTGAGAAACTAGTAAGTAATGAGATAGCAGTTCTTTTTGAGCCTCCATGGGCCTCCTAGAAAGCTGGACAATCATTCAGGGCCACAGTGACACTGTCTTCTCTGGATGAGACTCTCCACGATGCTGTCAGCAATCATCTGAGAACCAGGAAATACTTGGACATTGCAATTGTACTCTTGCCCTACTTGAACATTCACAATCAAGAGGTTCTGTACCTCAGCTGTACAAATTAGGGGGCGGGGTGTCAAGTACGCGCACTCGTGTGTGTGTGTGTGTGTGCGTGTGCGTGTGTGTGTGTGTCCATGTGTTTGTGTGTATCCATACACATTTTCTGTCTACTGATAACCTGCCTGGCATGATACAAAACATTTCTTGTTCTATTATATGTATAATCCCTGGCTTGTTCAAGTACCTTCTATGGCTAGCAGCAGCAGCAGCAACAACAAAGCAAACGAACTAAGAGGACTCAATGTAACAGCCTATCTGATTGAAACTAGATGCATACATTATTTCTGTCCTTTGTGCACTGTGGGCTTTGATCTGCATGTGGTAACCTTGTGTAGTGGTATGACTTCAGGTCTTGGTGATGCCCCTGACTTCCTGTGTATTGATTCCACGATCTCTTCTAATTTGACGCCGGAAACAATTCTTGCACAGCACTGCCCTTAGCAGACCCAGCTTCTCCTCCCTCTCACTAATGGAGATGTCTCCACTGCTAATACTGTCCTTCATACAGTCTATCAACCCTTGACTGAGCCTCACTAGCTCTCTCCATGACCACTGGCTTGGGTCCAGCTTGGAGGTAATTAGGTCATTCCTTTCTGGGTGGGGCTTCCTGATGGATGCTTACTGCTTACGTCAGCAGAGTGTTCTACTGGACATCCCTCTGAATGGACATAGGAGATTTTCCTTTACATCTCCTTCTACCTCACTGAAGAAAATACCAAGACCCACCAGAAAGGGATGAAAAATCCTACCTGTGCTATTAGAGATACGAAGCAGGACATTTGAATGGCAACTAAAAGGATCTATCAGTATGCACAGCTTGAATTATGAACCTATCATCTTGCCAAAGAAAGCATGCGTTACTGCTTGTCTATGAAATGCCTCCCAAAGGCTCGTGTTGAGGTGTGGTCCCAGGATGATAATATTATTTTGGAAAGATCTGGAACTATTAGGAGGTGTGGAACGGCTGGTTAAAGTAGGTGACCATAGATGTATTCTTAAAGGGTGTATCTCGTCCCAAACTCCTCCCTCCAGCTCTCAGTTTCCTGTCCACTATGAGTTGAGAGGCTCCTGAGAGATGGTCTGGTACATTCTGACACCATGATGTTCTGCCCTAGCATGCAGATCACATGATCCTGGACTGTGCTCTCTGAAGCCATGAGCCAAATTGAATCAATCTTCCCTCGTTGAAAGTTGTTCTCCCGGGTGTTTTGTCAGAACAACAAGAAAAGCAACCAATTCAGAAATAGTTCTCAGCTTCGGTCAACAAACCTCTCCATGTAGATAAGAGACTAAGATGAAAAGTAGCCTTGGTATTAAATGCCTTAGTTCTGTATGTGTTAAGTACCGTCTGCATATAGCTATTTTATAGAGTCTTGGATTAAAAAAAAAAAAACAGGGCAATTCAACAAGTACTTGTATGGTTCAGGAAACTATGACAAGAACAGACTTTCTAAGCTATGAAATCAAATGTTGAACCTATTTTCAATATTGACCACATCTTTGACTATGCAGGTAGACTGCTGGCTGTCACTTGTACGCACATCTGTGTTCTTCCACGTGTGGCCCTGTCTTCTTTCCTAACCCTCAAAACAAATTTATGTTTCCTTCACAAAGGAAAGCAAGCGTTCGGATGTTAGGGTGTGCGCCTTCCACTCCAGGACGCAGCGAGCTGCCGAGCGCTGAGTCAGCAGTTCAGCGGCTAGCAAGTCCCTACTCCTGACAGCTGTTTATTTCTCTCAGTGTAATTTCAGAGAAAAATATCCAGAAGGGATTTGGTGCCCTAGATCTATCAGACAACATGTGTAAAATAGTCTGTCATTTTACAGCATGAAACGCTAACTCTGGATAATCACATCACCAATGGTTAGAACCTCAGTAATTATTTATCTGAATTCAGGTTAAAGGGGGAGGGGGCTGTTAAAGCACACAGCGGATAATGGGTAATGGGTAGGAATGTAAAGACTTGAAGTGTAACAGTGGTGCTGGGTGACAATGTTTTCCAGCATTTTAAGGCAAGCAAGGGAAAATAGAATTTGAAAGACTCTTTCAAATAGATCAGATTCAGGTCCCGCTTTCTGCATCAAAAACACAGCTTGCTGACTGGCCTCTGGCAGTGGGGCTGCTCTAACATTAGGAAGCTTCGAGGTCATCGCCAATGAGGCATGAAGGAGCTCAGATCAAAAGGTGTGAACCCTTCAGGCCCAGCCGGGAGGGAGCCTGGGCTACAGGCCAGGGTGGAATCTCCAGACAGAAGCTTCCCCAGAGAGGAAGATGAGAGCAATTTGATTTGTAAAAGCTCATGGTTCCAGAAAAAGGAGACAGAACTGACAGTATCCACACAGATAGCAAGTATCAAACAGTATTCACACAGAAATTCCCTGATCTCCCGGTGTCTTGCTAGCTGCATGAGATTTAAAACACCAACTAAGACAAAAAAAATTAGTTAAAATAGTCAAAATATTAACAAAAGAATTAAAGTGGCACACTAGAAAGTATCTACTTAGAAAAGAAGGCCATAAAGCAGGAACATTAACAACATTAACAAAACAAACAGAATTGTGTCATGACCTACATATGTACAGAGAGAAATCAGTAAAGTGGCAGACAAAAGCCAGGCTAGGTAGCCTGTTCTCACAACTCCAGCACTTAAGAGACTGACAGAAGGATTGGGAGTTCAAGACCAACCTGGGTTATTTTGTAAGACCCAGACTGAAAAGCAAAAATAGCAGATACAGTTTTGACTGCATCGAGAATAACACTAAATATGAATGAACCAAGCTTTCCATATCAAACGGCAGAGACCGTCAGGTTGGTTAGATTTTAAAAGGAGCATCCAACTCTTGTGCTATCCTCAGAAGAGATTGGAAGCAAGAGAATGAAGGTTAATTGTCCAAATAGTGACTTTGTGAGTGGCTGGGATACTATGAAACAAAATAAACTTTGAGACAAGAAAAGGAGTTGAATACAAAGGAGCCTTCACTTAAAGCACAGCCCAATGCTTTACATGAAGGAATCATTCTGTATGTTGAAGACTGCTATGTATCTGTGCCTATAAATGACACGATGGCATATGCTTACCGTTACAGTGCTACATAGAATAGTTCACCACTTGTGTCCCATCTGTTTGTTCTCCTTCACTCCCCCTGCTAAGCTCCTGACAACCAATCGGTCCTGCCTTTTCAGACTGTCTTCTTTTAACTAGTACTTTGGTTATTTTCTCATAGGCATGACACAATACCCCCAAAAATAAATAGTGTAAGGGAGGAAGGACTTCTTTTGGCTCAGTTTCATGACAAGAAAGGCATCTGTGGCTTATGATATAGCTAGTTATACCTCTGCAGATCAGAAAGCCAAGAGGTCTGGCTATGTAAAACCTCTAGCCCTGTGGCCCTACGGCTAGCTAGACATAAGGTTCCACAACCTTTAGTGTGCTGTTCAAACACACTAGTCACTGGGTGACGTTTCATACGGAAAACTTAACATGTAGCAATACAAATCTAAGATCCTTCAGCTTAAGTTTATTTACCATTGAGTAATATTCAAGTGCTTGGCTGTACCACGGTTTGCCTACAAACCCACGTACTGAGGTATGTTTGGCTATTTCCAAGTTTTAGAGAGTCAAAGTAAAGATGGTATTAACCTTCCTAGGCAGTTGTGTGTGGGCTCCTGATTTCAGTTTACTTAGGTAAAAATGGAGGGGTGTGATTGATAGATCCTTTGATAAGCCTATGCTTAATTTTGTAGTAGACTGCCAAGCCGTCTTCCGTTTTATATGCCCATGAGCAATAAATTGGTGTTCCAATAGCCCCACATCTTCTCTGACACCTGCCATTAATTTCATCTTCCTTTGCACTATCTTCCTAGGTGTGGGATGACTTCATAGAGTTGTTTTAACGTGCAGTTCTCTAACAGTGTTTGTTGAGTACTCGTTTGCCATCTGTGTATTTTATTTCATGGAATGTCTCTTAAGATCTGCTTTCCATTTTAAAATATTAAAATGGTAGGGTTTTTTTTATTGCTGAGTTCTGGGTTCTTTGTATATCTTGAATGACAGTCCCTCATTGGGTAAGGTTTTTTTTTTTTTTTAACATTTCAAATGTTATCCCAGTTCCTGGTTTCCCCTTCCCTCTCCCCCTGCTCATCTACCCACTCACTTCTGCTTCCTGGCCCTAGCAGTCCCCTGTCCTGAGGCATCGAGCCTTCACAGGACCAAGGGCCTCTCCTCCCGTTGATGTCTGACTAGGCCATCCTTTGCTACTTATGCAACTGGAGTCATGAGTCCCACCATGTGTTCTCTTTGGTGTGGTTTAATCCCTGGGAGCTCTGGGGGTACTGGTTAGTTCATATTGTTGTTCCTCCTATGGGGCTGCAAACCCCTTCAGCTCCTTAGGTCCTTTCTCTAGCTCCTTCATTGGGTAAGTCTTTTGCAAATATTTCTATCAGTCCAGGGCTTCGTGTTCTCCCCACAGCCCTCATTATTTTTTGAGACAGGGTCTCACTATGTAGCCCTGGCTAGCTTGGATCTCACTACAGAGATCTGCCTGCATCTGCCTCCCAAGGGCTGGGATTAAAGGTGCGTGACACCATGCATAGAAAGTTCTTGTTGTCTTGCTTTTGCTGAGCCTAAGTTTTTAATTTAGTGAAACTCAGTTTATCAGTTCTTTGTTTCCTCACAAGTGTCTCATTAGGTGTTATTATTATTATATTATGTTATTGTTATTATTTGTTGTTATATTAAAAGAGACATCGCCACCCCAGGTGACCTAAATTTTTCCCATGTTACCTTCTAGGCATTCTGTAATTTTGTATCTTACATTTGGGATTATGCTCCATTTTGAGTTAATTTGTGGAAGGGCTACGTTCTGTGTCTAGCTTCATCTCTCTCAGTGTTTATCCAGATCCGCCCCCCCCCCCTGCTTCCTTTCCTGAAGGTTCTCGCCTGCTGTGTCCATTTGACTCCGTTGTCAAAGGTCAATTAACTGTACTTATGTGGATCTAATTGTGCGCTACATGTTTACCATATATTCTTTCACCAGAATTACAGTGTCTTGAAGGTTAGGACCATCAATCTTTCAACTCTTTTCTTTTTCAGTATTAGGTTGGCTAATTCTGGAGTCTTTTGGATCCCCACAGCTTTCAAAACACCTTCCTGGGATTCTGGTTAGGATTGTACTGAGTCTAGAGATTAAGTGAGAGAGAAATGACATTGAGCAATATTGAGTCTGTCTAGCCATTAACATGAAATATCTTTTTCAATACCCTGGTTGTTTCTTCATCAATGTTTTATAGTTTTATAACATAAAAATTGTAAATATTTTGTTAATAGCAAAGTGTTTTGAGTAGCAATCTTATAAGCATCATTGTGTTTCTGATTTTTTAAATTTTATTTGTTCATTGCTGTTAGTGGGAAAGAAATTGACCGTTGTATAAACTGAGTTTCTTTGTATGGCATCCCATGGAAAGAACCATGTCATGTGTAAAACAGTATACATTTATGTTTATTTCTTCTGTTCCATTTATAAGTCAAGCAAAGAGTTTTTCCTGGAAACCAAATCAACTAGGATCTGCATATTTGATTTCCTAGTCTCCAGAACTTTAAGAAAATTAATTTCTGGATTCTTGAAGGAATTTCTTATTTATTTACACTAACAAGATATCTACTTATGGACTCATGTTGATGATTTCTGTAGGTGTACGGTGGATGCAAATGGCTACTTGTGAAAATCCAGCACCCCTTCTGAGGTCTGGCAGAAATCAAAAGCATGGCAAGTTTTGCATGTAGATGCATCCAATTTTATACTTAATATATTTTACTATATTTTATTGGAAAGCTCTTGTGTTTTTTAAATGTGTCTTGCAAACTGGCGAAACTGTAATACCAGTAGATATTATATATTGCAGTGTCATGTATGAATGAGCAGAATTGAAAATGCTTTTCAGGTGATTTTTTCTGTCGCCTTCCTCCTAAAGCCTGTTTGAATGTCATGTAGGCCAAGAAGTGGAATCAATTCCCAGGTGAGATGACTTATCCAGCACACTTGATATGATTTCTAGCCTTTAAAATTTGCTGTTTTAGCCGGGTGTTGGTGGCGCACACCTCTAATCCCAGCACTTGGGAGGCAGAGGCAGGCGAATTTCTAAGTTCAAGGCCAGCCTGGTCTACAAAGTGAGTTCCAGGACAGCCAGGGTTACACAGAGAAGCTCTGTCTCAGAAAAAAAAAAAAAAAGAAAGAAAAAAATTGCTGTTTTATAGGCAAGGATGTGGCCTGCTTTAGGGAACTCTTCTTTTGTATGTTCTGCTGTTGATTGATGTTGTTGATGCATGAAGGTCTGTTAGATCAGGTTGTATAGTGCCATTTAGTTCAATAGTATCCTCACGGGAATTTCATCCTGTTAGAACTGCAGCCAGTGGTGCCAAAGACCCTAGTTTTAACTGTGACTTGTCCTATTTTGTTCTAGATTTTCCCTCATGTACTTGATTTTTACATATGTATGTGTGTATGTGTTCATGTGTGTAGATGCAATTCAGTTTATACAGCAGTCAATTTGTTTTCCACTGGTAGCAATGAACAAATAAAATTAAAAATCAGAAACACAAGGATGCTTATAACATTGATACTCAAGATTAGGATATGCCTGCACATGTGTGGGAGGAGATGGAGGCCTGAGGTTGATATCCAGTGTCTTCCTGGATTGCTCCCCATTTTATGTCTCTCACTGACCCCCGAGGTCACCAATTATGGCTTGTCTAGCTAACCAGCTTGTCCCAAGCAGATCCTGTCCGTGCTGCTCGAGTGTTGGGCCTACAGGCAGCTGCATGCACACCCAACGTTTACACGGATCTGGAGATCCAGCTCAGCTAGCTCCTCATGCTTATGCAGCAGACTCACTTAACTCGCAGGGCCATCTCCGCAGCACTAACTACCTCGTGTACCTTGACCCTCTTGTATTAGATTCATGCGTGTGAAGGGTTTTATGTCTCCTTTGAGAACCAACCTTTATCTCTGTGTGATGCTCATCCTCGTCCTGATCATCTCTTCTTCATAAATCTATTCTTTTAGAAATTTCAGATTTCTTTTAATTGATGTTATCATTGTATTTACATATATCATTTTCTTGGAAGCTACACATGTCTCCTATTTAGTGTGGGTCTCTAGTAGTTGGATCTCATACTCAAATGGTGTTTTTCTCCTCCTCCTCCTCCTCCTCCTCCTCTTCTTCTTCCTCCTCCTCTTCCTCATTCTGGATAGATTCTCATTGTGTAGCTCCAATTGACCTAGAACTCACTGTGTAAACCTTAAATTCACATAGATCCACTTGTCTATCTCCCAAGTGTGGGATTAAAGGTGTACACAACACCTGGCATGGTCTGTATCTTTTAATTAGTTTATTTAAGCAGTTTATTTTAAATGGTTATTAGTAAGTCTAGGTTAATGCCTCTTTTATAAGAAACTTTTTAAATGATCTCTTTCTTTCTTTGGACCCAGTTTCCCATCTCTGTGTTAAGGGTTTTCTTGCTGTGAAGAGACACCATGACCAAGGAAACTCTTATAAAGGAAAACATTTAATTGGGGCTGGCTTACAGTCTCAGAGGTTCAGTCCATTATCATCATGGTGGGACATCCAGGCAGACATGATGCTAGGGAAGGAACTGAGAGTTCTACATCTGGATAAGCAGGAAGCAGGAAGAGACAGTTAGCCACTAGGTCTGACCTGAGTTTCAGAGGCCTCAAAGACCACCCCCTAGTGACCTACTTCCTCCAACAAAGCCACACCTACTCCATCAAGGCCACACCTCCTAATAGTGTCATTCCCTATGGACCTATGGGGTCGTTTTTATTCAAACCATCACATGCTGCACCCACTGGCCTAGAAATTTCTATACAGCTCAGACTGGCTCAGGATTCACAATCCTTCTGCCTCGGTCAGCCAAGTGCTAGGATTACAGGCATTCACCATCACAACCTACATCACAACCTTTATGCTTATTCCCTTTGTATTTCTGGCTAATTTCTGCTTTTTCCAGTTTTAATTATCTCATATGGTTTATCATATCTATGATGCTTGTTAAGGTGTGTGTGTGTGTGTGTGTGTGTGTGTGTGTGTGTGTGTGTACTAACTCACAAATAATATCACATTACCACACTGACCCTCAGGTAACACATAGACTTTTTCTTTCCTTCATTTCTTTCTCTCTTCCTTCCTTTCTTTCTCTCTTCCTTCCTTTCTTTCTCTCTTCCTTCCTTCCTTCTTTCCTTCCTTCCTTCCTTCCTTCCTTTCTTTTGACTCTTTTCTTTTCCTTTTTATTTTTTATTTTTCTTATTTATTTTTTATTTCTTTTGTCAGTGTCTCATAGCCCAGTTTGGTCTGGAACTCGCTGACCTCCCTCCCTCCTGTGTGCCAGGACTAAGGGTGTATGCTTCTACACTTGCCAGTACAATTCCATTTTAAAGCGTCTCTTTCCGATTCCTTCCTCCCGTTGCTTATAGCATTTTTGCCTTATTTATCCGTACGACTTTACCTCCTAGATTTGCTTATTCTAAACAAACCTTCCGGCCACATGAATTAAAGATGAGAAAAATAAAATATTTTTGAGACAAAGCCTCATACGTCCCAGGCTGGCCTCAAACTCTCTGTGTAGCAGAGGTGACTTTGAAATTGTGATTCTCCTGATGGTTTCTTTCCTGTATTCTGGTGACAAATGAGCACCATTCTCCCAGTGTGTGCAATCCCAGAGACGGAATCCAGGACCCCGAGCAAGCAGACTACCAACTACATACCAGAGCTTTATTATTTTTTAATTTAAGTTTGTTTTTAAGAGTCTCTCTGTAACCTGTGACCTACCAGGGACTCTCCATGTAGTCTTGCCTGGTTTCAGATTCGTAGAGATTCACCTGCCTCTCTGGCTTTCCAGCACTCAAGTTAAAGGGGCCAACACACCTGTCTCTCTTCACTGATTTTTTTGAATCAATAATAATATAGGAAATATAATATATATACATACATGTATATATATATATGTATATATATATATATATACACACACACATGCATATAGCACAGTGTCTCTGTGTGGCAGAATGGAGATTCAAAATGTAAAAAGTACTCATAGTGCAATGTAAAGTGAAAATTTTTCTCCTGTCCATTTCTGTCTCCCATGAGGCAACAACAGGAATGGTTTCCTATTTTTCTTCCCCAATTTATTTTCTGCACATGAATAATGCATATTTGTACTATTCCATACTCTTTTTCTTTTTTTACCAAAAAAGTGACAGAATATGAAATCTCCTATTTTCATCTGGACTCATCAATGCATATATAGTCTTCCCAGTAGAACACTGCTCCACTCTATGAGTCTCAGGGATGTAGACTCCACCCTCAGAGCTGGGAGTGGGTGATCAGAGGATGGCCCATTCCTTTGCCAGAGATATACGAAAACTGGGCAAAAGATTCAATGCAGGACAAGGAACAAGCTAAGGTATATTTTGGGCCTGCAAGAAAGTCTTTTCTTTCAGATAAACTGGGGGTGGGGATCAGACTGTCTCTGGATAAGATACACTGTCTCTGTGGTACAGTAGAGAGGACGCAGATCCTTCGGGGGCTGAAACTGGAAAAACTGAAGGGCTCAGATTAAACCAGCCTCAAAGCCTGATGCAGTATCATTCTTGAACGCATAAGAGGAGAGAGTGAGGCCATTTCTAGCAGTCTAACATGGGATAAGAGGTACTGAAGTAGGAACTGTTGCATCTAATATAAGGGAATTCTAAATCCAGTAATGATATCTAGACTGGCTTTTGCTTCCCACGAAGCTCACTGAAAGAAAGGCTCTCCCACGTTTATTTGAGAGTAACTTGTAAGATAGAGCTCCTGTCCACACTGCACAGATGAGGAAACGGAGAGGAAACGGAGGTGTGGATGGGAAAGGAAGTTGTGGACAGGAAAGTACTCGTGGCATGAGAACAAAAGAAGGCTCTTTGTGCTACGGAACAAAGAGCCATAGCTTTTAGGTTGGGGAGGAACAACTGGACTCTCATTGCAGGCTTTTTTTTTTTTTCTTACTTTGAGATTCTTTTCCTTAGCTGGACAAAGTGGCAGACACCCCTAATCTCAATATAGCAAGACCCTGTCTCAGACACAAAACCAAAATGGTTACTTCCCTGAAGCGTTAGTTACATTTCTCATTGTTATGAAGGAACACCTGGCAGACGCTACTTAAAGGAGAAGAGATTTATGTTGGCTCACTGTTTCATCCTATTAGGACTGGGAAGGCAGGGCTGTCATGGAAGTACAAAGCAGCAACCCCTTCCTTACATCTTGGCAGATCAAAGAGCAGAGAGCCTGGACCAGAAGGGGATTTAACCTTCAAGGCCCTCCCCCAGTGACACGCCTCTGCTTGCCACACCTCTCCTTCCAAAGGTTCTAACAGCTGCCCAATACAGCAACAATCTGGAACCAAGCATTCAAATACATGGGACTTGGGTGAGGGGCATTTCACATTCCAACTTGCTCCTCAACCATGGAATACCCTGGATTGAGACATTTGCACAAAAACAGCCTTTAGGAACATCAGCACTGAAAGGTTCTGAGACTTTGAGACATAGTGTAGAGGCGGAGACCACCCCAGAAGGATCCACCATGGTTGCCAAGGTTTCCACTGCTCCCATGATGTGGCCTCCAACCATGGATCACCACATCCTCGAGCTTTAATGGCCCAGGTGCCAACGGGTCACCCCCTGATGTACATCGTGCCAAGAAAAGACCATACAGTCCCCATTAACGCTCTCCATTATTCAGTAGTAGAGCTGTCATGTGTTTTAGTCTGCTTTCTGATGCTGTAGCTGCATTCCATAGATTGGTGTTACTCTGAGATAGAAGTCTATTTCGTTGATAGCTCAAGAGAAGGAGCAGAGAAGAGCTGGGTGGCAGTTGGGAGCCTTTTTGCTACATTGTAACTGCTTGGTGCTTGCTTGGGAGCCTTTTTGCTACATTGTAATAAGGTGAAAGAGAGCAGGTAGGTAGCTCAGCATGTCTCCTTCTTGGCTTTCAAAGCACAAATGAGTGCAAGGGGGATCTCACTTCATGCCCTCAACTTAATCCTAGTCACTTCCCAAAGGTCTTACCTCTAAATACATCAGCATACAATTTTGGGAGGTTGTGTTTTTAACACATAAACTACGGGAGAGTGCATTCAAACCATGGCAAAGTCCTGGGCTAGGAAGCCCCACCGGCCATGTTCCTACAGCCTCTGGGGGCTTGCCCTCTCCAAAAATGCAGTCTGGTAAACACTGTAGCTACCCTTCAGCCACCTCCTTTTGCTGGAAATGCTTTTTTTTTTCTTCCTGCCGTTTCTTTTACTGCTTCAATTAATCTAAAAAGAATTCAATCCAAAAGGTGAGAATACAGTTGATGATAGGGTCTGGGAGCTGCTCTCCATCGGCAGTTGAGAAAAAAAAAAAAAAAAAAAAAGCATGTGTGAACAATAACATCCTTGGTTTAAAAATGGACTCACCAAGCTTCAGCTGAGCGTATCCTAAGTGTGTGCTTTGGATACGGGCTGGGCATGCACTACACACACATCCCTTTGTGTCTCCACCACTCTGGGCACAGCACAATGGCATGACACGTGCCTTTTATTTCCAACCTTAGGTTCATTTTTAGATCCCAGGGCACAAACTGGAATCCAGGAAGTGTGAGTTTTTCTCGAACTAACCTGAAAAAAAGGGTTTTCTCAGCCTCTTCAAAACGAAGCTGCAGAGTTCACAACAGTTTTAATTATAACACACTAAATAAATACGCTGAGCGGCTCTTTGCTCCGAGATCGAGGTCTCTATTTTTATCTCCAATGTTCTGAGTGGGTTATTGGGTGGCTGAACATCAACAACTTCCATGTCACTGCACTGACTGCTAAGAAAATCATCTGTACAAACAGGAAAATGGAGCAAAAAGGTTTTAAAGATCCTATAAAAAAAAAAAGAAAGAAAGAAAGAAAGAAATTGTCTTTCCAAGCCAGCCATAGTGGTTCACACTGGTAATCTCAGCACTTAGGAGTCTGAGTCAGGGAAGATCACGAGATCGAGGCCAGCCTGGGATATATAGTAAGACAGTGCCTCAAAACGCAAAACAGAAAAAAACATTACTACCATCTCAGTGACAACAAAAGCATGGCCCTGAAATAAACTTAAGTTATTGTTCTGCTGAATTTCCAAAGCTCCTGGAAAGGGGGAAAATTCTTTTTGATCAATGTTTTCCAGGGCCTCGACGTTTAAGCCAGGAAGATAATGGTCACCCTAGTTGTTGCCACACCCAAATCTGGAAGAAAAGTCAGGGCCATTGAGCAAAGCATTCACACTGTGGTTAGTTGTGGGATGAGAAGAGGCCTTATGGCTGCCCTGTGCTCCCGGCTCTTGACCTCATTTCTCTGGACCCTCCAAGAAGGTTCTATCTGAAAGCTTAGTGTCTATTCCCGTGGAAATGCATATGTCTGTAGACCCAACTGTAGAAATCCTAGAACCAGTTCTTCAAGATCAGCCTAAGAAAGAAATCTTTCTCATGATGGAAAACCTGATGCTGGGAGAAGATAGTAGCTTTAGGAGAAATTAACAGTGGTGACAGGTTTGCTCACTTACTTTTCAAAGCAACCCATATTAGGAATCTTAGGAAAGTAAGACTTATGGAAGTGAACAGAGGAAGACCACACTTCAGTGAGTAGACAAAGATGGTGTTTAAGACAAAGCTATAATTTATATCATGATTATGTCTGAATCAAAGAACTGTTCCTTGCAGTGCATTAAAAAAAAAAGAGGCCTATAAACACTGTCATGTGCTACTTAACAGTGCTCATGATGAACCCTTAAGACTCTATCACCAAGGGCAGAGCCAAAGGCTCAGTTGATAAAACAATTGCTTTAAAAGAATGATGGCCTGACTTCAAGCCCAGTAAATAGTCTGTGTTAAACAACATAACAAAAGAAATGAACAAACAAAAATCAGGTGTGGTGGAACATACTTATTCCCCCAGCACAAACGAAACAGAGAGAGGCAGAGGCTGGCCAGCTTAGCCTACTTGGTGAGTTCTAGGCCAGTGAGAAACCTTGGCTCAGAAATAAAGATGACTCACACCTGAAGAACAACAGCCAAGCTGCCCTCTTGCCTCCATGCACAGATGCACATGTGTGTACACGCACATACATAAACACATATATGCCAAGATACATACACAGAAAACGAAGACCTATTCTCTCACCTGGTGATGATGTATATGGTCATTTGCTTCATGTATGTACACTCTGTGTTCTTACGCAATAATGAAATCACCCAACAGCCCATTTCCCAGAGTAGCCCAGTGTTCAGTGGTGAGTGACCGCATCTCAAGTGCCTTGATTGAAAAGCTTTGTTACTGACTGTACAAGGAGTTTTATGCAAATATAGTCTTCATTCTGAGTGCTCAAATAATACTGTACCCTGCATAATTATTAAATTAATTATTTCAGAACAGAATGGGCTATGTTAAATGTCTCCTTATAAATTTTGAATTGTAAAATATACCTAAGAGAACTATAGCACCTTAACCATTCTCCAGTGTCCAGTACTGTTAGCATATTTAGTTCCACAATCAACATCTTTGGATCTTTCTCATCTTAGAAAACTGAAATTCTATACCCATAAATAACACCTCTCACTTTCTATCTCTCCAGTCCCTGGCAACCAACATTCTGCTTTCTGCTTCTACGAGTTTAACTACGGCATGCAAGCAGTCACTTGTCTGTGGGTGTTCTAAATCTCACTCATGTTGTAACACGTGCTAGAATGCCCTAATGTTAAAGACTATTTCACTGTACGGGTGAGCGTCCCTGCTACCCAGTCATCCACTGATGGACAGTTGGGCTGCCTCATCTTTGAGGGGATGAATACTCAGAAGTGTAATTGTGGCTCAGGTGGTAGCTCCAATCTGAGAAAGCATTCTTCTGTCTTCCATAACTGAGATACCATTTCTCATCCCTCTGGTGGTCACAGGGATTCTGACTCCCTACATCCTCTGATGATCAATAGTAGCCAAACTAATGGAAGAGAGATGGTACCTCATAGTATAGTTCCTTGTACTTCCATTATTATCCCTCCCTCCGTCCCTCCGTCCCTCCGTCCCTCCGTCCCTCCGTCCCTCCGTCCCTCCGTCCCTCCTTCCCTCTTTCCCTTCCTCCCTTCCTCCCTCTCTCCCTCCCTTCTTTTCCTCCAGTCTTGTAAACATTTGGATGTAGTGGAGATCAAGCCCAGGGCCTCAGGCATCCTAGGCAAGAGCTGTACCACTGAGCCACACCTCAGGCCCCCACTGTGACTGATTTGCATTTTCCCTACTGCCCAGTACCTTAGATAATACTCATTAACTATGTTTTTTTTCTGTAAAAATGCCTTTGAGAATTTGATAGGGATCATGTTCAGTCTGTATATTCCTTTGGGTAGTATTGACATCTTAGCAATAGTTAGTCTTCCATTTCATGAATGCGGACTGCATTATAATCTATGTTAATCTTTAATTTTTTTCTGGAACGTTTTGCAGTTTTTAGTGTAAAATCTCTTGTCTATTGTTAATTTCTAACTATTTTTAAAACTCTGTCACAAAGAAATTCTCTTCTCTTCTCTTCTCTTCTCTTCTTTTCTTTTCTTTTCTTTTCTTTTCTGTATATGAGTACACTGTCACTGTCTTTAGACATGCCAAAGGGGGCATCAGATCCCATTACAGATGGTTGTGAGCCACCATGTGATTGCTGGGAACTGAACTCAGGACCTCTGGAAGAGCAGTCAGTGCTCTTAACCTCTGAGCCATCTCTGTAGCCCCGAAATCACTTTCTTAATTTCCTTTTATTATTGTTCATTGTTAACACAGAGATGTGCAGCTCACTTTTACATGTTCATTTTGAGTCACTTTCTTGCTCTGACAGTTGGCTTATGAATTTTTTTTCATGCATATGCAAGATCATGCTTGTGAGTAATAATTTTACTCATTTGGATGTTTGATGATATTACCTCCTTTTCCTGATTTACACATATCTCCATATATGTGTATTTATGGATATATGTTCACATATATGTATGCCTGCTTGGAACAACCCAAGGTTGCCATTGAGAATCATCTACAATGGCTTTTGCACCTTACTCATTCCGGCAGGACCTCTCAATCAAACCCAGAACTCACTGACATAGCTAGTCTTACTAGCTAGCTTTGCCCTGGGGATCCCCTGTCTCTACCTCTGAGATTGGAATTACAGGTGGTTGCTATTCCCATCTCATATTTACATGGGTGTTGGGAACCAAACCCTAGTTCTCGTGCCTGTATGGCAATTGCTTCACTACTAAGTTGTATTGGCTAGGGTTTTGTTTGTTTGTTTGCTTGCTTGCTATTTTCAACGTGACATAAATTAGAGTCATTTGGGAAGAGTGAACCTCAACTGAGAAAATGCCTGCATCAGATTGCCTGTACGCAAGTCTATGGGGCAGTCTCTTAATGAATGATTGATGGGGAGGACCCAGCCCACTGTAGGCAGTACCACTGCTGGGCAAGTGGTCCTAAGTTATAATTTAAAAAGTAAACTGAGAGAGTCACAAGGAGCATGCCAGCAAGCAGCACTCCTCCATGGTTTCTTCTTCAGCTCCTGCCTCCAGGAAGCTTTGAGTTCCTGCCCTGACTTCCATTCATGGTGGACTATCAGCTGCACGCTGAAACAAACCTTTCCTTTCAAAGTTGCTTTTGGTCATGGAGTTTACTACATATATGAGGAACAAAGTAGGACACAAGATGTCTCCTCAGAGTTGGTATGTTAAAGATAAACTATAAAACAGAAGGAATTTCACAGCCAATGAAATGGAAATTTAGAATTAAATCCTCACATATTTTCTCAAATGTGTCCATCTAAGCCAGCGGGTTTCAACCTGTGGGTCATGATCCTTTCTGGGGAGGGTGGGGTGGGGTGGGGGGAGTCTCATATTAGATATCCTACATATCAGATATTTACGTTATGATTCATAACAGTTGTGAAATTATAGTTATGAAGCAGCAATATGATAGCTTTATGGCTGGGATTCACCACCACATGACCTGTATTAAAGGGTCGCAGCACTGGGAAGGTTGAGAAACAGCCGTCTAAGCCGTTTCCCTCTGCAGGGTTCTAGCTCAGACCTGAGCACCAAGGCCCTCAGCTACCTGGAGTGGCCTGCCCATTTAGGCTAGGAATGCCTCCGGAAAGATGCAGTGTCTTTTATGGGCGTTATCAAAGACAACAGAAAATTAAATTAAGTAATTAAGTTAAAAAAACCAGGGCGTGCTCCTCCAACCTCCTCCTCTTAATCATCGATCGCCAATCCAGCAGAAATGCTGTTAACTAAAAATTACATGGCACCACTGTCTTGAGCTAACACAGCAGGCTAAAAATAAAAAAATCGAGTCACACAAAAATTCACTGCCCCCAAGCTCAGGGTAAGCTCTTTATCTGGCCTTCCAAGAAATCAGGATTACACAGAGAGAAAGGCAAGATTTCACAAATAGGCCAGATTTAATTGCCATGACAGTAAAGTTCTTTCTGCCTTCATCCTTACACTGAAGATGTAACTGAAAACAACCTGTCACTTACCAAACTTTTCTATTATTCTCTTCAAAAGTAGCTGTTGACCAATCTGCTTTTTATTTTGTTTCCGCTTCCACTAGCCCAGTTCTTTCCACCCAACTAACCTCCTATGCCTTGTTAATTGGGATATTTATCCTATTTATTTGCTTTAACTTAATTAATCACCCAATTAACTAATTAAGTGTGATGCTGGAGGTCAAACTCAAGACTTTGCTCATGTGAGGCAAGCGCTCCACCAGCAAACGACACCCCAGTTCTACGTGGATTGTACAACATTTCATTTGATGAGGATGACACCATGTAGAACTGGGGTAATACCAGTTAGTAACTTCAGACTCTCTGATTGTAATATTGTCTCTTGACAGTGCATTTAAGTTTGTGTTTCAAGCTTGGATTGTAAAGATCAGTGGCACCTATGGTCTGGATGCGTTGGAAGCTCCCCAGGCTCCTGCTTTTGATGCTATGGTTATTTCTGTGTTGATACATAGCCACGGTGCTGTGTTCTACTGCAGATTCTTGGCTGTAAGTCTGCTTTTGCCTTCCCACTTACTCCTTCAGACCGAGCTGGCCTGTCCATTTATTTCTTAAGATGTGAACTCTGGATGTAGGAGCCAATCAATTCTCTGCCCAGGACAGGGTCCCAAGACTCTCTACCATGAGATTCTATAACTTGTGCTCTCATTTTCCAGAAAGAGGTGATTTCTGTTCTAATCGACAGCTGTATTACATGGAATAATGGGATAAGTCATACATAGAGATATGTTTTCTTTTTAGTGTCTCTGAGCATTTTTCTGAGCAGAGCAGTATTTGTTATTCACTCCCCTGCATTGTTCCGTGACTTGGAACAGACAGCTTCTTGATGAGCCTCAGCCCTTCCAGCTAGCATGGAGGACCAACCTTTCCCACCCCACAACCCACAGAGAGTCTCTTGTCGGCTGTTACTAATTTCCTTGCTCTGAATCTAAATGATATGTCTCTAAGGGCAGTGGCAAGAACATTTAGTGTGGTCTCTGTTCCGCTAAGGGACACATTACCATGTCTTCCGTTTCCTCTTTGACTACAGGATCCATTAGCTTTATAGGCCATTTCATTTTCTTCTCAGGAATCAAAACTGTGGGGAGCGGGTGTGGCGGCAGTCCCAAAGGCGCCAGGGACTGCAGCTAAGTCATATGACTTGCACCTGACTTCCTCATATAAGACACAAACATCTTGAGTGCTGCGAAGGTGTACCAGGATACAGGTGAATCCAATTTGGTGGAGATTTGCCCCTGCTGCCCTGATTAGCTGAAGCTGCGTGCCTGGTGAGGTGGCGTGGCCTGCTGTGCGTGGATGGGAACTGAGAGTATAAAAGAGTGAGAGGCCCAGGGTTCGGGGGAGATATAAAAACAAGGGAGATATAAACAAGGGAGATATAAAAACAAGGGAGATATAAACAAGGGAGATATAAACAAGGGAGATATAAACAAGAAGAAACAGGACTGAATAAACGTGTGCAGAAAGATCCTGTTGCAGCGTCGTTCTTCCTGGCCAGTTGGGTGCGCGCAAGAGTTGGTGCTGAGACCCGGGACGGGACGAGAAGACCCGGGACGAGAAAACCTGGGAAAAGAAACATCTTCAGGCATGAGCGAAGACCCCCTGCTACAGGGAGGATTCAGAACTGCATCACGGGGAACTGTGGTAATGAAGTGTTCCCGTAAAACAGACTGTTGAGAAGGATCTGGCGTGGATTCAGAACTCTTCAGCTGGGGAACGGTACTGATAAAGAGAAAGAAGAGAGAGGAAGACTGAAATTTGCTGAATAAACTGCTGTTAAAAGGACTGGTGGTCACGTCGTTCTTGCTGGTCGAGAGTGGGCGCGACAATTGGTGGCCCGTACGGGGAACCGACTCCCCCACCGAGTTCAGAACTTGCAGCAGTCAGTGGTTGCCGGCAGGGTAAGTTCACGGTGAGTGAAACTTGCGACCCCAGGAGTTTGGGAAGGACCTCGGATAAAATAGAGGCGAGCATAAAGTTGCCAGGAAGCAGGCACAAGGTAACGAAAGGTTCCTGGCTTTGGGACAAGTTAAGGTTCCCGGTTTGGGGACAAGTTAAGGAACTATGATAACCTCAGTGTAGTGATCAAGAGATCCTCGCTGAGTAGTTATGCTTTTTTCTCCTATTGACCCTTTGTGGGTAGGTCTGATAGTTTTGGTCTTGCTTGTTCTGATATATGGACTCTGTTACTGTTTGAAACTGTGTGTAGAGGCAGTCAAGACAGGTCAGAAAATCCTTACAGAGCAACAAGAAAGTATGTCGGAAGAGGAAAAGGGCTTAAAAAGAAAAAGGAAAAAGAAAGGAGACACAGTGTTATCAGGTGGACAGAAAGGACAAAATAAAAGAGCTGAGGCGGAAGAGGAAGGCGAATTAGCTTCTGCGCCTCCTCCCTATGCCTCCTCGTCAGCCATCTATGGGCAGACCTTCTGTCCGGAGGTCTGGAAAGAGGATAGATTCTCCTTGCTGGGATGTCCTATTTTCACTGATCAAGCTAAATTTGCATGGGATAGAGATATGCTGCTTGATCAAGGTAGATTTGCACAACAACAGACAGGATATCCAGTGCAGGTGTTTGAGCAGGTGAATCAGATTCCTATAAGGGCGTGGAAATCATTGCCTAACAGAGGGGAAGTTAGTGAAAACTTGACTCTCATATTGACTCCCCAGATGGACACACAGGTGATTGAGGTTATGGTCTCATCACCACGAGGTATTGTGTCCATCCCCCCTGGGGATCGAGTAGATCAGGTGTTGACTTGGGCGAGAAGGTCTGTTTGTGTTTCCACAGGACCAGACAGAACCTCTTTGGGTGCCGGAGAGATTGATGAGACGCTGCAAGAATGAGGCTCCTGATCCAGTTGCCCCTGTGGATGTGGTGGATGATCCCACAAGCACAAAGGATGGAGCTGAGATGAGAGATCCTTTCGGTATTCCAGAAGCCGATACCAGCTCGACATGATGTTCAAATTTTTCCACGCTTTTTGATCCCTGAATTCCCCTTAAAGAGATAGCCCCGCTGGCCATCTATCCCTTGCTTCAGGGAAGATGAGCGGGGATGAGAGCCCTGGGATGTATGCTTGTTATAGTGTGTGTGTTTTTTGTGTTTGGCACATGTGTTAGGTGCAGAGTGTGCGGCCCGCACTTTCGCCATGGTAGCGTAGGCTTTTGCTGCAGTGGAGGCGGGACAATCTCCTCAGATTCGGTTTGCCACTCTAAAAGAAATTATGCTGCGTTATGCCGTGGGGTGCGAGGCTAAGCACTGCACAGAGGATAGCTTGCTGTTGGCATCCTGTGGAAGGCACGTCTGATTGCATGAAGGTTCAGTGTCCTAGTTCCCTTCCCCCAGGAAAAACGACACGGGAGCTGGCCAAGACCTCTCTGGGTGATGAGCCTAAGGGATGGTTTTGTGTAGGGCCCCTATGCTTGCACACTGGGGATCAGACCTCTACCTTCACCCATGAGGCTTGCTTGCAGCAATTAAGATCTGGCCATAGATTATCAACATCCTGGCCTTTTGATGCACCTGCCACAAGCAAAACACAATCTCCCCAGGTGTGGCTTGGCATGATAGAGAGGTAGTCAGTGATAAGACTCCCTGGGCATGTCACCAACCTAAGACAGGGATCAAACCAATGCTGTTTGTCACCCAAGGACGGGTAAGGGGCATGGCTGCGGGGGGCTATCTACAGACATTCTCTCTGCCAAAAAAGAAAAAAGGGGGAATTGTGGGGAGCGGGTGTGGCGGCAGTCCCAAAGGCGCCAGGGACTGCAGCTAAGTCATATGACTTGCACCTGACTTCCTCATATAAGACACAAACATCTTGAGTGCTGCGAAGGTGTACCAGGATACAGGTGAATCCAATTTGGTGGAGATTTGCCCCTGCTGCCCTGATTAGCTGAAGCTGCGTGCCTGGTGAGGTGGCGTGGCCTGCTGTGCGTGGATGGGAACTGAGAGTATAAAAGAGTGAGAGGCCCAGGGTTCGGGGGAGATATAAAAACAAGGGAGATATAAAAACAAGGGAGATATAAACAAGGGAGATATAAACAAGGGAGATATAAACAAGGGAGATATAAACAAGAAGAAACAGGACTGAATAAACGTGTGCAGAAAGATCCTGTTGCAGCGTCGTTCTTCCTGGCCAGTTGGGCGCACGCAAGACAAAACATCAAAAAAGAGTATAATAAAGAATATGATGTGCCCTAGAAACATTAGCCCGGGGCCTGCAGAGATGGCTTAGTGGTTAAGAGCTCTGGCTGCTCTTCTAGAGGACCTGGGTTTGATTGCTAGCACCAATATGGCAGCTCCCAACTGTCAATAGCTCCAGGTCCATGGGATCTGATGCCATTTTCTGGTATTGTACCCATATGTGGTACACAGACATCTATGCAGACAAAACACTCATAGATATAAAAATAAACAAATGCAATTTTAATTTTAGAATGTTAACCTGGGTGGGGCCAAGAAGATTTAGGAGTCCTTTGTTCACTGTCTTGGAAGCCTTTTAGGTTTCTCTTGCTGTTTCCTTCTTTAGAATGAACAGGTGACCACAAAGAAACACCCATGTTGTACTCACTATGAGAATGCACAGTATTCCTATCAGCAAATGTCCTACTTGTGAAAGCTCACAGACCCTGGGACGCCAGCCTCAGCTAGAGCAGCCCATGAAGGATCAGGGATTGTCCATGTGTCCTGGTGTATCATTCCACAGCTAGAGAGGAATCTGGGGCAGAGTGTTAGTTATTTGAGATGTCAGCTTGACTAGATGAAGGAATGCCTTGGCAATTGGGCATGCATAGAGGTGTGCTGCTAGAGGAGATTGGCATAGAGCCCAGCAGTAAGAGGGGGAGAGCCATTTCTTCTGTGGGTGGGCACCATCCAATGGCCTGGGGAATATGAGAATAGAACAGAGGAAAAGCCTGTGTCTCTCTCCTGGAGCTGGGATGCGTGTCTCCTCATGGATGTCAGAACTCCGGGCTCTCTGGTGTTTAGACTGAACTCTGGCTCTCACCCAGGAGTTTCCCCCTTCAGTTTCTTTGGTTCTGGGGCCACTGGACCTGGATTCGGTTATGCGTCATGCATCCTAAGGTTTGTAGCTGTTCAAAGCCTGTCATGGAGCCTCTCAGCGTCCATAATCATAGGTGACGATTCTCACAAATCACCCTCTATATCCTATTGATTCTCTCTGCCTGGAGAGCAGGCAGGTTATAGAAACACACACAAAGCAGATGTTCAGGACAAAGGGGAAATAGAAGAGGAGAATTACGAAGATAAAGCTAAGGCTGCTGAGGTAGCTCAGTGGGCAAAAGTGCTTGTTGCCAAGCTACACCACCTAGTTGTCTCTCTGGGATGGAAGGAGAGAACTGAGACATGGGTTGTCCTCTGACTTCCATATACATTATGTGACACGCACACAGACAAACACACAAAGACACACAGAAGAACATACACACACACACACATGTTATCATATGTTTAAGGCTAGCCTTGAGTACATAGCGAGAAGAGAGACATAGGGCAGCATAAGTGAACAAGGTATTAGACTCTGGGAATGAGATTCCAGGTGCCAGGAGTGAGTTCAAATCCACGCTGTGGAGCTAATTAGCTACGGTGACGCTCAGCAAAGCTTCCTCCCTGAAGTGCTTTGCCTCTGAAGCCAACTAATGAATGCACCATGTTGCCATGGCAATGGTTACTGTTAGTACTTTTTATAGATTACAGTGTTACACCCTGGAGTCTATTCCTGTAAAAGCCCAAATTTTAAGACACCCCAATACTGCCTTTAGTGTAGCTATTTCATGGCCAAGCATGAGGCCTAACTGACCAGTGTTTGTGTTTAATACAGACGTGCACTGTGACCAGAAACTTAGAATTTCCATTAAGCAGTATTAATGAAATACAAGTTAAGTTTATTTACCCATTTAAGTTTATCAGGACTTGATGAATTACAGCACAAATCGTCTTTCAAAAGTGTGCACACATCTCTCTGCTTTCTAGCCAGGACCAAATGCCCAGTTCTTGTGAAGACTCAAAAGATTTGGAGAACTCAGAGCCTCCTGATCTAAGGGGGTTGGGGGGGGGATGTCAGTGGAGCCCTGACCAGAGGGGACCCCAGTGCCTAAATTTGGGTATTGTCTTTAACCTTTATTAGCTTTGAAGCCTTGAACTGTAGTATTCCCAACCATAAACTGGAGATTATTGTATCAACTTTGCACGCAGTTGTGAAGACTGAATTTATCTTCATAGAGTGGCCTCAGTGGTGCAAGAGGACTTAATGACCTCAAGTCGATACTTAAGACAGAAAGAATGGCATGGAATATATCAAGTCCAAAATGCTAAGGAAAGACAGTAGTTGGGGTTGGTGCATGTGCGGTCTCTGAGGTGGACAGAGAAGGATAAAGGGGCAGGGTTCATCTGGGGTAGTGGGTCTAGAACAAGGCACCATGGAGTGGAGATGTGAGAATTGGTTCGGGTCGAGAGTGGTGCCAATAGTGCAAGCACTCTGTATGGCACACAGGGACTGACATGTGGTGAATGTTCCAGAAGGAAGCCTAAAAGCTGTGTGGAGACAAACAGGAGGACCATGAGTGTTATGCCCTGCAGGGAGCAGAGCTACAGGGAGCAGGGCGTGAACCTGAGCAGGGAGACGGAGCAGAAGGTGAAGATCCTCCACATAGAGTGTGGCGATTGTCTGTAACAGTAACTTAAGATGTGGAAGGAGCCAGAACTGTCTCCAAGGCTTGGGTCTCCTGATGAGGAATTTCTTGAAACAACAGCAGAGGTAATGACAATATGTAGTTTGGTTGTGTGACATTTGTCCCCCTTTCTGTTTTTGTTTTTTGCTTGCTTGTTTTTGTTTTGTTCTGTTTTCGGCAAAGCCTTACACTGTAGCCTAAGGTGACTTTAAATTTACAGCAATCCTCCCCCTTCAGCCCTTGAAGTGCTTGAATTACAAGTATCAGTCATACTTGGCTTTTAAAAGCTATTTTCAAAATTCATTCAAGCATATTAATTGATTTGTACATTTTACGTTTTGTTGTTGTTGTTGTTGTTGTTGTTGTTGAAAACAGAAAGCAAAATTATTCCTAAGAAACCAGTAACTGTTTAATAAAAGAAACATAATTTTCAGACTTTATTTTGTTTTTAAAAATGTTTAAGTGGCTCATTTCTCCCATATGGTCTAATACCGTGGTCAAGGTCAGTTTCATCAGCCGGTTCTTTTGGAATCACATGAGATTTTTCTGGAAAATGGACATCAGCTGGAGGTAGGTCTGTTAAAAGTTCTCAAGGAGGCCTGCTGGTCCTAGTGGAGAACTCTCTTATGGTGGGGACATGTGCAATGAAGTTAAATGACCATGCCTTGCTGGTGGCCAGAACAGGATGCTTGCTAACCTGTCTCTCCAGCTTGCTCTCGTCCTGGAGCTGTCCTGTGTCTCAGATAGTCATAGGTTGTGGTTCTGGAAGCCACATTCTCACTGCACACTCACCGACACATGGATTCGTCATCGGAGGCCTACGGAATTCCATCCTGTCATTGTATTTGAGGCCCAAGACATTTCTACCTTCCCAATCTCTAGCAATGCAACTAGCTTCTGGTGAGATTCCCACTCCTGATAGCCATGCAATGGATAGAATAATCCCCTCCTTGTATGTGGGAGATGAACCCAATAACCCCATTTCAATGTATGTAATTCAGCAAGGATGATGGGTATCATGAGAGTGGACTATAAAAGACTATGTTTTCCATCTTCTTTATTCATTCATTCTCTGACTCTTCTCACATGCTTGCTGTGATTATAGCGAGTTGGGGACATTCACACGGCAAGAAGCTGGGGGCAGCCTCCGACCACCGCCAATGGAGCACGACCCTTATCCCAGTGTCTAGCAGAACTGAATGCCTCCAAAAAGGACATGGGGGAAGCTTAGACGCGATCCTGCTCCAGTGGCACCTTCAGATGACATCATGTCTGACACCCTGACTGTAGCCTTCTGAGAAACCTGGAGCTGGATTCACAAGTGAGCTGTGTCCAGGTATCCTGCCCGCAGGTGCTGTTTGTGTTAATAGTTTATTATGCATCAGTAGATGATGAGGATACTCACCCTTTCATACTTTCATCGAAACCAACTACTAGAGGTTGTTCCCTGTGCTTCCCATAGCACCTGACTTTACACCCTTCTGGAATTCCAGGGAAGGTAGTCAGTTACTTAGGGAGGAGCCTACTGCCCCAGCCACATATGCCTCCGGATACCCTTTCCTCTGCTGGACGACTGCTGCTCCAGTCTGATCTTGATCCCGAGTTCTTCTGGGAGTGAGTGCTCCTTTCATTCTTCTGCCTCGCTCATCTGGTGCTCCCAAGCTAGGCTCAGAGCCACGTGGTCTTCTTCTGTGTGCCTGACCTGGATTCCTGACCTAGAGCCTGATTGCTGCATTTCTGATCTGATCTGGTCGGTAGAGTTTTTTGCTTTGTGTTTTGGTTTTTTGTTTAATAATTGCAGCTGTATTCTATGGGTTACATTTTTTTTTTTGACTTTGCACTGTACCCACACAAATCAAAAATAGCTTTGGCAACCCATCCCTGCAGGATGGTCAGATTCCATCCATCAGAAATATAAGGCTGGGTTCTGAGTTAGTAAAGCAAGGCCAGCTCCTGGCACCAGCTCTGGCCCATGGCTCCTGGATGACTCCCCTTGATCTTGTATCTCCAGTTCTGAGGCAGAAAGCATTTCAGATGCATGTGTCTTCCCATCTTTCCAGGGCGCATGGGATGGAACTTGGCAGACATGCCTGGTCCTCATAGGGAGATGTGAGTGTATCAGCTCCGAGCAAGATTGCCAGCTGGCACCGCCACCCAGTGGCACAGCGGTGAGTCACAGAAGCTGCAAGGAGTGGGATGTGGGGCTGAGAATCAGTTTCCAGGCTCCCAGCAATTAGAAGCAGGCCATTGACTTGGGGCCAAGAGAAAAGAGCAAAAGTCCTGTTTCCTGGCGCCCTGGGGCTTCCACACACTCATGCCAACCTGCTTGCCCTCTGCTCCCATGATTGCTTTCTGTGGACACTATTTTGGAGTGATGGCTAGACTCAGCTGTTTTAGCTTCAGAACAAGGCTTACTACCCAAGGACAGGTTGGGCTTAGACAAACAAAACCGTTGTAGCCTGTGAGCAGGATCGTTATCTCCTCAAAGAGATGGAACTATAACAAGCCTGTCTGCAGTTATTGCAAACGCTGAAACACCGCCTGCCTGGAAGTCTCTGCATAAGGGCACCCCCAGGAATGCCTCTGTGCAGACAGCGTCTACTCTCCTGCCTCTGTAGCTGTACCACAGTGTGTGGATAAACTCTACTTCCGCTTTCACGTCCTGGTAAGTCCTTTCATCTCCCACATCACTGGCCCATTACCAACACTTCCTGACACAACTTTGGGACCCACATGGGGACTTCTCTTCTTGCCTCCCCTCCGAGTAATGCTAGTGGTATTTGGTCAGTTGTTCTGTGGCAACTGAAAGTCCTAGCTGGGGCTGCTTTCCAGAGATGCCCAAAGGCCTCCAAGTTGTGACCCTGGGTTACCATCATGCATTGGGATTCCTTTTGGTGCCTTGTGGAAAAGCTTACTGCCCATTCTTAACTGACAGACCCTGGCCAAGGCTACACTTTGGACGGACATGAAAGCAATGGAGAAGCTGGACGGTTTTTACATTTTACAGCCCGTGATGGTAAGGGGGTTACATTCCTCTCCTCAGAGCCCCTTTCGCTCTCAGTGAGGGGTATGATTGGCAGCTACTCATTCAGGATGAGCCCACATATCTTTGGAGGACTCCCACTCCCTTCTCCCTGACAGATTTGCTGCCACTGCACTTTGGAGGGCTTGTGTCTTCTATTCCTTCTCCCATCTCGATGTCTGTACTATTATTTATCTGAACTGGCACAGTGGCAGCTGACTCACGTGCTTTCGCAACCCTTGCCTTTCTGTCTCATTCCTCAAGCACTGTTGTGGAGTAAGCCCCCACCTTCCATTGAGTCAGTGAGTGAGCCTCTCCTTTGCTTACACAAATCCCTTGAATAATCTAACCTTGCACTGAGAGGTAGACATGTCTTTGTGTTGATGTCCCTGAACTTGGAGAAACCCTTTTTAGTAGGTGAATCCCCCTTATAAAGGGGTGCCTCCAGTCCATTATAGATAGTAAGAGGGGGTCACTACTTACTAAGAGAACCTCCTGTGGGGCAGTTCCTCAGTAGTCTGGCTGTGGGACAGACCTCTTTCCCTTCTGACTTCCCAGTAAGCTATATTCTTAAATACTGGAACACTGGAACAAATTTGAGCCACACACAGGTAATTTTCCTGTGTGATGTCACCAGGCTACAATCTGAGAAGCATTGTCAGGTCTGGACCCTCTACAATACACCAAGTCTATACCTTACTTTTTCTGTTACAACCTTATAAAGTCCTCTAAAGTCCTTGACGGCACTGTCCCAAGATTCTGCCTTGCATGAGAGAAGCTACATGTGTCTTGCCAAATTTGGAAGACCAATATCCAATCCAGATTTTTTTTTTTCGAGACAGGGTTTCTCTGTGTAGCCCTGGCTGTCCTGGAACTCACTTTGTAGACTAGGCTGGCCTCGAACTCAGAAATCCGCCTGCCTCTGCCTCCTAAATGCTGGGACTAAAGGCGTGCGCCACCACGACCAGCTCAAATGTTCTTGATAACCCCTGCTAGGGCTGCTTTCACTCTGACCCTATAGCCAGGGTTCCTGCTGCTCCCCTGGACAGCCCCAATCCTTTAAATCTCTCTACCTTACCTAGATACACACACACACACACACACACACACACACACACACACACACACACACACCATACAGAGGAGGTGAGAAGAGAAAGGGAAAGAAAACTCTTATCAGGGACAACCAAAACTAAACCTCAAATTTCTCTTTCCCCTTCATTAAGTGGCCAGTGGGGAAACTTGAACCATCAGAGTACATGAGCCATTTCCTATGTCAGACCTGTCACAGACTGAGATAGAATTGGGCTCTTGGTCCCTCCCACTTCAATAAGAGATTAAAGAATTTACAGTAGCCCTTGACCTTACCTGCAGGAGGTTTTCTGTTATTTGAACTATGTGCTATACATTGGAGGGATAATCTTACATAGGAACACTGATACAAAGATGGGCCAGTGAAGCCTATGCCCATGACCCAGAAAGGCCAACCATGGTGCTGATGCAGGCCCTGGATGGAAACCTAACTAGTCATATCAGACTCTATGCTGTTGATAGAGGCTACTAGGAACTTCATGACTTCTTGTCTAATAGAGGGAAGGAGATTGGCTACCATCAAGCCTATCTGTTGCAATAAATTGCTCACTGAGGAGCTTGCTAAAAACCCTGCCCTGTTTCAGTTTGGGGTAATAGAAGCCATGCATAAATACAATGACCTGGTCCCCAAGAGGCAATGAGGCTAGGCTGTTCTAGCTATCCATTCTACTAACCAGGCCTCTTTCAACATCAAAGCATCAAAACATCATTACATCCCACCCATCTTAGGACTACCCAGACCCTCATCCCCACAGCTCAAAACAGCCTCCTTCTTCAGAAAAGCCACCCTCCACCTGGTTCTGCAGTGGCAATCAGGGACACATGACTTGCCATAACCCACCTCTAGCACCTGCCCCAATTGCAAATGGGAGGACTCCTGAAAGTGAAACTGTCTCCCTTGTAAGAGACAGGACGTTCTGTTCTCAGGGGTCCCACACAATGGAAAGCACTGGGACCTTGCTGAGGTCATAGATGAGTAAGAGTCCATCAGAAAAGATCCATCCCCTGAGGGGTGATGGACTCCAGGGCTTTGCTAATGCCATGCTTCCTATATTTATAAATATGAGCCTTGGGTGACTTTAGATATGGAATGCCTCAAAGCCCTTTTTCTAATCAACACAAGGGCCACATATTCTTCCTTGACAAATCTCCCAGTTTCCAACTCTCAGTCCCCGATTCTTCTCACCAACATTGCTGTCAGGCCCCAATCTGGCTGGCTGGTTTTTCCTGAGAAGTGTGGGAGGAAACAACCAACACTTTTTCCCTTCTTCTTTCCTGGTCTGGCCAAACTGCGCAATTTCTCTATTAGGAAGAGATGTCATGTCAAAATTACAGGTTGATTTACTTTTGCATAACCCTCTAATACTTTGATGCTTCTCCTACCCCTGCAGCCCTTTCACAACGCCGAGGTAGAGGCCATTTCATCATGTAACATATACATCAAGCTTCAGCCCTTCCCTAACCACTGCACCTGTTGTAAATTACTCTTCCAAACCTTGCTGACTTCCCCTGAAGATCCTATTTCTCATTGAAACTTGACGCCCTTGTGAATCTACAGTCCTTAATTAACAAGCTCCTGGCCACTCAGCCGTTACACTTCCACAGTTCACCATGCAACACCCCCATCTTGGCAGTCAAGACATCAGCTGGGGCTTACAGGATGATCCAGGCACTAAGAGCCATAAATGAGATGGCAGTTTCAGTTCACCCAGTGACTCCCAATCTCTCTTCTCCCCTGAAATGAAACCTCATATCTCTCAACTCTGATGACGTCTTAGAAAATCACAGGCTCTACTTGGTACTAGCTTACATGTCCTGATCACTTTAAATACTTTATGCTAGATTTCAGACTTCAGACTTTTTCTGACTTAACCTGGACAGAAATGGTTACGTTTCTAAAGCCATGATCTCACCCCAACTCCACAGGGTCCCAATCCTTGAAACTATTATAACTTTCTCTACTTGTTCCTTTCCCTAGTGGCCTACAGCAGTCTCCACTTCCCACCTTCTCCAAAAGTCCCACGATCTCCTCAGATAACACAATTTAACCTTTTTAAAAGACTACTGGCTTTGCCTGCCTTTAGATCTTGATTGGATTGACAGTGTTTACCTAGTCACTCCATTGAAATGGACCCAATTAATAATTTCTCTTCATATACAGTTCCAATGGAGCCCCGTCACCCCTTCCAACATTCTCATGGCCAAATATACGAGCATATCCCTCCTTCCACACATCTCTTTGCTTGCCACTTGATGGTGTAGTGTAGTCTTGTCAGGCATTAGCCTCTCAAGCCGGGCTCCCCTTGGTGTTCAGGCCACTGACCCCAGGGAAGGATCCGTTCCTTTCACTAATCAACTCGTATTAGTTAGGGTTGGTTACTGTTGCTTTGATGAAACACCAAGACCAAAAGCAACTTGGGGAGGAAACAATTTGTTTTGTTTACACTTCCACATCAAAGTTCATCAGGGAAGGGAGTTGAGACAGGAACTCAAGCAGGGTAGGAACCTGGAGGCTAGAGCTGATGCAAAGGCTACGGAGGGGTGCTGCGTACTGGCTTGCTCCTCGTGGCTTGCTCAGCCTGCTTTCTTATAGAACCCAGGACCATCAACTCAGGGATGGCAACCCTCACAGTGGGCTCAGCACATCAATCAGTAATTAAGAAAATGCCCTATAGGCTTACCTATAGCCAGATCTTAATTGAGATCTCCCTCTCAAATTTTTAATTGCGGTTCCCTCCTCTCTGATGACTCCAGCTTGGTCAACTTGACATAAAACCTGTCAGAACACAAATATACCACCTTATTAGGTTTTTAAAAAATCCCCTCTCTGTCTCTGTCTCTCTGTCTGTCTCTCTGTCTCTGTCTCTGTCTCTGTGTCTCTCTGTCTCTCTCTCTTTCACACACACACACATACACACACACACACACACACACACACACCTCCAACTCTCTAAGACAACATACAGGTCTCACAAACATTTAAGATCAATACATCTAGTGAGACTCTAGATAAAAGTGTCAATTCAGTCAAGCATGCTCTCCCCCTTGCCTTTACCCATCTCCTTAACCAGGTTACACCTCCTCTAAGAAAGCTTTGAAATACTCTCCCTTTCCAATAATCAATAGCACTCCAACACTAAATTCCTCGGTTTCAACCCCTTCTTAGACTGGTTTTAGTTTCCTTATTTCTTTAATGTCTCAACTTCCTCTTTTCCTAGAATTACTATTTAGTTTCCTGCCTACATATTGCCAGGTGCCTCAATGCTTCAAGCATTAACGTGTAGTTAACACCCATTGCTGTCTTCTAGCTAATTGAACCACTACCTACATCATTGCCTTCATCAATCCTGATATCCAAATTTTCCCTAACACATCCCACCTCTACCCTTTTTGGGTATCTCTTCACCTAGGAGAGCTGTTCAGCTGATGTCCTTTCTAGTGGGACTGGTTATTACACTGGAGGCACTGGAGTAGGTGAACTTGAATTGGCCCCTTGTACTTATCTAGCTTGTCGGCTGAATTAGCTATGAGACTAGAGCACACCTCAGTGCTCCTCAAGGCTCTTAGGAACTTAGTGATTCTCTTGCGGCAATAGGAATTCACCATGCTCTCAACATGGTTTCTGTGTAGCCCAAGGGGACAGGATGGCTTCTGTGGATGTGCACACGGGGCTGGCTTTCTTGGTTCCTATTACTGCTAAATACAGTTTCATGGACGTGCTCCTTTCTGGCCTTTGCATTTTGACTTTTCTGTTGAATTGTTTCCTCCAGACCTAGCAGGTTAACTTGAAGATACTCTGACAAGGGCTCCAGTTCCTTCCTGTGAACTTCTGTTCCTTAGACCCCTGGGACGTGTCACCTGACATTTCTATCCTCATGTCCTTTCTCTTCCCTGCAAAAAACCAAACCAAACCAAACCAAACCAAACCAAACTTCTTTCAAATCAACCATAGTAGGGGGCCAAGACGTGCCAGCTCAAAAGAGAGACTTCCATCCAAATATCTTATTTTACATTGTTGTTCTGTCTAAAGGGAACATGGATTCCACAATGGGTGACTACCAGAGATACTGCAATCTTACATCAAGGCCAATACTGCCCCAGGACATGATGGGCTCAGAGCAAAGATGCTGTTGCCTCTGAGAAGAACCACTTTTGTTAGAAAGTGGTAACTGTAAGAACCTCTAGCTTCAGTTATTCCAGGGCACTGTGAAATGGAGACAGTGACTAACAGCCTGTGTAGATCCTGCTCCCAGAAAACAGATCTCTGAATACCTCTAAACAGACACTATATAACTGTCTGGACCACTGTAGCTATGCCACAGTGTGATACACTCTTTACTTCAGCCCTTTTGACTTGTTGGATCTTTTTGCTACACACACAATTAGCCTGTCATCACTGTTTCCCAGCATGATGTTTTTAAATCATAAATACTTTAAAGTATGTATCGAGGGGCTGGAGAGATGGCTCAGTGGTTAAGTGCACTTCCAGAGGTCTTGAGTTCAATTCCCAGCAACCACATGGTGGCTCACAACCATCTATCCTGGGATCTTTATACCCTCTTCTGGCATGCAGGTGTGCGTGCAGATAGAGCACTCATATACATGGAATAAATAAATCTAAAAAAGTATTTATTTAGTAGCTGAACTTCATATACATTATGTGGACCAGAAGAACCTGGGTACAAAATAATAAATATTGTACTCTTCATTCAGATGACAGCCTGGACCTAAACAAGTGAAGCCCTCCCTGCAGGATGAAAGAGTCCTATGAGTTGAACATGGTTGGTAGGGAATCACTGGGAAAGAGACATGAAGTTTCCAGTGTGAGGGGAATGTGCTATGTCACAAAGTGGGGGTGAGTTGCATAGTGCATTTGCCAGTGGTACATGCCAAACTTTGTTACTTTTATGGCCTTTGATATATGTAAACTTTACCTCCAATAAAACTGCAAACCAAAACAAACAAACAAACAAACACCCCACTTGATTGGAAGAGGGACGTGGGTGTGGATGCAGACATAGAGAAAGCAAGGACAAAAAATAGTGACCATCACTAAAGCTGGGTGACTGGAACCTAGGAGCTCATTTGTTTTCCATAGTAAGAAGAAACTCTTCAACAAGGTCACACCTCCTAATAGTGCCCCTCCCTACAAGCCTATGGAAGCCATTTTCTTTCATATATATATATGTGTGTGTGTGTGTGTGTGTGTGTGTGTGTGTATGTGTATATGTGTGTGTGTGTATATATATATATATGTATATACATACATATATACATATACATATGGTTGCACTTTTAACTTGAATACATATATTTGTATTTATGTATAAATACATATAAGGGATTTCTTTTTAAGGCACTGAGCTAGATGTTTAGAGGATATGCTCTTTTGTGAAGGACGTAGGATTAGATATAAATGTAAGTGTGTTTTTCAGCTATTTATTTTTGCAATTTAATCATTCAATGTGTTCCTTGTTGAAGAGATCCTTATCTACATAACCAGACCTCTGTGTTCCTGAGTTCTGTACCCATTAGTGTAAACTACTATGGACTGAACACATTAAAGGAAAAGATTGTATCTGTCCTGAATGTGGATAGACTTTGAATTGTCAATTACTCCCCGAACAACATAGAATAAAATCATTTGCATTGCATACAGCATTGTAAGTGATCTAGGGATGGTTTAAAATATCTAGAAAGAGGCCCAATAGTCACCTGCAAGCGCTGTGTCATTTTATCTGAGACGTGAACACTGATGGATTTTGCTATCGGTAGAAGCTCCTGGAACTGTCTTTGCACCTTTGACCTGATGCACACAATTCAAATGCCGGCTGCCTGGAGGGGAAGCTTCTAGTCTGAAGGAATTGTTGAAAGCTGAACTGCGTCGGGACTTGGAGAACCATTTCTGTGATGCATTCATTAAAAATGAGCAAGGGACTTCAGCTATGCGTTACAGAGCAGAATAAAAATGATCTCATGTAAATAGTATATATATACATTCCAGTGTATATATATATATACCAGTGCTTTCTGGACTGAACGGGTTGTTTTCCTGGGTGACTGAGCCCAGCACTAAGACTGTCAGAGGGGCCGCTGGGGACTTCAGTGCTTGGATTAAACAGGGCATCAGTTGCTTGAATCCCACTGATAAGAACAACATTCTTCCATGCTAGACTCAGCAATGAAAACAAACAAGCCTATGGCATCAACTGCGTACATCAGGAAGAATGGTTAACTCTGGCTTTCTTCAATGCCATCTCTGTTGTCTCTGAAATTTCCTAGTTGGCTATGAAAATTATTATTTCAAATCTTTGCGATATTTTTAGCGCAAAGGCAATTATGAAAGAAAACAGGGAATCCGTGGCTCTTCTCCATTTAACCCAGAGAACATAACTTATGGGTTCTTGTTATGAATCAAAGGCTGTCATCCCTTCAAAACAGGTGACTTAGCAGACCCAAGTCAGGAGGTACATACTGATAGGAAGGCCAAGAATGTACTAAGAGGAATTTATTCTTTGTAAAAAAAAAAAATAATACTAAAATAAAATTCACTACTAATGTCAAGCTTGAACAATGTGGGATTTAATAGTACCATCTAGTGGCCATGTACCTCCATTCTTGTTTTAAGTGAGGACCATGGTTCATTTTCACCTCAGACTCATGAATCCAGTCAGTCAATAGCTTATCCCACACACTGATTGTAAACTCTGAAGTGAAAAGTTCATCTTTTATTTGAATTTTGCTTAAGGAGACGAAGTGAGTAATAAGGAACACACAAGAGACATCTATAACTCATAAGATATAATATTAAAGTTTAAATGCTTCCAGGGCTCAGGCATAGCCCATAACGGGATCTCAATAAACTGTATTTTTAAATATTGAGTAAATACTATAGCAATTAGTTCTGCATCCAGCCGTGAAATTCTGATTACTGTGTTTTCTTCTTACTATGAAGAATTGTTTATTGTGTATTTCTTTCAATAAATCTAAGCCCCCCAAAATAAACTTTTGGCATGGTGTGTATTGTTGGGAAGCAATGATCTTTATGGAGGGTGGACGGGGGCTTTATGCGGAGGGCCTGAGCTGGAGCAAAACCCAGGACTTCACAGTGTTGGCTAGGCAAGTGCTCTGCTTCCTTCCTGGCCCAAGAATGTTTTTAAGGGGATAATTAATTGCTCACGAGACAACGTGAGGGCAAAGGTGGTGAAGTTAGAGGTAATTTGGGAACCTTTGTGAGAAATTCAGATAGAAAAGGGGACTTGACACTTGGTTTGCTGATATCTGTAATGATAAGGACATGATTTTTAGGATTGCAGGTCTGACTTGCTTAGATATGAGTAAGAGTCCCAGGGCTGGGGATGGCTTGCTCGGTGAAGCCTTTGCAGTGATACATACGCACGCGGAGCGTGAGAACTGATCTCTCAGGATCCAAAGCAAAAGAGCCAGGGCTACAGCTCACCCGGAACCAGTGCTGGAGAAGAGAAGAGACAGGAGGACTCCTGGGGCTCGCTGGCCAACGTGCCTAAGATCGCCAAGGGTTCAGTGAGGGAACTTTTCTCCAGAAATAAAGGGGAGTGAAGGAGGAAGACACCATCTCACACACACACACACACACACACACACACACACACACACACACACCACATACAGACACAACACCACACACACACACACCCCACCATACATATACCACACACACACCATACATACACAAACCACATCATACCCCCCACACCCTACATACATACACACACACCCCATACACCACACATACCACACACACACCATACACACACCCTACACACATACCCCACACACACTCCACACACATACACACATACACACATACACACACACCACACACACCACACTTACCACACACACACTCCACACACCACATACACAACACACATACACACACTCCACACACCACATACACACATCACACCACACACACATACCACACACATACACGTACCACACCACACACACACATACAAATACTACACACACACACCCCATACACTACATGTATCACACACACATACCGTACACGCACACATTACACATCACACATACACACATACACAACACACATATACACACCACACACATACAGAAAGGGGGACCATATTCACACAAAATAAGATTCAATGTGAATGTATAATTTTATTTTTCTTTGTGTGTGTGTGTGTACATATATATATGTATATATGTGTATATGTATATATATATAGATGTAAAACTGACTCAGGTATGTATGAATCTACAATTTAGTTGATTGGATGTCACTACAAGAATAAAGGGTCTGAAAAGAAAATGTAAATATTCAGGTGTGTGCCCTGTGTGTGTGCATGAGTGTGTGAAGGCACACATGCACATGCACGTGCACATGCACACACTTCTAAGTGGAGACCAAAGGCTGGTGTCGGGATGTCCCTAGCTCTCCACTTTATTTCCTGAGAAGGTCACTTGCTGAAGCTGCCAGATTCTGCTAGTTCAGGCTGCCAGCTTGCCCTGAGAATCTCCACCTCCCAAGAACCGAGGTGACAGGGGGGACTCCAGGCTTTCCCAGTTTTTCTGTGGGTTCTGGGGAACCCGAGTGCCTCCCCTCAAGCCTGCCTGCCTGCACTTTACCTGCTCAGCCACCTCCGCAGCCCACCACCCTTACTGATTTAGGATCCGTTCTCACATTCCGATTCCCTTAGGGAGAAAGAAAATGCCATTGGTCAAATATTTCTATAAAAGAGCAGCGAGCAACATCAAGATTATGGTTTTCATTTCTGAGGAATAGCCCGACTCCTAAGTCCCACTACTTGCAAGGAAATTAGCTGAAATTACACGGTCTTTGAGGAGACCAAGGTCTCAGAACAGGAGTACCGTGGCTGCTAATGACAGATACAATTTCCCTAACAGAACTGAGAATTCCTTCCGGGCAAGCTTTATTTTCTCTGTGCTGGTTGTTATCCGGTGTCCCTCCGGGATGTGTTTGTGGCCAGTGACAGGATATTAGCCAACTGCTATCGCAGAAGGGGAGCTGTTAGCTCATGGAACACTCTGAGTAGACCGAGACCCGAAGACAGGCAGTCCCTTCCCTGACACACACCCTGCATCTACCTTTTGGGGCTGGCTAGGGGCCTTTCTGCTGCTTCTTTCTTAGTAAATCGATTTTTTTTTTTCTGCAAATGCCCACACAGCTGCATCAGGTCTGCACTGTGTGTTTTCTGTTTAGCCTCAGCTGCCACCCTGAGAAGCCCTTCACCAGCATCAGAGCCGCTCTTGACACGGGCTTGGTTTGAAGTCTTCATTTCCTCTGCCTTGGTTTGTCTCTCGTTGGGCAAGGCACCCCCATCATTCACTTCCTGATAGAAGATGCCTTGCATAAAATGTTTTGGAACTTCAAATGACCAGATATCCCTCTAGCCCTCCTGCCTTGCTAATAGTTTACAATGACTTCCAAATAACTCCTCGAGTTCCTTGAGGGCTGTCCCCTATTTTCTCCTGGGCACAAAAGGGACCTGTCCCTCCAGAGCCTTGCAATGAGATGGCCTTAGTTTAGTTAATACAATGATGGGAAAAGTATATTGTTTTCAGATAAAGGCTGTCAACACCTCAGTCTCTCCAGCATTTCTTCCCTTGTCTCAAGATCTCTGGCCTCTGTGTTTAAAAGGAACCTATTGAAAAGGGAGGAGCCACAGGACAGAAGAGGGCCAGGCGCTCACCACCTTTGTATCCACAAGAACTGAGCGTTGTGCTAATCTGCAAAGGTGTCTGGATTTTTTTTTCTTGTCCCAATATACTGTGTTAGTAAAATTTTAATCACTGTGACATAGTTCAAGAGAAAAACCTTAAAGCAGGAAGGTTGACTTTGGCTCCTGGTTTCAGAAGGGTCACTCCTAGTTTTGCTCCCTCTGTTACTTTGTGCCTGAAATGAGGCAAGAGCATACTGGGAGTGGAGGGAGGGGGTTAGATAGACAAAGAGGCTTCATACATGATAGCCAGGAAGCAAAGGGAAAGAGGGAAAGTGCAGGTAAGATGCATCCTTCAAAGACACACTGCAAGCGACCTACTTCCCCTAATCAGGCCCAACCGTCCACAGCTCTCCTACCTCCCAAAGTCTGTTCAGGTTTTGAATCTACGAATGTATTAATCTAGTGATAAAGGCAGAGCCCTGTTGACTCGTTCATTTCCTAAAACCCCAAGCAGGAACAGTGCCTGTACTGGAGACCAAGCTAAGCCTTCAGCAGCTGAGATTTTTAGGGGAACAGTACACGTCTGAACTGTAACACGTCTCAATAGGATAAATACTTCTAAGGTAGAAATCTGTATGAAGAAAAACTCGGAGCACTCCCAAAGGACCCAAAGAAAACTTACATGGATTGGAGCCTTCTCATCTGGTAAAAATACTTCATCCTTGCACCACAGAGTGTTGGAGGAATAAGGGACCAAACACCCACTTTTAGAACAACCCCAAGCTGTTCCCACTTGTGAGAATAAAGTGTTCAGGGTCTAATCACATAATAATGGTAGCATCTCTCTCTCTCTCTCTCTCTCTCTCTCTCTCTCTCTCTCTCTCTCTCGTGTGTGTGTGTGTGTGTGTGTGTGTGTACACGCACTCCCGTGCCTGTCCAGGTAACCTTGGACATCAGAAGACAGTGTTAGTCCTCTGGAGGGGAGTCACAGGTGATTGTGAACCACCCGACTCCAGTCCTCCATCACAACAGCAATCAAATTTTAACATGGGTCTTGAGGGAGATAAACATTCAAGCCATACCACTACCCAACATGCTATTGAAGATGTGTCTATTTTTTAAAAGACAGGACATTGTCCTACATAGATTTCTGCTGCTGTGAGAAATACCATGTCCAAAAGCAACTCAGAGAGGAAAGGGTTTATTTGTTTCTTCTTCCAGGTAATAACCCATCACACATTTGGGGCAGGAACTCAAGCAAGGGCGGGAACCTGGAGGCAGGAACTGAGGAGACACCATGGAGGAGTACTGCTTATTAGCTTGCTTCTCATGGCTTCCTCGGCCTACTTTTTTGTACAGTCCAGGACCACCTGCCCAGGGGAGGCTTTGCCCACTGTGAGCTGAGCCCTCCAATACGCATCATTAAAAGACAATGACCCATAGGCATAGTCACAGGCTGGTCTGATAGAGAAAATCCCTTGGCTGAGTCACCTCTTTCGTTAGTTGTTAGTTTGGGTTAAGTTGAGAAAGGCTAACCAGCATAGATGAGTGAGTCAGCAGTTAAGAATACACAGTGCTCTTGCAGAAGACCAGAGGTCAGTTCCCAGCACCCACACCAGGCTGCTCACAGCTGCCTGCAACTCCAGGAAACACAGCACCTTTTAGCTTCCTGTGGTACACACACACACACACACACACACACACGCTTTCTAAAACATAAGCTGAAAAATAAGACCAACATCTAACAGAAAATGTGCAAAGCATAGGGACAGAGAGAAACGGAAGCTGTATGAATCTTCGGAGATGAAATCATGTTCTGTCTCACTCTAAATGAGAACTTTCACACTGGAAGAACAAAAGGCTGTCGTTTCTACCCAGCAGATGAGCAAAGATGCTCAAGTGTAACAGTGCTCTGTGTTACTAGGATACAGGGAAATAAAGTGGAGTCGTATTACTTGAGGAATATAAAGTACAATGCTTTACAGGGCACAGTTAGCTAATATCCATAACAGTTATGCACGCACGCATCCTCTTAAGTCAATTCCCCCTTTAGGAATTTATCCATATTTTATATATATATTTGTGAGTCTCATTACGACAGCAAAAACAAGAGAGAAGCCAGACTTCATTCAATAGGTGATGGTTTAAATAATGTTGCTAAGTCAATATAATTTTATGTAATTGCAAAACTAAAAACAGAATAGATACTCTATCCATCTTTACTGTATACTGCTGAACATGAGCACAATTCTCTTTATAATTAGTATTTCTGATTAGCTCACAAAGTATCAGGTGTCTCTATGGCGTTTTCATATTTTGTTATGGTCTCTTCCTATGAATGAGAGTGCAACCTTGGCTGTATCCCAGAGGTTCTAGCAGGTTGTGCTCTTGGTTTTTGCCATTTGACTTTAGGAAATATTTTATGTATGTCTTCCCTATTTCTAGTGATATTTTTCTTTAAGAAAAAAGTACATATACAGCAAATATGTTTGTAATGAGTTAAAAAAAAAAGTAACTATAGCTGTTCATAGGAAGAGACCTAAATAAAGGTCAGGATGGAAGGAAAAATAACCACCTTTTATGTTTTGAATCTCACAAACTTTAAGTCAAGTAATATAATGGTTATCTAAAAAGACAGTTAAAGTCACCTGAAATGCAGAAAACCAGTCAGCTCTGGAAATGTAAACACGGTTTTTAAAATAAAAAAGAGAAATAATAAAAAGGGGTGCACCACTCCTTCCGGTTCACACCTGCTTGGAGTGTTGCACCCCACCCCACCCCACAATTCCACCTGCTGACCAGGAGGTCTGCCCTAACCTGAGATGCACAGGTGAGAGCCCCCTCTGACCCAATCCCCCCTCCTGCTGGGACCCTAGCAAGCCCAGTAGTCATGGGCTCTGCCCTGCCCTCCCGGAACTCCATCTTCCCTCCATTCCACACCTCCACCTGCAGTCTCAGATCAGTGCATGGGCTCCCACTTCACAGCTCCACCTGCCTCCCAGGAGGCCTGCTCCAGCCAGGGATACTCAGGTCAGCCAACAGCAGAAGCAACCAGATGGCAAAAGACAAGCACAAGAACATAGGCAACAGAAGCCAGTGCAATATGATACCATCAGAACCCAGCTCTTCTTCTACAGCAAGCCCTGGGTATCCTACTACACCTGAAGAGCAAGACTGTGACCTTTAACCCCTATCTCATGAAGATGACAGAGGCCTTTAAAGAAGATATAAATAATTCCCTTAAAGAAATATAGGAAAACGCAACTGAGCTGGTAGAAGCCCTTAAAGAGGAAACAAATAGATCTCTTAAACTAGTATAGGAAAATGCAATCAAACACGTGAAGAAAATGAACAAACAATCTGAGACCTAAAACCGGAAATAGAAGCACCAAAAAAAAAAAAAAAAAACAAAACAAAACAAAAAAAAAACAAAAACACAAATGGAGATGGAAAACCTAGAAAAGAGAACAGGAACTGCAGATGCAAGCATCACCAACAGAATACAAGAGATGGAAGAGAATCACAGGCATAGAAGATACCATAGAATAAATTGATACATCTGTCAAAGAAAATGCCAAATGTAAAAAGAGTTCTTAACTCAAAACACCCAGAAAATTTGGGACATTATGAAAAGATCAAACTTAGGCTTAGAGAGGCACTGTTTTCCATGTCTGCCCTCTGTCTACCAAAGAGGGAACACCATCCCAGGTCCCTTGGGCTCTAGAATTCAAGGGCAGATCCTTTCGTGCAGGGAAATAGGGTTAAGGAAAACGACTAGGGGAAGAGAGAGAGAAGCAAGACAGAAAGGAGTTGTGTGTATTTTGAGAAAGCCTCATATAATGAGGAAAGAAGGCCTCATGCTATCTAAAATGTTGTCTATTTACTATCGTTTGTGTATGGCATGTGTGTGCATGTTGATGTACAATGTGCCACCACTGTACATATGAGAACAAATTGGAAAGCGATTTCTCTCCTACTGTGGGTTTCCAGAAATTGAATGCAGGCATCTTATCAACCTAAACTTTTTTGCTTGTTTTGTTTGTTTGATTGACTGATTACTTGTTTTGTTTTTTGTTTTTGTTTTTGTTTGAGGCAGGGTTTCTCTGCATTGCCCTAGATGCCTTAAAACTCACTGTGTAGATGCGGCTGGTCTTGAACTCAGAATCTGTCTGCCTCTGCCTCCCGAGTGCTGGGATTAAAGCCATGTGCCACCACTAATCAGTGTTCATTGGCCCAACTTAAAAACAAAACCAAAACCAACAAAAAGCAATTAAAGTATTTTAAAGAGAATCACAAAGTTCTTGATCTAGTTGTGCTCATTCTCAAAAAAAGTGGGGGAGAGGATGGGGTGTATGGGATGCAGAAAAGATAGTAGACAGTGCAAAATATTCTCTCAAACTAGAATGGATGTCAGGTGAGTGTCTAGAAGAAAAGACATTTAAGAGGAGAAAATGTCTCCTCCTAAGTCTGCCTTCTGATCTCCATACTCTGGATTTTGAACTGGCCCCTCTTCCAAGCCAATCCAAGACTACTTGTCTTTCAGGTTCTCCAAGAGGAAGAATTTATCTAACCCTAAAGAGCCTCAAACCCAAAGCAGATTGGTCTAATATGTATGTTTCCACTCTAAATGAACTTCGATTATTTTCCCTCATAGATGAGGGTATTTTTTTCCAAGGCTCCTCTCCCAAACATTCACCCATGCCCACCACATTCACCAAGCATTCCCCTACAACTTTTCCTTAGGTCTTGGGATCTGACCCAAGGATTTATAATTGCCATTGAATTTAAGAATTGCCATCTCCTATACCCACACACCTTCTTGGTCACATTAAGTTAAGCACCGATTGGAATGGCAGCCCAGCCCAGCCCTGTCCTGCTTTTTCCAGCCAACAAATGCTCCAGAACACACAGAGTCAACAAGCTCCTGGACAGGCGGAAACAGGGTGAATTTTGAAATATGACTCCCAGAAAACTAATTGGCCAAGGAGCATGGATCCCAGGCATATGTTGATGCTGTTGCTATGGTGACTATGCTTCAGTGTGCTGGACCAGGTTGGCTGTGATTTGGCTGTTTTCTACCCACAGTGGAGTTTCTGGTAGACAGGAGTGGGAAATAAGTCTAGCTATTCATCCTTAGGCTAAGAGCTAGCCTGGCCACATTCATCTGTGTAGGTCTTAGATACAGTGTCCCATGTTGAGATGCACAAGGTTTTTGGAAACCATGGGGCTTTGGAAAGAACAAAAGAATCCTATAGGAAATCACTCTGTCCTTGTTTATGCCTGATCCTAAACCTTGGGCATCTGGATAACCTTACACAAGGGATATGAAAATAATGTGTTGGTAAGTCCTTGTGGATTGTGCAGGCTTGTATCGGCGATAAGAAATGTCTCAGGATCTCATGGAAGTGTCTTGACCAGTGGTTCCCGATGTTCCTAATTCTGCAACTCATGTGGTGACTCCCAACCATAAAATTATTTTTGTTGCTACTTCATAACTGTAATGTTGTTACTTTTATCAATTGTAATGAAATATCCGTGTTTTCCAATGTCCTTAGGTGACAGTCATTCTACATATCCCCAAAAGGGTCATGACCCACAGGTTGAGAACTGCCAATCTAGGCTCTCCTTGAATTATCAAGTCACTGAAGGGACATAATTTTTGAGAGACAGTTTTATGTATAAAGTTTGACCAGCACGTGTCTCAGTGCCTTTCTTTCTGATGCATTAAGCATTTGCAGGGCTTGGTTTGGTCTTGAATGTTGCAGCTTTGACTAGATGCGGCCTCTCACTGGCTTCTCGTTGGTAGATTCTAGGTCCCGGATACAGGATACAGTTGCCTTGGTGACTTCATACAGATATTTGTGGACAGTCATTTCCATTTATTCTCTGCTTCTAAAAATTGAGGTTATCCCCACAGACACTTCAAGTGGGTTGTGACATGCCCTGATCTCTGCTTCATTTTTCCTCTCATGTACGCCTCTGCAAGCAAGCGAGTAAGGCTGCTGTTGTTTTGGTGACCGAATGAGGAGGGAAAAGAGGGGAGCAAGCTCCTGCCGTGTCCCAGTTAACTACATTCTTTTAGCCTTTCAGTGAGAAGAGAACAATCACAAAGACGTAGTAATTCTTCTGAAATCAAATCTCAGTTAGCTGAGCAGGGATGAGGTCAGCTTTGAAGGCCTTGTTCTGGCCTGCCTTTCACAATGCGTGTGACAGTGGTGGTCAGCTTCAGCAACTCTGCCTTCCAATGGTGAGCTCAGGAAAGCAGGAAGAGCGTGTGTTTCCCACAGCATGGAGGACCTGGAGGTTTGCTTGTACAAAGACAGCAATGTGTGAGCGGTTGAAATGTCCTCTAACAGGTCAAGGGCATCACATTTTAGTTCGATGTTTATATGGTATAAACCCATTTTCGAAAGTGATTCAGAACTCCCTCATAAAATTAGGTATATGCAATTGGCCTATTAGCTCATAATCTAAACAGGATGGTGTGCCTGTGTGCCTGTGTGTGTGTGTGTGTGACTTATCTGAATTTTTTTTCTCACGAACTGTTTTCTTTTCTCAGGGAGTACTCATGAAAATACTCATGAAGTATTTTTCTCATGAAGTACTTTTAAGGGATGATGATGTGATCTAGAAGCTTCATAACTGACTGTCATTATGAGTGTGGTAACCTAAAGATGTGGAAGTGGAAGGTTAGGACCACTGAACTCAGAAGGAGAACAAGCTCTGGGGCTTCAGACAGAGGGAGCCCAGGTGAATACTTCCAGATTCTTCTAGTGTACTTCATAGCCCACAGGCTCCTATGTTAATGCAGATGCTGAGGGGGAAAGTGGTGACAAATGTGAAACTTAGGGATTTAAAACAAGGTATAGACATTCCTAGGAATTGGAAAGGAAGCCGACTTCAAGGGGCTCTTTGGGACCCAGGCTTCTATGTTCTTGAGGTCCAAAATAGACATGGCTGAACACCTTTTTATTTTATTTCCACTTATATTTAGAAACAGAATTAGGAGTGAGGAGTGGGAGGAGGAGGAAGGGAAAAGATCAAATCAGTTTGACAGCAGAATTTTTGCATTTAAAGGAAAGTCGCTCTTTCTTCTGTTCTTCTGGTCTTCAGCTTATCTTGGAAGTTCCATCCACATTTTTATATCTTACATTTATTCAAAACCCAACAGTGTAAATGTTCACCCCAGCCAGAGTACAGTTGACAGAAACACCCAAAATCATGTTTGATGAACTCTGTGGACACTGTGACCCCGCCAAGTTGACACAATATCACTCTGTGCTTAACTTTATCCTGAGGTAGAAGTCCAAAGAAGAAAGATCCCAGGGATGTGTGACCTATGTTAAGAAGGAAGGAGCATAATCCTTTCACCTAAGACAGCAAGTCAGAATCTACAAAGTTCTGCTGCTTGTCACACACACACACACACACACACACACACACACACACACACACACACAGTTAAAGCAGGTTGCCCAAAATTTTTAGATATGGTTAACATTTCCATCAAGAGACCTGGGGTGATGCATATTGCTCTCTGTCTGTAGGTCGGCCTCATCTAATCAGAGAACCTAAGTGTAGAGAGAGGTTCTGTAAAGCTGCCCTGAGGAAACTGCTGTCTCCAGATTCCTGGGAATCTGTCACCAGGTGGCAACAGCAAGTCCTGCCTAAATTCCCACGGAGCAGCAGTTTAGGGACTTGGCAGCCCCCCAAATCGTGTGAGCCAGTTCCTCAAAAATCAGACAATTGGTGTTTCTATGTTATATCTACATAGAAATGCAATTGACTCTTTCCCACTGTCACAAATACCAGAAGTACCAGAGTCCAGGACCTTGAACAGGAAGGGATGGGAGCATGGGGCCAGACCTCATCTCTTGGACAGGGCCTGCAGGATCTCTAGCTCTGCATGGAAGGCCACTCCTGGGCCAGCAAGCCAGTTCAGGCTTGAGCAAGTCTTCAGGCACTGCAGGGAGCCCAAGGTCAGGTTGGGGACCATTGTCAGCTTGGCTGCAAGCTGCAGGGTCTCCTCCCAGCACAGAAAACAGGAACTGACTGTGGCAGAGGAGTGTACTTACAATAAGCCTGACAAATTAACACAGCCAACAATGACTTGAGCATGTTCTAGACTATTTACTGATGGCATCTGAGATACTTAGAAGACCTGAGCAAGTTAAAGAAAACTGACACCACCCGCATCTCATCCCATGCTTTTGGAAGATCAAGGAACACGGACAGCCATTTTAATGGCTGTTTTGAATTCTCCCTTTACAAAACCCCTTCCCCTCAGGGAGCTTGCGCCTGCAAGATATGAACAAGAAGTCTAACCACGGGTCAGATTTTAGTCTCATCCATAAAGCAGGCAATTTATGAGCTGAAATTCAGATGAAGTCTATATATGTTGACTAATTCCAGATTGTCTAAGTGAAGAGCGTCTGAGTTTTCTTTGAAAGAGGCATCGGCGTGCTTTTTAAAGGACCGCAGTTCAACGTATAAGTCCCATTTTAATTTTAGAATTAGGCTTTGACACATATAGTTATTTGGGGTGCCGTAAATGAGCCAGGCCAGCGTCACCTGCCTACAGTCAGATACAGGCTTTCAAACAGCTTCTTCTATGATACAATTTAACAACCAAGAAGGCAACCACTGGCCTTGGCACATCCTACAGAACAGGGGCCTCAGCAGAACTCTTTGTATCCAGCTGAAGGGCACAGTGAAGTGAGGATCCTGAGAGGAAGGAAGGGGGGGAGATGAGAAGTGGGAAGGCAGGACTATGTCAAGGTCACAAACACACCGAGAATGATAACATACTTGTTAAACAATCGAGCCCTTTGTTCTTGGTCCTCTGGGTCAGAGACAGTGCTGGAGTCCCACTGAGCTCCATTCCTGCTCCTCGCTGTCTCTTCTGCCACAAGCACATCTTGTAGGACCCGTTGGGTTTGTTCTGCATTATAACACAGAGGATTGTCACATTCTGACACTAGTGTGAGCCGGCCCACCATCAGAGCCCTCTTTCCTTCTCTAAAGTTGTAATGACAGATTACTGTAGATTTGGTCATCTCAGATGGTACATAAATGGACGAATAGGACTCAGCTCGCATTTTTCCAAAGACACATAATGTTAGTTCATTTAAAAATGATCCAGGTATCAGAGCACATGCTCTAATCGTAGCACTTGAGGGGTGGAGACAGAAGGATCGGGAGTTCAAGACCATCTTCAATCACAGAGCAAATTGGAGGCCAGCCTGGGATGCACAAGGCCCTGGCTAGAATAGCCATTAACTGTTGGAAATAAAGACTGTCTGTCTTGACTGGGAATTCTTTATGTCTCTCTCAAACAAACAAACAAACAAACAAAAAACATACTGGCATTTTTCTCCCTGGATAAAGAGGTTTTTGGGGTAAATAACCATTTGGGGGCTAGTGAGATGATCAGTGGGAAAAGGCTTGTGCCCTCAAGCCTAAGTTTGATCCCCGAACCCTGGGAGGGGAGGGGAAGGCAGAAAGGGGTAGAAGAGCTCTGACTCTGTAGCTGTAAATTTTCCTCTGACCCCTGTACACACAGTAAATAAAATGTATGTTTAAAAAATACCTTAAAAAAAACAATATTTAAAAATGGGAGCAAGAGAAGAAGACGAAAACATCAGAATCTCTTTCAAGCATGGCCTGTTCTGTTCCTGACCAATGATATTCATACCTTCCCCATCTTGACTGGCCTGGGAGCCAGTGCCTGTGTCACAGGGAGACTCCTGACTCAGAAAACTAACCAATGGTATTCATCTTCCCTTCCCTTCCCTTCCCTTCCCTTCCCTTCCCTTCCCTTCCCTTCCCTTCCCTTCCCCTTCCCTTCCCTTCCCTTCCCCTTCCCCTTCCCCTTCCCCTTCCCCTTCCCCTTCCCCTTCCCCTTCCCCTTCCCCTTCCCCTTCCCCTTCCCCTTCCCCTTCCCCTTCCCCTTCCCCTCCCTCCCTTCCTTCTTTTTTTTTTCATTTCTTTTAAGGTAAAGTTTCACAGCGCAGCATAGAACTCTCTGGTCTTGAACTTATAGAGATTTGCTGCCTTTGCCTCCCAAGTGCTTAGAGACATGTCACTCAGGCTGCATTTTGAGAGTGTAGCTCCTCGACCTACTCCCCATCTGCTTTCTCTGCCTCATGCTTACAGCTCTCAGCATCCAGCTGTACGCCTGCAGTGTGCTGCTAATGGTTCTCTGCAATTCTGGAGCCATTAGTCAAATAAACAGTCTCTACTCTAGGCTGCCCAGGTCAAGGTGCTTTATCACAGCAACAGAGACGTAACTACTCTGCTTAGCCTGGCTCCAGGCTTGCCCATTGCAGACTCAGGACTTGTGAGCTGTACTAAAACCCATGGAGGAGATGCTTATGCTGGAGATGAGCTGGAGGAGAAATGGACTGGGGACTGTTCTCTTGGGTGTGTCCTCGCCTGCTCACACCTGAATTGTCCTTCCAGACACGCTCCTCTTTCAGACTAGATAGATTCTTTTGCCTCCCTCAGAGAGCTCTGCCCGAGAGAGCTGCTCACTCGGGTTCTCCAGGATGCCTTTAACAGCATGCACGTGACCAGTAGCAGCTGGCCCCTTTGGCATTGCAAGAACGTCAAGGTCTCTTTGGCGTTAACATAAACTGATGCTACCCTCACACAGTGAGAGGAAGAAGGTGGATGTCAGTCACTACAGCTTATCCTAAAGCAGCTCCCTTCTGGGCCACCAAAGGTGAGTCCCATAGCTCGAGATGGATCACCCAGCACTGGGGGATTTGAGCTTTTGCAGAGAAGTTGCTTAAGGGCCCAGAATTACCACTAGGTAATGTCCCTTACTCAGTCAATCAACTCAAACAAACTCTGACATTCAAATGCTAAGAGAACATGAGCTTTTTTCTTTTTCTTTTAGTTTTCAAAACTAATATTAGAAACCAGTTCTCCAATGCTGAGCACACAGATACAAACCTGTGCTCTCAGTACTGGGGAGGTTGAGGCAGGAGGCTCATGAGTTTGATGACATCATTGATACTATCTTTCCTTTGTAGCTTTTCAATCTTTAAATAACTTTAGAGTCCCATAGAAACTTCAAAAACAACACAGAGATTCACGTTGGCATTTCTCAGCTTCTCTTAATAACATTTTTTATAATCTTACATTGATTAAAATGAGGAAATTGATGTTGGTGCAATGCTGAACTACAGATGGTATTCATATTTCCCTGGTTGTTTTATGGTGTTAGTTATGACACATCTTCATTTGTTCAAGAGTCTATCAGCTGGGCAATTTGCATAATTATAATCACATCACTTCCTTTTTAAATAAATGTAATTTTTTTGTTTGTTTGCTATTGTCCGTGTGTGTATGATAAGGGCAGATGATGTCATGGTATGTGGAGGCCTGAAGACAACTTTGTAGAATTGGCTTTTTCCTTCTCCCCTTACTTGGCCAATGAGAATTGAATTCTGATCTCCAGGCTTGCCCAGCAAGCGCTTTTACTCACTGAGCCATCTTGCCACCCCTCAAACTTAAAAACAAAAAACAAAAACCTTATTTATTTATGTTTTTTTTTTTTGCTTAGTAACATTTTAAAACATTCAGAAAAATACAGAAGATAATGTGACAGCCTGAGGGGATCCAATTTCTAACTCTAGACTTAAAAAATACCAACACTTCGATACATGCTTTACAATTGTTTTGCAGGATAAAATATTAAATATACAGTAAACATCTCAAGTGAACTAACCAAACTCTGTGTTCGTCCCTTACCTAAAATGTTAAATAGTGACAGTAATAGATATGTGACTTATGTTTTTACTTACCGGTATCTTAAATTACACTGTAAAAATACTTATCGCTCTTCAAAAGTACACCAAAGACTCAGTAGCAGTAAAGTATTTGGCACTATAAATTGATTCCAGTGACCATAGTACACTGATACATAGTAGACATGATGAGGTTAGCCTGAACAACCCATAAGTGACCAGTTCCACATATGTCTATGACACAGAAATGTATATTGCATTATATCCTAATGAAGTAAGTCACTTGTAGGTATTCTTATTGGTTTGTCTACTGACTATATATTAACTATTTTATTGAAAGGCTGTAGGATGGGCAACCTACCATAACCTGTAATCCACAAAGACAGCCTGCAAGCTAAGGATAGAAATTCAGAGACAAACTTTAAAAGTCACCACTAGAAAGCTGGGCCCTAAGGTTCAGTCTCAGAGAAGTGTCATAAATGAATGGAACCCAGCAACCTGATACCACTTCACAATATTTAAAGCTCTCTTTGTACACCCATGCAAGCCCCAGCCTCACAAGCCACTTGTGTCCTGTCCCTGCTCTGTCCTCACTGACCCCACAGCTGTCCCAGGATGCATGTCAACGTCCCTTTCCTGAACCAGGCTTTCTCTAGCTTCCCACTTTCAGGCCATCTCCCTGCCCACCTTTATTCTTGATTTGGTCCAAACACTATCTCAGCAGGATATGATCCTTTCTCTATAGAAGGAAGCCATCGAGAGTGAGTCAATGACAGCGCTTTCTTTGGAAGACCGAGAGAAGGGAAACGGCATATATTTTCATGATGACTTAAAAGGCATTTTCGTATACACATACTTCGCACACATGGCGTTTCCTTGTGGTGTGCAGCCATCAGGACTCACTCCAGAGCATATCATCACTCCACTGACACAGACACTCATTCCCTTCTTCTATGGCTCCTACTTCCAGCTCAGGTGAGCAGTAATTTGCTTTTTGTCTCTATGGATTTACCTATTTGAGATTTTTTTTTTCAGTGCTAGGGATTGAACCAGGGCCAAGTGCTCCACCACAGGAGCTACAACTCCAGCCCCGCTCTGGACATTATATGAATGTGATTCATTGCATTTTTGTGAGTAGAGTCCATCTGTGTTACAGCATGCACAAAATCTCCAGTCCTTTAATGGCAGAATAACCAATTGCATGGCAGAATTTGTTCCCTTGACATTTGATGAACATTTATGGTCTTTCTGCTTTGAGGCTGCCATGGACAGTGCTCCTGTGGGTATTGTTTTGCAGGTCTCTGTGTGGTCACACATTCATTTCTTCTGGGTAGATGCCCAGGAGTAGAACTTCCAAGTCACATGCTAACTGATGTTTTTGAAAAGACATGGTAATATTTGTGTCTTTTGTGAACAAAATTTCAGCCCAGTCTTCTTAGCTCATGAGCACTTTGTGAGGTGTACTTGAAAAGAAATACTTAGATATTTAGAAACCCCTCAGGCTGTGTGAGGAGCTAAGCACAGTTTTCTTTTGTATCAGAGCATTTATTTCTACATTGTGGGATTATTTTTTTTTTTAGAAGCCTGGACATTTTCAGGAAGCTATAGATCAATGCTGTGTTGAAACTTGCTATTCCATAGTGTGACCTGGGCTATTGCAGATCTCTGGGTCATCATTGCTACAGCTACTACCTCTAGAGCAAATCGTGTTCTTACCTTGGTAATAAAGGAAAAGGGAGGTGAGCAGGTAAGGGCTGAGTTCCTCCAGATGAGCGCAGAAGGCACAGAAAGCACTCGGACCTTTGGAGAAGAGCTTCAGGAGAAAGCACTCCACTCTCTCCGGGTAGCGGGCCTGCGAGAGGATCTCTCTGTACTCTTTGAGGGAGAACACACCGTCGTACACCAAGTAGGGAAGCACCCGGGCCAGGTGGAAGTCCTTCAGCAGCTGCTCTTTGTACCTCCTCAGTATCTCTGCGAGCCGCTGACTCCTCTTCTCCTTCTCCCTCTGCGTCCTGGTTTCACAGGAATAAAACCAAGAATTAGCTCCTCGCTCCAACATGCTGGGCCCTGTTGGAGCTGCGGACAGGGCTCTCTCCTGATGGCTGCTGCTCTAAGGCCTTGCCGGAAGGATCTACACACTTAGACACCTGGGCGCAAAGGCTGCCTGCTGTCTGGAGTTATTCTAGGTCTGCAGTGGAAAGGGAGGCATAGGATTAACCCCAGGATAGTCTTGGCCCAAGAGGATTGTGCTACATTCTCTAACCCCAGCCCCTCCCAACAGGCAACTTTAAAAGACAGGAGGCAGCCTAGTTGAAGTCTATTTACATTTATATTCTTCCTTTCACCTCCCAAATAATCATTTTCCTAACGCTTCACTCTCCAAATGATCCTTTTAGACGTAAGGAATCTGCCATGCTCATGGCTGAGTTTGAATCACAGTACTGGTAGCTGTATCAAGAACTACACGCTGTCTACATGTGGTAGGTGCACTTCCTACCACCCATTCCGGTGCCTGCAGCCTCTTTGCAGTAAAGCTACAGGTGCGGAGTCAAGGCCACTTGTTGTTTGACAGCCTCTCTCCCTTCCAGGAAACCGAATCCTGCATGATGTTTTTTGAAAGAGCTTAGTCCTTTTGTGTTTTAAAAGAACTCTAAAAGCTTCAACGTGATCCTTAGACTAAGTAGCGCAGTCTCATACAGGACCCCTCTCCCCTGATCCACGCCTAGTGTCCATTTAATGAAACCAGATTACAAGGGATTATTGCTGGCTTGAGGGAGGCTGCTGCCACAAACAATGTGTCACTCAAGATTTCGTGGCTATAATACAGTTGTGTCCAGCTTGCCTTCATGTTCACATCCACTTGGAAACTCTCTGTCCCTGTGGTTCACCTCATGTCAGCACCCTGGATGGCTGCTTCTTACAGGGGCTCTTGTCTGGCTTCTCTGCAGGCGTGTAGACAAGTGAATCACAGCAGCAGGGTTCTTCTTCCTTTCTTGGCCCCCGGGTGATCATGAACCTGTCATGAGGAGTGATCTGAAGCTCTGATGTTGTAGGCTTTTTCTGAGTCAGGAAATTGGGGGACAAAGTCTACTGCCACCATAATATTTTTTACTGGTTTGGGTCCTAGAAGGAATGAGATCTTCTGTAGCATGCATGTGGAAGATTTGCTTCAACCTCACGGGTGACCTTGCTAAGATATTTCTCGTGCTAAGATATTTTCGCCATGCTGACCCTGGAGAGACTTGACCCTTCTAGATTAGTCAACCCCTGGAGATAGCAAAAGGACTTTCAAGAGAGTTTGCTTTTTTTTTTTTTAATGAGCAAATCCAGCAACCCAGAGCCCACCCTCAGTCACCTCTTTACCAGGCTCTTAGACTTGGGGAGGGGGGTTGTCATTGTTCACCTGCCCTTATCACCTTAGATCAGGCACCAGACGTGAGGAACAGAACCTACACTTATCCCAGAAACCCTAAAATTATTCAGATCTGTCAACCCTAAATGGGATACCTTGCCTTCAATGTTGCCATAGAAACCACAATAAAGGTTCTAGCTGTATCTTCATCCTCTTGCCCCTTGCTTCCTTCCCTTCCCTCCAGCCGGGATGTACTTTCTCTGGAGGGCTTCCCAGTACTGTTGTCTGCCAATCTGTTGGCTTTACCTTATCTGAGTAATAATAAAAACTACACTTAATAAATACATATTGAAAGTATAAAGAGGGGCTGGGCTGGGATGATATGGTAAAGGCCTGTGCGCTTCAGAGCCAAGGCGAGGAAGCCAGAATCCCAGCTGTGTTCTTAGCACCAGCCATTTCCCTAACTGGACTCCTCGTTAAAACTTCTGGGAGAAACTCAAGAAGAACGAAGACCAAAGTGTGGACACTTTGCCCCTTCTTAGAATTGGGAAAAAAAACACCCATGGAAGAAGTTACAGAGACAAAATTTGGAGCTGTGACGAAAGGATGGACCATCTTGTGATTGCCATATCCAGGGATCCATCCCATAATCAGCCTCCAAACGCTGACACCATTGTATACACTAGCAAGATTTTGCTGAAAGGACCCAGATATAGCTGTCTCTTGTGAGACTATGCCGGGGCCTAGCAAACACAGAAGTGGATGCTCACAGTCAGCTATTGGATGGATCACAGGGCCCCCAATGGAGGAGCTAGAGAAAGTACCCAAGGAGCTAAAGGGAACTGCAACCCTATAGGTGGAACAACAATATGAACTAACCAGTACCCTGGAGCTCTTGTCTCTAGCTGCATATGTATCAAAAGATGGCCTAGTTGGCTATCACTGGAAAGAGAGGCCCATTGGACTTGCAAACTTTATATGCCCCAGAACAGGGGAACGCCAGGGCCAAAAGGGGGGAGTGGGTGGGTAGAGGAGTGGGGGGGGGGTATGGGGGACTTTTGGATAGCATTGGGAAATGTAAATGAGGAAAATACCTAATTAAAAAAAAAAAAAAAAGGAAAAAAAAAACTTCTGGGAGAAATGTCGCCACCTTATGGTACTTTGTGGCCACTGTTCTCCCAGGTTTGCTGTTAATTATACTTATTTATTGATTTTTGGAAACGATTTGTAGTTCTCTTGTATTCCCAGCAAAGTAAAGCAAAAAAGTACAGACTCTCCACATCCTGCTCTGCATGTGGCCTCACTCAGTGTCCACACCCTTGCCCATAGGCGGCTCACATGTTGGCAGCATCTCCCAGCAGAGTGTGCATTGTTTCAGTGAGATCACCCTCCAGGGCCCTGGCACAGTCGGCTTCAGCCTGTATTGTGCCATCTGTGTGTTTGAAAGAATGGGCAAGAACAACTGTCTACCATTGTACCGTCATAAAGAACTGCTTCACGGTCCCGGACACCTCTGCTCTCTGTTCACACCCCACCCCCAGACCCTGGCACACATCTTTTGTTGCAGGCCAATTTTTACTCAAAGGCTTTGCTCAGTGACCCACTTTATTTGTGTTAGGTACATAATAGAGAACAATGATGAATAAGACAGTCACCCTCCCAACTGCAAGGAGGAGGCGAAGGTAGGGTCAGGTAAAAAAAAAATCAAGAACGCAAATGCAAGGAATCGTGATGTCTCATAGCTGGAAAGATACCTGTAAAGACTGTGGGCAGGGCTACCTCAAAGAGAGTGGGAAGAGGCACATCTAAGCCAAAGCCTCTGGGATGAAAATAAGTTAGATACTGGGCTGAAGAGATGGCTCAGTGGGTAAGGGCATTAGCTACCAAGCCTGAAGACCTGAGTTTAATATGGGGCATAGATGGTAGAAGGAGGGAACTGTTTCCTGATGGCCTCTGATTTCCATATGCAATGCACACATAAATAAAACACACACACACACAATTTTAATGAAGTTGAAAAGAAGTCAGATAATATTCATGAGCTACTGGGAAGACTAGAGTGTAAGGATCTGAGAGCTTGATGAATTAGCACACAGGCTTTAGGATGCAGGCCATAGGGCAATGTTAAGAGAGCATTGGGCACTTGGTCTTGCTGGCATGCCTACCGGGTATGATTTTGATTAGGTTCATCGATGTTGGAAAAACCCTGTCCCCTGTGGGTGGCATCATTTTCTGTCCTGAGATCCTAGACTGTATAAAAACCGAGAAAGTGAGCTGAGCACAGACATCCCCCACGCTCTGACCAGCTGCCTTCAGATCCAGCTACCGCAACATCTCCACCACGATGGGCCATACCTTTGAACTGTGAGCCAAAATGAACCCTTCCGCCTTAAGGTGCTCTCTGCAGCCTATTTATTTAATCACACCACCACCAAAGGAATTACCGAGCTTCATTTGCTAAGGGAAACTCCTGAATCCACTGGAGTGATAAGGTAAGATAGACAGTTTAAGAAGTGTCCTGGATAGTTTTATGTCAACTTGATGAAAACTAAAGTTATTTGAGAGGAGGAGCCTCAACTGAGGAAATGCCTCCACGAGACAGGGCTGCAGGCAGGCCTGTAGGGCATTTTCATAATTAGTGATTGATGTGGGCAGGTCCATCCCATTGTGGGTGGTGTCAACCCTGGGTTTGTAGTCCTGGGCTCTATAAGGAAGCAGGCTGAGCAAGCCTTCCAAGGCCTCTGCATCAGCTCCTGCCTCCAGGTTTTTGGCCCTGTTTGAGTTCCTCTCATGCCTTTCTTCAGTGATGAACAGAGACACATGGAAGTAGTTACCCTAACTACAAGACGCCCTCATTTGATGCTACCGTAGGTTTATCTTCCCTGTACCATCTGTTCACTCTCCTTAAAACTCTCTTTCTTGAAGCATTTGGCCATGTTACATAATGCCGAGATAAACTCCCAAGCCTGTCTTTACAAGGACTACAGACAGTGTCTTATCTAGCTGTCTTCCTTTGCTTCCTGTTACTGTGATACAATGTTCTGACCAAAAGCAACTTAGGAGGAAAGAGTTTTAGCTCTGAAGTCAGGGCAGGAACTCAAGCCGGGAACCTGGCAGCAGAGACTGACGCAGAAGCCATTGCTCATTGGCTTGCTTTTCCTGGCATGCTCAACTTAATTTTTTTTTTTTTTATACAGCTAAGGACCACCTGGCAAGGGATGGCACCATGCACGGTTTTTACCCCATCCAGGACTCAGTTTAGGGTTAGATGTTGTGTTTGGTTATCATGGCAACAGTTCTCTTTAGTTTGGAACACTTCTATGGGTTTAGTCTTTTATGATATTAGTATTTTTAATTACAAATGCTTGTTTGTCTTTTTATTATATGAGGTTAAGTGCTCTGCTTGCTGATTCCCCATTTAGCCCTTGACATTGGTTTGTGAGCTAAGCTCTGCTTCTTTTTCAGTTTCAAAGAATTATTTGTATGAATGTGTGAATAATTATATTTTCAGTGGCTTATAATTCATTATGGTACTTAATTACTTTTACGTACAAATGGCCCCAGCTTAGTTAGTCAAAGTCCTTTGAGCTGGTTCTTGCCTCCCCATGACATATCGTTGTCGTGTTAGTGAGGAGCCCTACCCTGGTCTCCACAAGAAGACAGGCTTCTCCTGTCTTATCTTGGGTTCACATGCTCCGACCTTGACATAGCTCTTCATCACTGTGGAGAGGTGGGAGGGGGCAAGTCCTCTTTGTCAGAGTCCTAACTGCCACTTTGTATCTACTTCTTCACTGGTCTTCCTCCATAATATCTCTCTTCTACAGGGAGAATTCGGGATCCTGAGTCAGTATATACCCAGTCTCTTTCCATTTGAGTTCCTGAAATGACATCAGTATTTCTTCACAGTTTTTTACCTTCCCTCGGCCAAGACTGTGTGAAATCACTCGTCCTTTCTCCCTCTCTACTGTCTTCTGTTTGGATGATCATTGGAATTTATGTTTGCTTCAATTTTCTCTCAAATGTGTCTAGTGCTTTATCAGTTGTAAATACATGTTATTTGTTTATAGGCCTTCAAAAGTCAACACAGCAAAAGGATGTAGCCAGAGCAGGGTGATTCTCTGGGTGTCTTCCACTGGTTTCTTCCTTCCTGGTCCTTTGTAGATAGCTCATTTCATTGTTTGCTGGTCTACACCTCAGTTTCTCTCTGGGCTGATAAGTAGATGTAGACAGGTTATGTAACATGTCACTTAAGCTCCTTTGAACTTAGCTCTTTTTCACGTTAACAGTACCTCCAGGAAATGCCTCCATATACATTTTTTTGTTTGTTTTTGTTTTTGTTCTTTTGAGACAGGGTTTCTCTGTGTAGCCCTGGCTGTCCTGGAACTCACTTTGTAGACCAGGCTGGCATCAAACTCAGAAATCCGCCTGCCTCTGCCTCCCGAGTGCTAGGATTAAAGGCATGCGCCACCACCGCCTGGCTGCCTCCATATAAATTTACAAAGATCTCCCTGATGGCTTTTAAACTGCTACATGATCTTCCATTGGGTCATTGTATTAAATTGATGAAACCAGCATCTATGTAATTTTACACACACACACACACACACACATCATTGAGTTAAATTTTTGTACCAATGCAGTTTAGTGTTCTTAGAAATATATCTACAGCTCTTAAGCTCTTCTCATTCTCATCTCTAGCTCTCCTCTCCCTCCCTTTCCTCTCTCTCCACGTGGCCATGGCCAGCCTCTCTCCTTCTACCTTCTCTCTTTCTCTCTGCCTTTCTACAATAAAGCTCTAAAACAAAAAAAAAAAAAAAAGAAAGAAAAAAAAGAAAAGAAAGAAAAAAAGAGAAAGAAATATATCTACAGAATAAATTCCCAGCAAGAGCCATGTATACAGTAGACCCTCCATTTCTATTCATTCTGTTTCTGTAGGTTCAATGGACCATAGACTGAAAGTATTTAGGAAGAATCACAGCTATACAGCATGTAGTCTTCTCTTCCCACTCCTTCCTACACATCATTACAGTGGACACAGCATCTACACTGTACATCATTAGAGATGATGTAAGGAAGACAGGATGGTGCAGCCAAGTTAAATGCAAGAATTTGGACATGTTATGTAAAGGACTGAAGCACTTATGGGATATCTTTGGGAAATAACTCTTTCCCATTAACCAATTACCTGTGGATATTGGGGGAAAACTACATGCAGTTTTCTTTGATATTGTCATTGGTTTATCTTGCCGGCCCTTTTCTAGAGTTTTTAATCGATAGCTTTCATTCTTTTGTTTTTATCATTGTAAATGTTAGTTCTTATATGTTCTCAGATTCATGCGCTCCTAACGTTTGTAGTATTTTATTCTTCTCATTTAAAATTCTGTACCTCTGCTCCCTCTTGTGGCACTATGGTGTGTGTGCATGTGTGCAGATGTGTGTTGTGTGTGCATGTGTATGTACATGTGTATGTGTGTGTTCATGTGTGTGTGCATGTGTGTGCATGTGTGCAGATATGTGTTGTGTGTGCATGTGTGTATGCATGTATGTGTGCAAGTGTGTGTACGTGTGTGTGCATGTGTGCAGATGTGTGTTGTGCCTGCCTGTGAGTGTGCAGATGCATCTTCCTATGTGTGCATTTGCATGGGGAGGTCAAAGGACAGCCTGGAGTATTATTCCCCAGGAACCCACTACCTTGTAATAAAGCCTTTCACTAAAACCTGGACTCTTCGTTTAGGATAAGCTGGCTGGCCAGCAAGCCCCCAGGGATACACCTGTGTCTATCCATCAGTGCTGGATATCACTTTCTGGTCCTCATGCTTGTAAGGTAAGCACTTCACCACTGAGCTATCCTAGCCTCTCTGTTTCTCTCTTCCCCTTTCTTCTTCCCTTCTGCTTTCTTTCTAGTTTTTTTTTTATCTTGCTATGTAGCCCAGACTAGCTTTAAGCTGATGGCTACCCCCATCCACCACTACCACTGCTTCCACCTCCAGGAGTGCTGTACAGATGTACACCACTGCACCCAGCTGTGCCTCTTCTTCCCACAGAAGAGGTCTTCAATTTCCACATGGAAGACAATGGCATCTCTTGCTGGGAGTGATCTGTGAATCTGATTAACTCCTCAGCTCCTTCCACCTATTCCCCAGAGTTACATTTATCCACCTGTCTGTCCACCTTGCTCACATTACCCAGACTCCATTTCTCAGAGTAATTTCTCACCCTTGAACTATCCCACCCCAAGATAAACCCTATTTTGGAACTCTTATTGCCTCCATTACCTAGATTACATCATGAGACATGTTTGACTAAATGCTACCCTCTGTGCCTTAGTTTCTGCATTATACATGGGTATAATGGTATCATCTCTTTTAATGAAGATTTAAGAAGTGACTATTTCCAAATCGCTTCGTTCATGTCTTGGCACATTCTAGGAACTTAAGAACAGTAAAAGCCAACTTTTGTTCTTGCCACAGGAAGCTTCTTGCTCATGGTTATAAGAGAAACAAAGTCATGTGTGAACTTATTACTGGAGTCTTTAGAGTCAAAGCCTGGCTTCTGGAAGTTTCAACGACATAAGCTCAGCTAACCCTCTGAAACATGCCAATTAAAATGACAGTTAACAATAAAAAGCAGAGAAAGGAGATTTATTCATTGTGGTTACAGTGGGAAGATGAACAGCTACAGGGGTTCAGCCACCTACCCCAAGCCCGTCATTGGGGTGCTAATATGAGGTTTAAGTTTAAGTAGAGGCCAGTGGTGGAGGTGTGGCTCCATCATCGGCTTAGTTCCAGTCTGTCCAGCAATTCCTAGGGCAACTCCTCCCCCAGGGGGCAGCAGGGCTTCAGCCCTTTCCTGCTCCAGGATGAGAGCTTAATTCTTTGCGGACCACTGTTTCCAAAGTCCGATAGCACAAATGTTTCTACTTAAAATAATCTTAAGACAGTTATAAACAGCATTTGCTCTAGACTCAAATAGTGAACAATGTTGTGCTGGCCAGGCTGAAGTTTTTGTAGTGCTCTTCTGTGTGTCCTTGCCAAGTGCCACTGTATTTGCACAGCCTTGGCATGAAGGTCTATTTTCAATGGCCGCTTTTCAGAACCTGTTTGCACAGTGTGGTGACTGCAAGAATTTAAGAGGGGAATGAAAGAAATCCATCAGGCTTTGCTAACGGTTTGGACAATCTGGTCAAGAGACGCACCTCCTCTGGGCTTCAATATCTCAAACTCCAGTTTCATTAGACTGAACACACTTCCAGTAGCACCTGGACATGCCTCCAAACGCTAAAGATGCCCATCCGGTGGTCCCACTCCTGCTGCCTAGGTCCAGAGCGTAGTTCTCAATCCTGCAGTGCACCCAACATTGGCCGTGTTCCTGCCCGTGCTCCCTGCCACACTCCCCTGCCCATTTTCCTTGTTTTATGAAGCATTGCTCAGCCGTCTCATCTTCCCCAGCGATGATGCCGCGCTGTCTCATCGCTTCTCCTCTGAAATGATGCCTACCCTTGCCCCTCCCATCACTCCTGCCCCGCCCTTCATTATCCTATAGCCCGCCCCTCTTCTTTGCCCATCGCCTGGCCTCTGCACAGTTGCCCCGATATGGCCCCGCCTCTTGCCCGTGCATCGCTCCGCCCCATGCAGGGATACCCAGCTCCAGCCCCGCCCCTCTTCCTCCATCGCCCCGCCCCATATAGTGATGCACCCCCACTTCACCCCGCCTCCCGAAGTCCTTCAGCTCCGCCCCGCCCCGTCTCCTTGTCACTCTGGCTGGGCTGGCGGGCTCAGGTGGCACAGGGAAGCTACCATGGCGGCCCAGGCCCTGGCGGCTCAGGCGGTGGCCTCGCGCCTGCAGCGGCAGGAGGAGGACATCCGCTGGCTGTGCGCGGAGGTGCAGCGCCTGAGGGACGAGCAGCTGCGCGGGCCCGAGCGGGGCCAAGCCGAGGGCCCGCGCCTGACACGCGAGGTGGCACAGCTCCAGGCGGAGAACCGCGACCTGCACCAGCGCCTGTGTGGCCTGCGGCTGCGCCTGGCGGAGCAGCGCCGCACCGAGGCCGGGCGAGCGGCGGCGCACGAGGTAACCGGCGGCCCAGGAGTACGCACTCAGCGGGTTCCAATTCTGCACCCGGGTGCGGACAGGGCTGCAGGGTGTGTCCCCGCCCGCGCCCTGCCCACTGCCCACGGCCTGGGGAACCGCTAGGTTTCCACCAACCTCCTAACTGACCAGCTGGTATAATTTCTCAGCTCTTCATTGGACAGACTGCAAACAACATTTTTTCCCTCCAGTAGCAGATCAAACTGAGGTGCATGCCTCTAATCCAGAACTCTGGAGGCTGAGGCAGGAGGATGGCTGAGAATTTAAGGCCCGCCTGGAGTAAATATTGAGAATCAGGTCGGCCAGGGCAATATGAGAAGACGCTGTCTCAAATAAAAACTTTTTAAAAGGCCGCTTCAGTGTTTAAGAGTCACAGTATCCTTGGAGAAGAGGACCTAACAGTTTCTATTCTCTCTGCTGGCTGGTTCTGTGCTATCTGAAGACAGGTTATTTTTACTGTCTTATTTTGGTGGTTTGCTTTGAGGCCTATATGTGATCTGTATATTTAACAGAAGTATTTGATTACAGTATTTTCATGTTTTAGAAGATTATTAAGTAACAAATTAGAAGAATTTTTTTTCTAAGTTCTAAAGGCTTTCTAAAACTGAGGGGTTTTTGGTTTTTGTTTTGTTTGTTTGTTTTGTTTTTGCTCTGGCAACATCTAATGAAATAGTGCAATGAATAAGAGTCTGGTGGCAGCCACAATTTCCAGTGACATTATTTGTTTAAAGTTTAGGGAAGAGTGACAGAGAGACACAGAGACTGTGTGTGTTGCAGGCTATGGGACCCATGGCCTTGTGAATACTGGGCAGTGCTCTATTACTGAGCTACACCCCCAGTTTTAATGTGCTCGGACAGATAGGGCTGAACTCTGAAACCAGATCCCTGAGGGTTATAAGTAGATCCTGGTTCCCACAGCCCAGCCGGGACTCTCCAACCATGGGCCCTGCCGTGAGCTCTCTGGGTTTCCTCCTTCCCCGGGTTTCTCATGTACTGCTCTTGCCTCCCATTATCTTTCAGCCTCCTACCCAAAACCAAGAGAAGGACACAAAGAAGAAGAGGCTGAAGCAGAGTGAGCCTGGCCGGGAGGTAAGTCGCTGCTGTAGAAATGGAATGTTCACTAGTAATCCTGGGTCTGCGGGACGTAGGGTAAGGACATAGTTACTGGTGAAATTGTCTGGACCACACCAGTAACCTCTTAGAGTCAAGTTAGCCACTGGCTCAAGGGCTCTCTACTCTTTTCCTTCTTTCTTTTCTCTTTCTTTTGTTTTAGTTTTTTCTTTTTTTGTTTGTTTGTTTTTTGTTTTTTCTTGAAACAGGCCTTCTCTGTCCCTCTTACCTAAGGTCTTTGAATACTATACCCATGGACATTTCTCTCTCCCACTATTTACAGTGTATCTATGCAATGTTACATGGTGTAGCAAGGCTTTGGCTGTCCTGACACTCTCTCTGTCAACCAGGATGGCCTCAGAGTCACAGAGATCTACCTGCCTTTGCCTCCCAAGGGCTGGGATTAAAGGGTGGGCCACCACCACCCACTTTCTCCACGTTTTTTAAAGGTGAAATAATAGAGTTCTGACGTCATATTTCCTGCTTCTACCAGCAAGGGTTTATAGAGACCCAGCACTTGTTAGGCCCAAAGGAGGAGTACCTAGCCTCAAAGGTACTACTCTGGCTATAGAGGTCAGACAGACTAAGGACAAACAAGTAGAGGTAGACTGAGATATGGCACAGGCAGCCCCCAATGTGCACATACATGTTCTTCACTTGTGGATTTTAAAATCTGAAAACACTTGGGGAAAAATGCCCTGTACTGACTGACTTTTTTGATCATCATTCCCCCCAAACAGTACAGTATAACAGCTATTTTCCGAGCATTGCATTTTGCTTTTTATTAATCTAGAGATGACTTAAAGCATATGGGAGGATGTGAGAAGATGTGCTAAAACTGTGTGACTTTATTAAGGACCTGAGCATCCACGGGGCTCTAGGAATCCAGTTCTCGGGATACCAAGGGTTGTCTATTAAGAAGTGCTACACTGTATATATAATATTGCATAAATATACAGTCAGTGGTGGGAGAGGGATACGTCCATGAGTGTAGTATTCAGAGACACTAGGTAAGAGGGGAAGGGCTGCTGGAGGGGACATCAAGAGAGGGGGAGCATGCGGAGAGGTGAAGTAGGACCCGCTGAGCCAATAGCTCCGTGGGCTGAGTCCTTAACGGTATGCTAATGACTTTCAGGTGAAGCAACCGAATTTTATAAAAGAGAGATTGCAGCTTTTTGAAACATTGAAGACAGATCATCAACTGTTACCTGCTACTCAGGAAAAGAAGAACACAAACAACGTGATTTCAGTGAGGGTGGCTGGTGGGAAGACAGTGCAAGGAGAAAGGTGGAAAACAACACCTTATCAAGTGGCCGCTGGAATTAGGTAAGGCCCGCCCCCTTGCCGACGCCCCGCCCCCGCCAGACGCATGCGCACAAGCATACATACCTGCCCACAGACTCCTTGTTCGTCTATTTTCCTCCCTACCTGTTTGTTTGAAGCACATATACTCCAGCATTAAGTAATTGTGCCAGAGCCCGTTGAAAGGTTTTATTGACACTAAAATATTTTTTCCCTTATTCAGCTGAGTTAAATATAATGACTATTTTCCCCTGACTCCTAAGAAGACAACATTAATTGTATACGGGATCATGATCCCTTCCTAGTTAAAAAGTCCGAATTTTAAAGTTCTAATAAAAATACGTACTAGAGAAAAGAAATCTGTACCCTTTACAGTACTTTATTCATACACTAAGTAATTTCCATACACTAAGTAATTTCCATGCATTTTACAGTTTTTCAAATTGAAAATTGAAAATGTAAGATGACACTGTTATCTGTCATGGTACCTGTCTTTCTTAGGAAATAGAGGCATTAATGAAGTCTTGCTTAGAGGCAGTTTCTTCTTGTCTTATATGCTTTCTGTTGCTGTAATAAGCGTGATTACCAAAAGCCACTTGGGGAGGGAAGGGTTTATCTGGCTTACAGGTTAGGATCCATTGTGAAGGGAAGCCAAGGCAGGAACTCAAGGCATGGAACTGGAGACAGAAAGGAAGCCAAAGATTTACTGGAACCCCTACATCACAAGCCCAGTCTGGAACCCAGAAGACTCACATTTCACAAGGGGCCTACAAACACTGGTCCAAACAAGAATAGCATGACTATGCCAGCCAGTGTTCCCCAAAGGACAAGAATCAAGAAAGCCATGGTTACAGTTGGCCCCAGAGAGCAATCTCTATATAGTTCTTTCCCAGGGGTGAGATCCCTTGGCTACATAACAACAATGTGGTGAAGCACAAAAGAACAATTTTAGGAAGGAATCCAGTGATAGAATAGAGAAAAAGGAAAAAGGTGTGAGGTTCTAAGCATTGAGTATATATTATACTAACAGTGCCAAAAGAAAAAGAATGAAAACCCACGCATAAAGTCAGGTTACAGCTACTGATAAGCCAAGGACTAGCCTTGACTTGAGAGGGGTTCTAAGAGATGGGGTATCGGGGAACAGCAAAACAAACAACCCAAAGTCAAGCCGTGGATCCAAGCTGACGACCTATGTTCTGCTTGAGACAGCTTTACGGATTGGTGTGTCTCTGCGCTCTGCTAGAGACAGCTTTTCAGGCTGATCTCTGTGTTCTGCTTTCTCTGGGGATCTCTCGACAGCTCTCTGTTTTGCTCTCCTTGAGACTGCTTTCTCTTGCTATTCTAAAAATTCTCTGGATAGCTCATCTCTTGCAGATCAAAAGCCCAGATTTTTATTTAAAGATAAATTCTGCCTTTACCCCAGGTTCCTTTTCGATTATCCCATGAATCAGCATCCCTTGACCCCAGCCCACTGATTCTTTCTTTCTTTCTTTTTTTTTTTTTTAAGATTTATTTATTATATGTAAGTACACTGTAGCTGTCTTCGGATACCCCAGAAGAGGGTAACAGAACTCATTACGTATGGTTGTGAGCCACCATGTGAATGCTGGGATTTCAACTCAGGACCTTTAGAAGAGCAGTCAGTGCTCTTAACCACTGAGCCATCTTAGAAAAAGACTGTGAGTGCAAGCACAAGCACAGACAATACGATAGCTGGGTGGAACCCCGCCCTGAAATCACCATTCCTACCATGCCTGGGCCTGGATCTAAACTCCCTCTGTCCCAGGCTGAGGAATTATATATTGGTGCGCTCATGTTTTCAGCGTTCTTTCCCACAGCCTTAAGGGCTGTCCTGAAGGTCACAACCTTCTACCATTTTGCTGAGACATAGACATACCCTAGCCTTCTGGACTTGTGCTTTCTCTGATTAACATGGAATTATTAACCTTGGCAGAAAAAATATTCCTTAAAGGAGGAATGAGAAAATATGTACACTATTATACAAAGAAGTTTTACACCCACAACAACCATCAACACTCCTAGAGGCCCACGCTCTGCTGACTCTGTTCCAGAGGCATGAAATCCTGTCACACTGTTCCTTACATGGATTTGGCACTGATAGATTTGTAAATGGGACTTATCTTTGTATTTAAGAAGTTAAGATATGCTGGGGAGTGGTGGCTCACACCTTAATCCCAGCACTTGGAAGAAAGAAGCAGGTGACTCTCTGAGTTTGAGGCCAGCCTGACTGCACAGAGAAACCATGTCTTGAAAAAACAAAAACCAAACTAACAAGCAGAAAAGGAGTCTTGTGTTCTTGAGGTTGTGGAAACTCAGAAGTTTTATTCTAGGGAATTATTATTATAATTAATTTGATTTGCAAGACAGGATTTCTCTGTGTATCCTGGATGTCCTGGAACTCAGTTGTTAGATCAGGCTGGTCTACCCAAGAGATCTGCCTACCTCTGCCTCCTAAATCCTGAGATCAAAAGTATGCACTACCCCACCCAGCTTAGAGAATAAGTTTGCTTTGTCTGCATGGGGTAGGCTTTTGTTCACCCAGAGAAGATACCAGCACATGTCAGATATTTAAATCTTCAAGAAGGCTCATCTATCTTTATGGCTTTGGGTTTGATAGGCTGTAAGCATTCTAGATGACCATAGGTTACAGAGTAGCTGGAGAGGTTAGCCATGACTTCAGGAATATCCCCTGACTTTTAGTGAAGATTGCCCATGTCCCTTCCATGCTGTGTTATCAGGTGACATATAGACTGATTCCCAAGACCCCAGTGACAGAAACAGATCCTTTGCCTTTTGGACATTGACATCTACAACTGCACACTGGGCAAGTTCACTCAGTAAGGTGTCACAATGGTTGTCTGCAGTTGTTTGGGGGCTGTTTACCAGGGAACCGTAGAAAAATATCAGTCTTTCAGGACCACCCTCACTGGAGATGAAGGCCCATCCTCCCTTTAGACCAGTGGTTCTCAACCTTCCTAATGCTGCAACCCTCTAATACAGCTCCTCATGTTGTGGTGACCCCCCAACCGTAAAGTTATTTTCATTGCTACTTCATAACTGTAATTTTGCTACTGTTATGAATCATAAGTATCTGTGTTTTCTAATGACCTTGGGCTACCCCTATGTGTCATGTGACCCCCTCAAGGGGTTGACAACCACTGCTTTAGAGGCTGTGACATAATCCTCCCCTAATATGACCTTCCTCTTTTTAGAGGGGTATTGCCCCATTTCTTATAACGCTGTTGAGGTCCAATGCAATTCCTAGCACCTAGCTTGAGAGCCGTGGGAAGGGACTCTGGTGTTTTCTGCTGTTAAGAAAGCTTGGCATTGGATTCCAACATAAACCATGAACAACGCATTGTCTATGACATCATGATTTCACTTTCATTTTTTTTCCATAGGAAAGAATTGGCTATGAAAGTATGTGTTCAAGAATGTTTGTTATAACAACAAACCAAACCCCACAAAAGTATAACCAGAATGCCTAGCATTTGGCTCTCGCGTAACGATTAAATAATATATGTTGGAAGTCTGTCTGCAGATAGACACAGTGCTATCATTTATTTTTAGCTTTAAGAAGTGGGTTACAAAGTAAGATATACAGGACAGTCTTAAATTTTTTATATTGGTGTATATATAAAAGATTTGGAGAATATATAATGCTAACAGTCATTTTTGAAAGCTCCAAGTGTACCCACCCCATCCCATGCTTTCCTAGTTTTTTTCTTCTAACTTTATTTGCCAATAGTTCTCAAACCATAAATGTCATTTTTGGAATATGGAGGAGGGAGCAAAGGGAGGAAGGGAGGGAGGGAGGGAGGTCTCTATAGATAATAGGTAAAGGAAGCAGATAATGCATTAAAGGTAAAATTAATCATCAACAAAATCAAAGTGCCAGTGTTCGAGATCACACTGGCAAAGATCTGAAACGTCATTTAGGGTGAGTGTAAGTGTCTGAGCCTATATTTATCAGAATCTTGTGAAGGCACCTGCCCTCATCCTGTGGACTTTTCTATTATATTTTATTTATTTGACTTTATTTTTATTTCTGTGGACTTACAGGGGCACAAGGAAGCACAGGTTTTCATGGCCACACATATCATCTGAGAGAGCAAAACCGAAGGAGACCCAAGTGTGCAAAAGCCAGGGCTCCCTCACTAAACTGGGCCCTTCCAGCCTGCCTGGGGATTCTGGCTGATAACATAGCAATAAAAAGTAGGCTATGAAATTATGCTCATAACTAGATGTTTTTATAACCTGGGTATGATGCCAGTGTAAGAAACAACCAGAGAGTGATGTACCATGTACCAAAATGTTATAAACAATTACTTCTAGAACGAAGGGGTAAGATTTATATGAGATTTTAATTTTATTTTTTGTGCTTTATTTCTCAAGTTTTAAAAAAAAATGGCAAGTGTATATGACTTTTATTCATAAAATAATTGTTATGTAGTAAAATATCTGTATCCTATTAGTTCACATCTGTACTTTCTATCTAACTTCTTTTAAATCCTGAAATTATTTTAAGCTTTTCTTACAGTGAAGTATAATATTATAAATGTTAACCTCAAGTGGGTTTTTTTCCTCCTACTAGTAAGGAATTGGCTGAACATACAGTGATTGCCAAAGTGAACGGTGTATTGTGGGATCTGGACCGCCCGTTGGAAGGGGACTCCACTGTGGAGCTGCTGATGTTTGACAACGAGGAAGCCCAGGCTGTAAGTATTTAAAAACCAACCAGCCAGAGTTGGGTCTTAATAATATGAGAATTATGGGAAGTACCATGCATTGGAATCAAGGGTGATGAAACTCTTGGCCTTTCAACATTTAAAATTCCAACATGGCATTTAATGATAACTAACAAGCATTTGTAGAATATGTGCTCAAATAAATAGACCATGCTTATTACTTCTTAAAATAAAATTATTCCCTTAAGTTAAACGTTTTAGCTATTAAATTAGTGTCTATTCAAGAATCAATTCCTACTCATCTCCTGTCATTTAATATCTGTAGGAGAATTTGGAAAAACCCTTTAGGTACTGGTAGTGCAGTGTTTTTATACGTGCCACACTTTTGTGTATGTCTTCTATACACTCATCAGCGTAGCTTGGAGCTCCCTTTCAACTGGCTTTAGTGCCTCTAAAACCCAGCCATGGTCAGCAGAGACTACATTGTTACACTTCCTGGATGCTAAGAACTGTATAATTCCCGATTCAAGGATGCCAAGGCTGTTAGCTATTTTTTTGTTACTGGGTTAAAATACCATGACAAAAAGCAGTTTATGGAAGAGTTTATTTTGGTTTAGGGTCCAGAGGGGCAGTCCATTACGACCAGGAGGCCTGGCAGCAGGTGGCTGGATGGAGAAGCTGGCTGGTCCTGTTTCCACTCACATGCAGGAAGCAGAGTGAGCAAACTAGAAATTGGGAGAGGCTATAGACTCTCAAAGCCTGCCTCAGTGATATATATATATATATATATATTCATTCCTTCCATCAAGATTGTTAAGCAATGCGATAGTAATAAAACCGTGTTCAAACGCGATTCTGAAAATGCAAGTCTGTGACCTGTCCACTCCCTGCCATCTCCAGGCAGACACACGTCAGTACCATGTGTGGTACACCCCAGCACGGTCTCCACATAGGGGTTATGCTAGAAATTCTTGACTCTAACCACCAAGTTTGCTCCTTTGCTGTTTGCCCATCTCTGCGTACCTCATCATATACCCAGCTCCAGCTCCAGACCTGGGCAGGTACGCATGCTTAGTTCCCCACATCGAGCCTCATCTCAATGCTATAGGCAGGCCCAGTAGTCTGTACTCTCAGAATATATGTAGAACCTGCACATTTCTCTCCATCTCTGTGACCACTGGCTGTGAATCTACACTTGGCCTATTACACCATCACCACCCAAACTGGCTACGTAATGTTTTTCTCTGAAATCCACCCTTGCCCAGCTGTTTTAAAACATGACTTGACTGATGTCTGCTTTAAACTCATAAAACTCAAGCTCTTGCTGTGGTCTGCCTGATGCTGGTTCTTTCCTACCCCTCAGACCTTGGTAAGTTCCTCTCTTTCCACGTACAGTCACACAGACCTTCCTCCACTTCGCTATTCATTACTGAGCCGTGTTCACCTCATAGCTGCCATGCACAGGTGTAACACACCAAGAACAGAGGTACATCTAGGTAGACATACGATTGTGTGTCACTCCCTTCAGTAGGCACAGCTGCCCCAAGGACATAATCTCTGTTTCTCTTACTATTTATTCTATCCTTGTATCTAACATATTGCTTGGTTTGTCAATATCTAGTGGATAAGGACAATGCCCCAAAGAAGATGCAGGCAGTGAGCCAGCTGTTTCAGCAGCACGCTGAGTTCAGGTGATGGGGAAGATGGCCTGTGTGGCCTGTTTCCTGAGCATATGCAGCCTGCTGCAGTAGACCAGGGTTATACACGGCCTCTCTACATCTACATCTACTTCTTTCTGCTCTGATTTATCAAATATTACTGTTACTTGTACCGTCTCTTCTTTGCTTAACAAAAGAGAAGAACATTTTGACCTAGGACTCAATTATCATTCACTTTTGGCATCTCTATTTTGGTGACTTGGTTAATTTTAACTCAGAGGTAAACTAAAATTAATTCCTTATAAACTAAGCTGATTTTGTTTGTTTTTGTTTCCCCTGAAATTATACTGACTCCTTGGGTTTCCGAGTCTGTGGGGCTGATAACCTGCCCTTGGACTATGGAAATTAGCCCATACACACACTCCAGGGGTCTCCAGCCGCCAGCAGCACTCCCTGGCGTCACCTTTCCTTCCTGAGCCTTCTTACAAACGTTTTCAAACTTGCACAGTCATATGCTATTCAGCATATGGGGACTTGTCTTACTTAGGGTTACTCTTGCTGTCATGAAACACCATGGCCAAAAAGCAAGAGGGGAGGAAAGGGTTTGCATGGCTTATTCCTCTATAATACTGTTCATCATCAGGACAAGAACACAAGCTGGGCAGGAGCCTGGAGGCAGGAGCTGATGCAGAGGCCATGAAGGGGTGCTGCTTGCGGGCTTGCTCCTCATGGCTTGCTCAACCTGCTTAGCGTCTTTTTTTTCTTTCTTTCTTTCTTTCTTTCTTTCTTTCTTTCTTTCTTTCTTTCTTCCTTCCTTCCTTCCTTCCTTCCTTCCTTCCTTCCTTCCTTTCTTTCTTTCTTTCTTTCTTTCTTTCTTTCTTTCTTTCTTTCTTTCTTTTATGTATGTGAGTACACTGTTGCTGTCTTCAGATACAACAGAAGAGGGCATCAAATCCCATTACAGATGATTGTGAGCCACCATGTGGTTGCTGGGAATTGAACTAAGGACCTCTTGAAGAGCAGTTAGTGCTCTTAATCACTGAGCCCTGATCCATCTTTCCAGCCCCTTGACCTGCTTTCTTATAGAACCCAGGACCATCAGCCCAGGAATTGCACCACCCACAATAGGCTGGGCCTCCCCCCATCAATCACTAATTAAGAAAGTACCTTACAATTGGATCTAGATTCTCTCCCTCTAGATAATTCTAGTCTTGTGTGTCAAGTTGACATAAGACCAGCCAGCACAAGACAACACAAAGTCCCATTGACTTTGTTAATATCCCCAAGTAGCCACTTCCCTGTCTGTATTGAGTCCAGAGAGGCTGTCTTGGAGAAACTCGGGGAACTGGTACTCCCCCATCCCTGTTTCCATGTGGCCACTCAGCTCAGTGTTCTGAGCAGATGGGCTGGTTCTGTACAGTCAGTGGCATAGAAGGAAAGTTAGGAAGCAGCTACACTGTAGCTGCAGTGGCTGGCAGAGCTACTCTGAGCTAGACCTAAGTTTGCAGGGGAGCATGCAGGCAGGGACACTCCCTTCCACATAGGTGTTGGGGACTCTCTACTTTTGGTGTTTATCCCCTCCATGTCCATTCACTTGATTACCTGTGCTATTTTACTGCTGATGGCCTGTGATGGTTTGGTAGCTAACAGCTTTCCTGTCTACATCTTGCAGGTGTACTGGCATTCCAGCGCTCACATCCTGGGGGAGGCCATGGAACTTTACTATGGAGGCCACCTGTGTTATGGCCCACCCATTGAAAATGGGTTTTATTATGATATGTTTATTGAAGACAGGTAAGGCTGCCGAATGATTGCTTGTGTGTATGCCATTGTTTTATAATGGTTACATGTTAGCTCAGTCACTGTGTATTGTGTGATTGTCAAGTGGTTAGCCATTTGTGAAAACTGGTTTTCAAATGAGCTTAGCTTAGAGAGTAACTTTCGACCTGGTCTTTCTTCTGCCTGGGAGGATATTGTGTGCTGTATATTTTTTGCTTGTTTGTTTGTTTTTGAGACAAGGTCTCACCATGTATCTCTGCCTGGCCTGGAATTCACTATGTAGCTCAGACTGTTCTTGAACTCACAGAGAGTCTCCTACCTCTGTCTTCCACATGCTGGGATTAAAAACATGTGCCAACACATCTGTCGTATGTTGATATTTCTTACAGACTTGCCCAGTTTGAGCTGTTTTTACTTATAAGTTTAGAGTATGTTTATTTATAATACCAATGACTGTAAGTGTGTGGGTATTTTGTTTGTCTTTTTTTCCCCCAAACATCAACGGATTCTCCAGCCTTCTAGATACCAACTAAGCATTAGCCCAGACCTATAGTTCAAGTCTCAGCCCTATAAGGCTGCCAGCTTGCAGATGCCAGTCACAGTTGAAGCTTCCCACATCTGACCCACAACCCACACTCTGGGTTCAGTGGTTGGTACGGGCTCATAGCGGACTATTTATTATTATTATTATTATTATTATTATTATTATTATTATTATTGTGATGATGATGAAAGCTGTTACAAAGGGTATAGATGCACAGCCAGGAGGGGTATGGTGCTTTCCATGCCCCCTGGGCTGTCCCACTTGCTTAGTAGCTTTTGGAGCCTTGTTCAGTGGTTTTCAATAGATAAACCATCTATTTGGTTTTTTATACTTTATTTTATGTATATTGGTGTTCTGCCTGCATGTTGTCTCCATGAGGGTATCAGATGCCCTGGAACTGGAATTTCAGACAGTTGTGAACTGCCATGAGGTGTTGGGAATTGAATCTGAATCCTTTGGAAGAACAGCCAGTGCTCTTAACCACTGAGCCATCTCTCCAGTCCTCAATGGATGTTTTGTAACATATACATGTTTGATGAAATCATTGACCATTGGGTGAATATAGGACATTTTAGCCCTTGCCCATCACCCCCATACTGTGTAATAACCTCCCTAACAGGGTATCTGGCATTATGTAGCTGGGGGGTTTGTTTGTTTTTATTTTTATTCACCCACGCAAGAGACTCTGTGAGTCTGAGTTAAACCACAGGGAAAGAAGACAGGAATGTTTAGGAGATAAAAATGGGAAACTAGGCAGGGCTGCTACTGGGGTGGTGAGGAGTATAGAAGAGTTAGAAGGACACAAAGTTTCAGTTTGGTCACTGGCAGTGTCCCTAGGAACTGTGAGAGATACAGAGTTGGGGTGGGTGAGGCAGGGTGAGAGAGCGGGCCATGTCTCCAAGCACAAACCTACTGAGTGTGACACCGCTGTGAACCACCACCTGGCACTCAGTATGTGAGACATTCAGTGGAGTTGGCAGTGCCTTGGTCATCGTGAGCAGAAGCAGACAACTGCTCTCCAGGATAGAGCACGTAATTCTGGTTCAAAATAGTGCCATTGACGATGGACTCACTCTCTGTCTCCTCTCCTTTTCTCGAGTGGGGTTTGGGGCTAAAGTTCCAGGCTTCTAGTAATGCCTTAGTCTCTGGAGGGCCCCTTCATGTGACCAGTGCAGCGAAGGCCCAGACTCTGATCACAGTGTGTATCCAATGGCCTCTCTGTTTACCAGCCTCCCAGCTTCATGCAGGCAACAGGAGCTTTTTGATAGTTTGTTACCCTTATGTGTGGTACTGGGGCTGGCTTGGCTGGGCTGTGAATAACCAGTCTGTCCTCATGGAGCTGATAGTTAGCTGGGGTAAGACAGACAACACACAGATAACCAGCTGCCATCAGATAGTGATTAGTGGATGAAGGAAAAGAATCCAGGAGTGTTGTGGGCAGAAGGTTCTTGTGCCTACAGATCACCAGGGAAACCAGACATGTTAGCATCCAGAATTGGCCTCTCAAAGGAAAGGATATATAACCTGTATTTTCATCCAGAAGGCTAAGAATTGGAAGTGATTAACAGCCTAGTGGTCTACATTATCTGTAGGGCCAGGCTCTATCAAGCGCCCACAACCAAGACCAGAGATGGTTAATAGTCCAAATGACTTCTTTGTTATCTGTATAACCAAGACCACACCAGAGCCTTCCCTAGGCCCCTAAGCTAATAATACAGGTAGCCTATCTCTAAACCCATCTTCTTGGAAGAAATGGCATATACTTTGAGTTGAGTTTCAATGTAATTATGCCTCTCTATGCACTGGGGATTGTATTACACCAGGAAATGTGACCCCCAAATTGAACTGTGTTCAAATATGCTGGTCAATTAACTGCCTGGGATCAGACTACCAAAGTCAGATCCAGCCCAAGTTGGGATGAACCAAGTTTTCGTTCTCACTTCTTCAAGGATCATTGTGCTTCTGGCTGTGCTATCTGTAGGGACCTACACACACACACACACACACACACACACACACACACGGACACACACACACGGACACACACACACAGGGACACCAGTGCTGTAAGAGGCAGGTGGTTGAAAAAGTGCAGTATCTTTAAAGGAGAGGCCAGAATGGAGGGGTGAGTAAGGAGAGAAAACTCCCGTTCTTTCCAGAATTGTGTATGGCTATTTCAGGCATAGCAAAGAAACCAATGTGTCAGGAAGGGAGAGAGCTCCAACCAGGAGCAAATGAAAGCTCAGCCTTTGTGCAGAACGAGTGTGTGTGTGTGTGTGTGTGTGTGTGTGTGTGACTGCAGTGTGCACAAACCTTCCCATGAGGCTAGCTTCTACAAGCCACTGAGGGCAGGGGTATAGGGAATCCATCATAGAGCTCTCTGAACAATAGTACATATGTGCCTGAAGCACCGACTCAGTCTAGAACGCGTGTCAGCTAGTGATGAAGGCCACAGGACCGAGGAGGAAAGGCTGGGTGGCATCTGGAAGAGTGTCCTGGGGCTCAGAGTCTCTTTGTTTCTTTAGAGTGGTGTCCAGCACTGAGTTGTCTGCCCTGGAGAACATATGTAAAACTATCATCAAAGAAAAGCAACCGTTTGAAAGACTGGAAGTCAGCAAGGACACTCTCCTGGAAATGTTTAAGGTAACTGGGAAAATGTGGCGTAAGATCCTTTCACTAGGAATGTGAAAAGTTACTAACATAGACTAGTTTTCTTCCGTCCCTGGAAGTTACTGACTATTGTCCAGCAGCCAGTTGCACAGTTTGGATTGTTGTTGTGAGGATGTCAGGGGCCACAAGCACAGTCTGGACAGCTGTTATGAGTGTGTCAGGGTCACATGCACGGTCTGGATTGTTGTTGTGAGGGTGTCAAGGTCACAAGCACAGTCTGGACAGCTATTATGAGGGTGATGAAGACATCAGCACCATCCACCCACATCTTCCAGAGTGAAACCTCTACCTCTAAGGACCAACGCCCATTCCCTCCACCCCTGCCCTGGCCATCAGCCCTCTGTTTACTGTTCTGTGAATGTGACAATGTGACAGGAACCCCTGTTCAGTGTCTTACACACTGATTACCTTTGGAACTGGCTTGTCCCATCATGTAATGCTCCCAAGGGACGCCAGTGCTGCAGAATCTGTCAGAATTGCCTTCTTAGAAAAATGCTACATGGCAACTCCTGCTGTGTGTGTGTTTGTCTGTATGTATATGCATGTGTTTATGTTTGTATGTCTATGTGTGTGTGCATGCATGTGTCTGTGTGTACATGTGGGTCTGTGTGTGTGTGATTGTGTTTATCAGTGCATTTGCCTGTGAATACCAGAATTGCTTATATTCTGACTGTTGTGTATATACTAATATAAATGTGAACATACAGATTTCTGGTTTTGGCTATGGTATATAGATATATATGTCTATGGTACATATGTATGCTATGGGGTGTGTGTGTTTATGTATGTATATATACACACATACACACCAGGAATGGAATTTCTGGATTATAGGGAGCACTAGTTTTAATCGTTCAGGACTTTTCATGGCATTTTCCAAAGCAGTATTTCCATTTTTAGTCTGTACAGTTTTCCCACATTCTTACCCACACTCATTTTCTGGACTCTGCTTATTTTTTTTTAATATTTATTTATTTATTATATGTAAGTACATTGTAGCTGTCTTCAGACACTCCAGAAGAGAGCATCAGATTTCGTTATGGATGGTTGTGAGCCACCATGTGGTTGCTGGGATTTGAACTCAGGACCTTTGGAAGAGCAGTTGGCACTCTTAACCGCTGAGCCATCTCACCAGCCCGATTCTGCTTATTTTTATAAGAGCCATCCATTGGGTGTGGAGTGGGGTATGATTGTGTCTTGCTTTGCATTTTTCTGAGGACACAGTGATGCTGAGCCTTTCAGCACAGTTAATGACTATTTGTACAGCTTCCTTGTAGAATTGTCTGCTCGGGTCCGTTAGTTTTTGAATGAGGGTAGATTTTTTTTTTTTTTTTGGCTTGGTTTGCATCATAACGACTTCTTATATCTTCCTGGTGTCAGTCTCTAAATAACAGTCAGCTACAGGTGTTTTCTTCCATTCTCTGGGCTGCTTTTGCTTCTCCCTACTCTGAAGAACTAAACATACCAACTTTTGTGATTTGACTTGAACATATTGGGATGAACAGTTACATTGTACAAATGAAGCCTTTTTCTTCCCAACAGCTGTCTTAAGTTGTTATTTAATATGGAGCCCTCCATCCTGTGATTAATGCAATAAAAGCAGAGAAAAGGGTGAATTACTTTAATTGGTTAAGTGTGATACCATGGCTTTTTAGCAAATGTAATGATGTCATGTAAGATTTGTATGTATAAAAATAACGGTAATGTTCCCCAAGAGCTGTATTTGTTTTATGGAGTTAAGATGGGATCTTCTAGAAGAGTGCTGTCCAATAGAATGTGAGCCAAGTGTATAACCTTAAACCACATGGCCACAACATTTTAAGAGTAAGGTAAAGATGGAATTAAATTTGAACACATAACCAATATAAAAATCTGTGCATTCCACCTTGGTGGCCCTGTGTCTTTTCACTCACTGCATGGTCAAATCTGAGAGTTCAACCGACCATGTGACTCTGGGGTCTCCTATTGGACAGTGTGGCTCTTGGCTGTGAGCACAGCCTATCCACAGTGTCCCCACACCTTGAACAGAGTAGACAACTTGTCAGAGCTTCTTTAAAAGAGCAGCTTTCCCATTAGTATATATATGTAATAATGCGTAAACATTCTCTTTGTAGTACAATAAATTTAAGTGCCGGATTCTGAAGGAGAAAGTGGACACTCCGACGACCACTGTTTACAGGTTAGTGTGTGCCAGCTTTAAAGCAGGGCTCAGTGGGGGCTTGGAGCTCAACAGCAGCTGCACTGCGTCCTGGTGGAGACAGAGATTGGCTTTCTGATTTATCACAGTGATGGAACCATTTAAAAATGAATGTCTTTACATACATAGTGTCTTCAGATCCTTTGTGCTGTTTGAGTTTGCATAAAGAGAGCTATCTGTGATCTGAGGCTAGATGGGTTGCTTTCCTCCTTGACCCTAAATTAAAACTTGTCCCATATGTATGGAAACGTGCAACCTCTCACTTAAAAATATGTGTCCTGGTCATTTCTCTGTTTCGTGATAAGACATTCCGAGCAACAACAAGTGGTTTACTTGGCTTACATCTGTGAGCCACGGTCGATCACTGAGGACAGTAAGGATAGGAACCCAAGCTTGAAGCAGACACCGTGCAGAAGGGAGGCAGACGCAGGCAGATCTCTGTGATCTCAAGACCAGCCTGGTCTGCATAGCGAGGTCCAAGGAAGCCAGGACTACACAAAGAGACCTTGTCACAAACAAACTAACAAACACAAAAGGAAGGAAGGAAAAAAAGAAAGAAAGGAAGGAAGAAAGAAGAAAAAGAAAGGGAGAAAGAAAGAGAGAAAGAAAGAAAGAAAGAAAGAGAGAGGGGGGGAGGAGGGAGGAAGAGAAAGAAAGAGAGAAAGAAAGAAAGAAAAGAAAAGAAAAAAAACTACAAAAAAAAAAGAAAAGAAAAGAAAAGAAAAGAAGAGAAAAGAAAAGAAAAGAAAAGAAAAGGAGGGAGGGAGGGAGGGAGGGAGGGAGGAAGGCAGGCAGGCAGGCAACCCTTGTCCTGACATGTTCTCTGCTAGCTTCCCACACTGCCCACAACCACCTGACCACAAAGGTGCTTGCCATGCTGGGCCGGGCTCTCCTATGTTAATTACAACAACCAAGACAATCCTTCACAGATGCGTCCACTGACCAACCTGATAAAGACAATTACTCAATTGAGATGCTCTTTCAGATGATTCTAAGCTGTGTCAAATTGACAGTTATTGTTAATTGGGACAATACAATAATGGGGTTTAACGAAAAAGCTGTAACTATGTCTGGGCATGTCTTAAATCTTTCATTATAGGTGTGGTCCATTGATTGACCTTTGTAAAGGCCCCCATGTAAGACACACTGGAAAAATTAAAGCCATAAAAATTTTCAAGGTAAGGATTTTTAAAATTTATAAATACAATAAACAAGGTAAACTAGATGAGAGATTTTACTATGTCTTCTATAGTCTGATCATGGTAGTATTTTAAAACACTTTGTATTTATTTCACTAAAAGTAATGTTTTAGAATCTTGATAATTAAAATACTATATAGCTTTTGATTATAATTTAATCTTATTCTAAATACTATAATGCATATCTTTTTATACGGCCATTTCTCAAAGATTTATCTTTATTTTGTATTTGTGTGTGTGTGTGTGTGTGTGTGTGTGTGTGTGTGTCTTTGCAGAGGCTAGAAGTGTCATATCCCTTGAAGTTACTGCATGATGTGGGTGCTAGGATCTGAACACAGAGCCTATGCAAGAGCAGCAAGTACTCTTAACTACTGAGCCTTTTCCCTAACCCTCCATTTGGGTTTTAAGTAGTGCTCCTTGTTTAGATGTCCCTCCATTCTCACAAGTGTCACATGTATGGATTTAATCAAGTCCCCGATAAAATATCTAAAAAACCAGCAGTGCCTATGCTGAGTATGCGTTGACTTTGCACATGTGGGGGTCGGGAATGGTGGCGGGTGGTGGTGATGTCATTAATTCCTAAACAGTACATTGCAGCAAACACATATGCAGCATCTATTTTGCATTAGGTAATCTAGAGATGGCTTAAGAGAATTGTACAGATTATGTGCAAACGCACGATTTCATAATTTTATATAAGAGACGGCAGTGTCTGTGGATTTAGGTGTCTGCTGAAGAGCTAGCTATAGCTAACCCTCAGCAGACACCAAGGACAGCTGGACTGTGGATTTCTTGACTTGCACAACATGAACAAGAAATCTTTCTGCATGTAAAAATAATGAACTGCAGGCAAAGAGAAAAGTGGCATGAGTGTGAGCACTGTGCTGCAGTCATAAGGAACGGGGCTGACTGAGTGTGAGCACAGTGCTGCAGTCCTAAGGAATGGGGCTGACTCTGAGTGTGAGCACCGTGCTGCAGTCGTAAGGAAGGGGGCTGACTGAGTGTGAGCACCGTGCTGCAGTCCTAAGGAACGGGGCTGACTCTGAGTGTGAGCACCGTGCTGCAGTCACAAGGAACAGGGCTGACTTTGAGGCCCTGCCCTTTCTGGACCTTTGTTTCTCAAGGTTTTAGTTACACATCCCTCAATGATGCTTGTCACCACAAGCCATAGGTCAGAGGCACAACATGAACCCCTTGCCTTTTCTGGTTCCAGCTTGGTGATCACAGCTGCTCCTCAATTTCCCTACGCCCTGCTCCCTGCCACTTTCACTCCTAGAATCCACAGTTGACGCTACCCGATTTTGTGATCAGGGCTATAATTTGAATGGGAGGTTTTCATTAGACTGTAACTCCGTAAATCTGTAACTAAACATTGTGGGTACTACGATAGGACGCCTGCGTACATGTTGAAGATTAGCTTTGCTGCTAAAGGTTAGATTTTTCTTTTAAACCAGTATCTTGTCGATGTTTAGAACTCCTCAACATATTGGGAAGGCAACCCTGAGATGGAAACTTTGCAGCGGATCTATGGGATATCCTTTCCTGACAGCAAAATGATGAAAGACTGGGAAAAATTCCAAGAGGAAGCCAAGAGCCGGGACCACAGGAAAATCGGGAAGGTACGCCGGCGCCTTCATCACAGGGACATGCCTTGGTTGGCCGTGGCTGCACCTCACAGCACAGGACCTCACAGTAATGTTTCCTCTTCTCTCTGTTAATGCTCACTGCTGGCTGTTGACGTCTTCCACGCCCACACTCTGAGCTGACGTCTTCTAACCAGCTTCCTTTCTCTATCTTTTGCCAGAGTTTTAAAATCTTTTTGTGAGAGTTTATTTTTATCGTGATATAAGTTATTAATAAATTCGTGCCTACGTGATGACGTGCTATCTATTTAGAAGGCAGCAGTATGTGGACAAAGAGAGTAAGATTTGAAAGTAGGCGGCCCTAAGGTTCTGTTCGCCATCCTGCCAGGATCGAGCTGTGCCACAGGATGGACAAGGCATTCATTTGCAAAGCCGGCCACATCTGTCCTGAGGAGTAGGTGGCAGGGTTGCTAGGAGACGCCCAGTGCACAGGGCGCTCTTAGGGGTGACACCTTGGAAGGGTCCCATTCCTTGAAGCCTGCCTTCTGCAATGCACTTTTCTTTCTCACCTTGTCATATTGCCCCCATGTGAGACCGCAATTCTAGATGTATGAAGAACACTCAATTAGCTATAGATTTACCCTAAGAAAATTAGTAGTGAGTAACAGAAGATAACAGAAAAGCCAAGTTCAAGGCTAAGTAATCATAAGTATGAGTAATAATTTTACGTGTGCCGTCATATTATATACACTGTAGATCTAAACAGACACTGAGGGACTGAGGATGCCTAGTGATAGATGAGAGGGGGATAGAGTGATATTTTATGACTGTCACTTCAGGTATGGTACACATTAAGCAAGAGATGAAGTTTGAAATACAATCATTGTTTCCATCTAGGAACAAGAACTTTTCTTCTTCCATGATCTGAGCCCTGGAAGCTGTTTTTTCCTCCCGAGAGGAGCGTTCATTTACAATGCGCTTATGGATTTCATACGAGTAAGTTCCTTCCTAAAAACCGTTTTATTCTTATTTGTCTACTTTCTGCATCTTACCATCTTTGCTCATAAACAATAGTGTTTCCCTTAAGTTTTAGTAATATCAGAATTTTGGAACTAAAAACAAAAGGCTAACGACATGGAGTTGGTTTGCTTTCTTGAATTTCATAAAACGCAGGCGTTAAGTCTCTAAGGATGCGGAGCCTTAACCATCTGCCGAGTGTAGCTCTTCTGTGACAGAGAATGCTGCTCTCAGGGGCACTGCTTCTCAAAGATGGCTGATGGCTCTGCTGCCTTGTGCTCACTACAGAGCGACCAGATACTCAACATCTCCAGGAGTAGAGTGTAGCTGTGTCTGACGCCCATGCTTAAACGTGTGTAGTGTTGCAGGGTTAGCATGAAGATGCTGTTCAGAGGTGGGCCACTTCAACTGCTGGAACTGTTTAGTCTTTCCTGTGACCGTTACAGCCTTGTCGTGTGTAACTGTAATTGTGTGGTGTTTCAGTCAACAGCAGACTATGGATCTATAGTAAACTCTTAAGAGTATGTTGTCTAGGCTATAGTGGGCAGCCTCATGGTCCCATAGGGTTCCGCTCCTGTGGTTTCCTTAGTTTGTGTGGGGACTCTAATGCTCCTCAGTGCGTTCCTCAGAACGCAGCCACTAGCAGGTGAGGGGCGGTGTGCTTGTTTTGCTGCCTGAGTTCTATGTCCTGATGTTCACAGATGCTCTCCAAAGGCTGCTGCGCTCCCTGTGGCTTATTTGCAGAGGTTCCAGTTGGTGCAGTAAATTGACTCTTGTCCCTCTCTCCAGACTTACCTTCATGACTGAATTCTTGTGATGTCTTCCTTAGCATCTCCCCCTGCTGCCTTTCTTCACCCTAGTTACTCTCTTTGTGTCTCAGATGCTGAAATCCTTCTTCTCTGAGCCCATCTTCCTTGTGCTCATTTCTCCCTAACTCTAATTCAAGGGATGGCTTTCTTCAGGAGCTTTCTAAGAAAAGGGGCATCCATGGGATATGCTGGGTCATCACTGTGGCTACAGCTCTCTCTTCTCTTCCTTCCTTCCTTGCCCTGTAACTCTGGCGGCGGAAGTAGACCTCTGTGGAGTAGCTCCCAGCCTGCATTCCTTCCATTAAGGACAGCCACTGTGAGGCAGTAGAACAGGGACAGGGGAGTGAGGCCTGAAGAGTCATTGAAGGCTCTGGAGACTGGTGGGTGACAGTGGCCGGTCACTGCTGATGTCTTGAGCTATTTGCTGGCATCAGCACAGTTTGGTACCTGAAACTCCAGGCTAGGTATGGTGGCCTTTAGGGCTCTCTCATCTTTTATAGATACGACACAGTCATGGCTGATGATCAGGCCAAAGCCTGATTGTATGGGTTGCTGCATTGGAAAGCATTTAAATATACAATCCCAGTGGTTTCTAATGCTAAGGTAAGGGCTGAGCCCCTTAAATTCCCAGATACCCTTGTATGAAGTAATTGATTTTATGATGCATAAAAGAACTTCCAGGGACCTCAGCTACTTCCTTATGTTTGTTTTTTTCTTTTTTTAAGAGACTCATGTAGCCCAGGCTAACCTTGAACTTGCTATGTATCCATGAATGTCTGGATTCCTGATTTTCCTGCTCCAGTGCCCAAGTGCTGAGGTTACAGCAAACGCCACTATGCCCAGAAACCCCAGCTAGTTTTAATCTTAATTTTCAGTTATGTCATTTTCACTCTTTTCTCCTCTGATAATTTTTCAATTTGTGCCATATATAATGTATAGAATAATTATGGAGAATGATGCTGTCTTCTGATGTTTGCCATCTGCCAAGATGGACAATGATTATTCGGTGTCCTGATTTATTTATTTATCAACTTGACACAAGCTGGAGTCATCTGGGAAGAGGGAATCTCAACAGAGAAAATGCCTCCATCAGATTATCCTGTTGTGGGCATTGATTGATGTGGGAGGGAGGCCCCAGCCCACTGTGAGTGGTGCCCTCCCTGGGCAAGTCTTAGGTTCTATAAGAAAGCAGGCTGAGCAAGCCAGTTAGCAGCGCTCCTTCATGGCCTCTGACTCAGTTCCTATCTCCAGGTTCCTGCCTTGAGTTCCTGCCCTGGCTTCCCTTGGTAATGGACTATATGACCTGAGAGTTATAAGATCAGATTAACCCTTTTCTCTCCAAGCTGCTTTTAGTCATGGTTTAATGCGATCAATGTAGTTTGCTTTCATCCTGTTGGGAGGATATGGTTCTCTGAGTCTCCATTATATAGGCTGATGGGTCTGTGACTCTCATGAGCTCCAAAGGACTGAAAGAAAGTCAGCTCTGTCCCTCTCTGTTGTTCTGCCACTGGGGAGCAAACTATTCCAAGTCTCATTAGGTTGACACACCAGTAAGTGTCCCATAAGATCTGGTCCAAGTGCAGATGAGGGTACTTGGTAGCAAGTATATTCCCCCTCTATCTTTAGACCTGTGAGCAGAAGATACAAGACACCTCCTGGCCACCTCCCTATTACCCCACATTATGAAAAGATGACGAAGGAAAAGGAAAAGTGTACAGTAGACAGTTCCTTTCAGAAAGGGTGGGGGAGGGTACAAGGTACTTGATGGAGACCAGGCTGTAGAGATTCTGACATCTCCCCGTTGTCGCTGCCCCAACTTGGTTTTCCCTATGCTGATATCTGTCAACACAGATTAGCTTCATGCAAGCGGAGTCACACAGCACTTGTTTTGTTTTGCTTTCTTTTCCAACGGTGTCTCTGAGATTCAGTCAAGCTGTGGTGGTATGATGGGGGTTGGGGGCATTACTTCAGGTGCTCTGTTTTGTGGGTCCGATGCATGATAGCCCATTCTCCTGTAGGTGTGTAGATCATGTCTAGTTTAGAGATGCTATACACTGTCCACCATGAATGTTCTTGTTCTTTAGTGCACATAACTGCTCACTTTTGGTAAATATAAATCACATGACAGTACAAGAAGGACTATGCTTCTAAGTCAAATGGAGTCAGCCATGCTGAAGTTCACCACCAAAGTGACAGCTTGCTATTTACCCCACCTCCAGGGAGACTGGGGTCAGAGAGAGAATAGCCAAATTCCTTAAAGAGGCCATTTTCTGTAGGCACAACAGTGGCATTTCCCTCTGTGTTCATTCTTAGGGGAAGTAATGTCAAATAGCCAAGTTTACCTCCCTGTTGCTTCCTGCCTCCTGTTGCCGCCTATGAGGAAGATAGCTCTGAGATGGGCTTCCCTCTGGCTTTTGTTTCCTCCTTCCGTCTTTCTCTGTCCTTTGCTTGAGCTGTCAGGGTACTGTCCTTTAGAACGAAGTGTGGCTCAGTTCTGGAGTAGAAAGGACAAGCATTTAAGATAACTAAATCATTGTGATTTTGTCCTTTGACATTTTCCAATAATAGAATTGCTAGGCCATGGGTACTTCTATTTGGTTTATATTGATCTTGGGTCACAGCTTTGATAAATCCAGCCTAGCCATAGATTTACAATCCTCCTGCCTCACTTTCTCATTTCTGAATAGTAAAGATGCATACCATCATACACAGGTGAAACTTTTTTTTCATACTTTTTTCTCTTTTGTGTGCCTGGGGTGAGTCATAGAAATTGAATGAATTACTTATTCTTATTTTGAGTCCAGATCCTTGGGTTTGTAATGGAAATGTCTCCCATGTTCATGTATTGCTAGAGTTGATACTGTGAAAATGACTGTCCTAACAAAAGAATTTAATCCCAATTAAAATCCTAACTTGTCACAGAAATAGAAAAAAAAAAAACAATTTTAAAGTTCGCATGGAAGCTCAAAAGACACCAGATAGCCAGAGCAATCTTGAGCCAAAAGAATAATGATGTAAGGCATTAGCATACCTGACTTTAAATTTATACTGCAAAGCCACAGTGATGATAACAATAGAAACTCGATGGCTAGGCATGATGGTACATGCCACTTTGGAGGCAGAGGCATGGATCCCTGTGAATCTGAGGCCAGTCTGGTGTATATAATGAGACCCTGCCTCAAACAAGCAAAACAAAAAACTTAGCCATGGCACTGGCACAAAAAATAGATACATAAACCAATGCAAAAGAACAAAAGCCTAGATTTAAGCCCATGCAAAGATGCTACAAATACACAGTGGAGAAAAGATAACATCTGCAACAAAGATGTTGGCGGTAAAACTAGATTTCTCCATGAAGAGAAGAGAAGCTAGAGCCACCTCTCTGACTGCATAAAACTCAGGTCCAATGGATCACAGCATCAGCACTGGGCCTACTGGATGGGAAGCTAGGGCATATGCTACAGGCTGCGGGTAGGGGTAGGCAAGGAGTTCCCAAGGAAGAGTCCATTCACTCAGGAAGTCAGGCCAGCGACGGACAAGCGGGGCCTCATGAAACTGGAAGGCTTCTGTATAGTGAAAAACACAGCCCAACAAATGATAGGCCTGTTGTGGTAAATCTCCTCCCAAATATGCCCCGGCTATCCACAACATAGGCCTCTGACAGAACGAGAGAGAACCTCTGCTGGCTACTGTCTTAGTTAGGGTGTCCTTGCTGTGAAGAGACACCATGACCTTGGCAACTCTTAAAAAGGAAAATATTTAATTGGGGCTAGCTTAAAGATTCAGAGATTTAGTCCATTATCTTCACGGTGGGAAACATGGCAGCACACAGGCAGACATAGTGCCAGGAGCTGAGAGTTCTACATCTCGATTCAAAGGCAGCTTAAGGAGATTGTGTGCCACACTGGGCATAGCTTGAGCATAGAAGACCTCAAAGCCCGCCCCTGCAGTAATCACTTCCTCCCAAGGCCACACCTATTCCAACAAGGTCATACCACTTAATTGTGCCACTGCCTATGGGCCAAGCATTCAAACCCATGAGACTACGGGAGCCATACCTAGTGAAACCCCCACAGCTACTATTTTTTTCTGGCTACACTCTGCACTCCAGGCTATCTGGTCCCCAAGCTCTGGGCCAGTTCTCCAGCCTCCATCTCCCACCTTATTGTAGGTATGCTGGGATTACAGATGTTCACCACTGCCTCCAGCTTTTTTTTTTTTTTTTAATGGGCTTTAGCAGTCAAACCGAGGTTAGCAGACTTGTCTGACAAGTGCTTTTACTCTCTGAGTCATCTTGCCAGCCCAGCTGGCAGTTTCCCTAAAATCTAAGCAAGTATCTAGCATAGTAAAACCAATCACCTCTTCGGGCTATGTAACGTAATGTAACCAATTAATTTTTCCCCTAGCTGTGTATCAAAAAGACATGGAAAGGTATTTCTTCCCAGCAGCCTGCAATGGGGTGTTCTCAGCCTCCTCCTCCTCCTCCTCCTTCTTCTTCTTTTTTGAGTGTTGGTTTAATAATTGAATCTTTTTTTTTAATTAGGTATTTTCCTCATTTACATTTCCAATGCTATCCCAAAAGTCCCCCATACCCACCCACCCCCACTCCCCTACCCACCCACTCCCACTTTTTGGCCCTGGCGTTCCCCTGTACTGAGGCATATAAAGTTTGCAAGTCCAATGGGCCTCTCTTTCCAGTGATGGCCGACTAGGCCATCTTTTGATACATATGCAGCTAGAGACAAGAGCTCCGGGGTACTGGTTAGTTCATAATGTTGTTCTACCCATGGGGTTGCAGATCCCTTCAGCTCCTTGGGTACTTTCTCTAGCTCCTCCATTGGGGGTCCTGTGATCCATCCAATAGCTGACTGTGAGCATCCACTTCTGTGTTTGCTAGGCCCCGGCGTAGTCTCACAAGAGACAGCTATATCAGGGTCCTTTCAGCAAAATCTTGCTAGTGTATGCAATGGTGTCAGCATTTGGAGGCTGATTATGGGATGGATCCCCAGCTATGGCAGTCTCTAGATGGTCCATCCTTTTGTCTCAGCTCCAATCTTTGTCTCTGTAACTTCTTCCATGGGTGTTTTGTTCCCAATTCTAAGAAGGGGCAAAGTGTCTATACTTTGGTCTTCGTTCTTCTTGAGTTTCATGTGTTTTGCAAATTGTAACTTATAGTTCTCAGCCTTCTTAATAGCGATAGAAAATACCAGCTTGTAAAAGGCTGGGCATTGTGTTTGTCCAGTAAACAACTCTGTCTAAAAAGAATATTGTCCTGGGTGGGAAGATAACCTCTAAACATTATGGAATTATATACTTAAAACTGGTGAACTTTCTTGCATATAAGTTGTATCTCAATAAGGTTGTTTTGTGGTAAAATATACATAGCGTCAATATCGACAATGAAGATGTTTAAGCCTATGGCTCCTCATTGACCATGTTTATACTGGTGTACAGCCATCACCAGTTAACAGCAGACTTCCTTTCCTTTTATAAACCTTTTATAAACCTGGAACTGCTCAGGGTTTTGTCCTGATCCCGAATTGAAATTCCCTGACCTTCCTCTTCCTCCCTAGTGTCTGGCACCACCGCTCTACTTTCTGGCATTGCTCAGAAGTGAAATCAAAGAATGTTTGACCTTTTACAGTCTTTCTGAAAGTGTGTATTATTATTAACATAGGCAAAGCAGCTCTCATATGCTGTCATTTACATAGTATCTTTTTGTTTCCTCCCTGTCTGCTTCTTCCCTTACACTGTATCTTTGGTAAGAGGAGCATTGTGTAGTTCACGTCCCTGCATTTGCCTGCTTCTGCCTTCATTTTTCCTGAGCTTTCCTTGTGAGCCTCTGTTTTTGTGAGTCACCGTTCGGGAGATGACAGGCTGCCTCTCGGACTATCTGCCGGTCCAGTAGCAATAGCCTCTGACTTGCTACAGAGTCCTTGTCCACCCAGGTGAGGGCTGGAGCTAGGGACATGTGATGGGAAGTACAGAGAGCCTCTTTGGAAACTGTGGGCAGGGCCTGTTCCCTCTGAGCTAGAGCTGCACTTCTGTGGAAGATTGTGCAGGCAGCCGGGTGGGCTGGGTGGGCAGGTGCTTTCAGACACCAGGGAAACTCCAGCGCTCTGAGGTAAGATGGCTTTGGCTTATGCTGACTACTAACTGTAAAGACAATGGATGGTGCATAGACAGTGATGCAATGTCCCTTCTGTACAATCCTCCCTTGCATCTTGGAGAGACGCTCTTGTCATCACACTAACTCACCTAGAGCCCTTTGGCCTCTTCTTTCCTTACAGAGTCAGGGGATTTCTCTGTAGACATTTAAAGTCTCAGGATACTTCCTCTCCATGAGGAGAGGGTTCTGGGTGATGCACTCATTGGTTCAGCTGAAAAGAGTTTAGTGAAGGAAATACCGATACAGAAGATTGTCTAGTCAGCAGGGACTAGAGAGGGATGGTAGAGCACACAAGGATAACCCAAGGGGGTGGTTTCTCAGTGCTCAAACTCAGCCAGAAGTCAAAAGAGAAGTATTAGTCAGGATTCACCAGAGAAACTGACCAGTGGGATACACAGGAAGAAGATCACCGTGTGAATTGCTGCTGAGACATGTAATGATGTAGACCCAAGTCCAAGGGCAGAGACTGGCTTATACCAGCTTCATAGGCAGTGGAGGCCAACAGAAGCAGATGCCTCCTTCCTTCACTGTTTTGTCCTTTTCACACACCCAGTGGGTTGAATGATACCCATCCACACCCTGGTCTGCTTAATCAGCCTGCAACTTCAAATGCCGTCTCACCCACAAACACTTCCTTTGATGCACCCCAAGGAGCATTTCATCTGAGCACCCCTTAATGGAGTCAAGCTGACAAAGAATTAGCCACCACAGTGGATGGGTCTGGGTGGGGAGAGGTGTCAGCAAGCATGACCAGTGCCAATATCCCTCGTGCCTCTCAGCACCCTCTTCATCCTCTGCTTGGATGATGCTGTTTGCTTTCTCACCGTCTCATCGACCACTGTGTCAGTGTGGTCATCTTGGTGCAGGTTTACTAAACATCTAAATTGTGGGTGCAGCCACTGCTGGTGTGGGGATGCACACATGAGTGGACATCACACACACACACACACACAACTTTATCTAGTGGGACTTTGTGAAGGAGTTGTTGATGTAGAACTGCTTTAGCAAATGAGAGAATATGTGAAGACCTTTCCAATGGTACTGATACCCAGGGGTCACTGAGATGTTTTTAAGGAACCAGGTCACTAGGCACAGGTAGAGAGATTTGACAGATACTTCAGGAGGCAAATGTGGTTCACAACACTCAGCCAGTTATCAAGATTCTGCAGGAGACCAAATGGAGGGGCACACTGCTGGATCATGGGCAGTGCAGGTATGCTGGATAGTTTTATGTCAACTTGACACAGGCTAAGTCATCTGAGAGGAGGGAACCTCTCAAGAAAATGCCTCCTTTAAAGTGGGGCTGTAGGAAAGACTGTAGGGTATTTTCTTCATTATTGATTGATAGGGGAGGGCCCAGCCCATTGTGAGTGGGGCCATCCCTGGGCTGGTGGTCCTGGGTTCTATAAGAAAGCAGGCTGAGCAAGCCATGAGGAGCAAGCCAGGAAGGAGCTCCCTCTGTTGCCTCTGTAGCAGCGCCTGCCTCCAGGTTCCTACCATGTTTGAGTTTCTGTCCTGACTTCCTTCAATGACCGACTATGATATAGAAGTGTAAGCCAGATTAACTCTTTCCTCCCCAACTTGCTTTTGATGATGGTGTTTCATCCCAGCAATAGAAAGCCTAACTATGGGCAGTGGTGGCGCATGCCTTTAATCCCAGCACTTGGGAGGCAGAGGCAGGTGGATTTCTGAGTTCGAGGCCAGCCTGGGCTACAGAGTGAGTTCCAGGACAGCCAGGGCTACACAGAGAAACCCTGTCTCGAAAAACAAAACAAACAAAACAAACAAACAAACAAAAAACAAAAGAAAAGAAAAGAAAAGAAAAGAAAAGAAAAGAAAAGAAAAGAAAAGAAAAGAAAAGAAAGCCTAACTAAGACAGCTGGGCCATAGACACTGCTTGCTCCTTCCCAGTGATTGCCTTCCTTTGCTTTTGAGAAATTGATTGGCCTCCCAGATTTGTCCCATTATGTCTGAAAGTCAACAGATACCACATTTTAAATATAAAATACACACATATCTGTAATATGTATCTCTCTATAATGTAACACACATAATATAGAATCATATATAGGTAGAGCAAAATCAAGGAAGATTATGAATTTGAGGGCTCTCCTGGGCTTCTTAGTGAAACCCTGTCCAAATAACAATAATAAAAGGTTCATCCCTAAATAAATATGGTATCTATTGATGCTTCGCCTCTTAGGAAAATATCTTAGTTTGTCTTGTATGGTAATAATAAAGTCCTCGAGATTTAGTGGCTCATCAATAATAAGTCTCACAGTCTAAGGGTTAGAAGACTCAGATAGGGTGCCAACCCTATCAGTCAGGCCTATTGAGGGTCTGCTTCTGGGCTGCAGACTGCTGCCTTCTTTAGGTCATGAGACAGAAAGATGCCAGGGGCTCCTTAGATAGGGATGCTGGTTCTTTAATACCTTCATGGCCCAACCAGCTGCCTAAGGCCTCACTTCCTAATGCCGTCTTTTAGTACTAAGGTTTCGGTTTGTGAATTTGAGGAGATAACACAAAGTTTATTGAGGAACACTTTGACATATTTTCCTAATGCCTTAATAAAATATTACCATCTAATGTGAGTGTGTTCAGCATGGATATATTTTTTTTAGACATCTTCTTAGTTAGCTTTAGAAGAGCCCTCTAATAAACACACTACACACTCACATGTGCATGTACACACAGACCCTTCAATTCCAAGATCATTCTTGATCTGAATGTATAGACCCATTTGTTATAACCATCTAATAATTACTGCCAAAAGGGGGAGGGAAGTTTGTTATTGTTGTTGGTTGGTTTTGCTTTATAATTTGTGAGAAATATTTTTAGCTTGTTTGAAGTATGGTGGTCTAGATTTGTGCCACATATTCATTAAAATTATTTACAAGTAATTTAAGAGTATCTAGGTAATAATTAACCAAATTGATACATTGTGATTTAAAAATAGAAATAAAACTTTTAAAATCCTTGGGGAGTTCTCCTCTCTTCTCCCCATGGATTTATGAAGGAAGCTGCTGGTAGGCGGGTAGGCGTACCCCCTCTGACTTATTACTTACCAACCATTTACTGTGCTGCAAATTAGAACTCTCAGTATTGTTTCTACTTAAAACAAAATGGATCAATAGTATAACATGAAACATGGCATTAGGACTTACAAATTATAAAATTATTAGGTCTTCTAAATCATAGGAGAAAAAGTGCTATTGTTTGTTCAAAACATAGAACACTTTTTCAAATTTTTAGTTATAGTAAAATGTGATACTATGTGTATCAAATTCCAGTTACTAAGTTGCAAAGCATTGAAACATTTGTGCCTATACTATTTGTATTAGTTTGATTTTTTTTCCTGTAAGATAACTGAAACAGTTTAAAAGAGGAAGGATTCATTAAGGCTCACAACATCAGAGGTGTCATCCACCGTGGCTTGCTCTGCTGTTTGAGGGCTGTGCTGAGGCAGGGCATCACACAAGGAGGGTCTGGAGGAACAAAGCCACTCACCACCTCCCAACAGTCAGGAACAGAAGAGAAATGCAGGGCCCCAGCGTCAGAGGATTCAGACCCCGAGGAGACATCCCCGGGTCCTACTTCTTCCAGACAGGCCCCACCCCTGAATGTTTCCTTCACCTTCCCAGGCTACCATCAAACTGGGACTGCAAGAGTGAATCAATCCACCGCTGAAGTCACAGCCCCCTTATCTCTCAGTTCATGCATCTACCAGCTGTGGACCCACCCTGCAACACATGAGCCTTATAGGGGACATATCCAAAGGGTAGTCCTGTGGTGTGCTGTGAAATAAATCTACTAGTGAAAGGTTTACCCTTTTGTTCATAATCCACAGAACTGCCACTCATAAACCTGTCACCTGAGGAACCATGAATTAATAGAAGACATGATCTCAGGTTTTAATATAGTCGCTCATAGTATCTGCCTGCTTGGACGTGTGCTCTAACAAACACCAACCGTGTTTGTCTTCCAGGAGGAATATCACAAGCGTAACTTCACAGAAGTGCTCTCTCCCAACATGTACAACAGTAAACTCTGGGAAACATCAGGCCACTGGCAGCATTACAGTAACAACATGTTCACCTTTGACGTCGAGAAGGACACTTTCGCCCTCAAACCCATGAACTGTCCAGGGCACTGGTGAGTATTGAACACGAAGAGGACCCTGCACGTGTACCTAGCGCTGCATCAGAATCAGCTGTTCACGTTGCTGCTTAGCTTTTCAAAAGTGATTCTCTGGAATGGGAAGAGTGGGAGCTGTTAATCATCTTACTGTGTCTTTTAATTCAAGGGAATGTGACCACGTTACTGAGTTCTAAGGAATAGAGCTCCTTTTTAAAATATGCCTGGTCTTGGGCAAGCGTGAACTGTTAGCTATGCTTCTCAGAGGGCAATAGTGTGTGTCGACTTTATAGATCACTATATTTGTCTTCCTAATTATACTTCAAATATACATGTTCATAAGATGTTTAATTCCTACATACTATTGGATGATTATAAGATTCACAAAGTCTTGACTGATGGGTGATCTGGAAGTACCTTTTCCTATGCATTTCCATGTCTCTTAGTTGTGATGCATCTTAGAATTGCTGCTGGTATGTTCATGTTATACCACAACAGATATCAGAAGTTATTGTCTGGGGCTGGGGAGATGGCCCCGTGGGTTAAGCACTTGCTGTGCAAGCGTGAGGACCTGGGCTCATCTTCCTTGTATCAACATTAAAATGCATGCATATGACACATACCTGTAATAATCTCAGTACTTTGGGGCAAGGAAGGGGTAGCTGTTGGCAGTGCAGTCTGACCAGTCAGTGAGCTACAGTCTTCTTGAGTCTCTCTTCTCAAAAGCTAAATAAACAAACAATAAGCTGGGCTGGGAGAAAAGAAGACACCCAACGTTACCAACCTCTGGCTCTACATGTGACTCGTCGGCGCATGCACCCACACACATGTGAACACACATACCACGCATACACATACCAAGTTTTCTTTCGTAGTGGCACCTAAAATAAAAGTTTGTCCTATAATCAATGCTGTTTTGAAGTCTATGAGAAATTGTAATTATTATAAAGTTAGCATGCACATTTAACCTTCTAAGATAAATGCATTTTACAGATAGAAATGAACAGACTCAATCTTACACACACACACACACACACACACACACACACACACACACACATAGGTTTTTTTCTTAGCAACATACATAATTTCTAGTATGTTGGCACTAGAAGCCAGCTACTAAGACAAGTCTCTGGACATTCAGGGAAGCCTTTTTAAGGAAAGATGCAAAGAAATTAGAATTGTTTGCAACTCTAGTGTTGTAAAAGCAGGCTGTGGATAATCTCCATCATCCTCAAACGAACCGGGGCCCGGCTTGTGCCCACATTCTCAGATGCATTATTAATCTCTCAGGATCCTTCCCCGGTGAGCATCATCCCAAGCTGTAGCCTGTGGTTTCAACCCCAAGGAAAGCCCCGTGAAAGCAGAGAACGCCGTTTTGAATCTTCTTGCTTCAGAATAGGCAGCCGGGCCGAGATAAGCGAGCCAGAGTGTTTTCTATGGAAAACTAATCTCTCATTCTGCTGAGATCCTTAGCTGAGCATTTTTCACGCCTGGTGCTAGAAGTCATTAGGACAAAGTCAGTTTCCTCGTGGAGCTCAGAGGAGCATGAGGACATATAGGTGGAGGTCATTTACGACAACAACGGAAGGAACCATGTACTGGGCTGCAGATGTTGCTGGACCCTGAGGAGAAATTCAGCAGCCCTGTCAGGGTACCATCTCAGAAACAGAAGGAGGCTAGGGTTGTCAGTTACAGATGGCACATCCTTACTGTGGCAAGCAAAAGGTTTGATCCCTGCTGGCAAAGAGATAAATAAAAAAAAAAATCATAAAAAAAAAAATCCTGTTGCCCTAAGACCCACATCTTGAAACTTAGTTTCTTAATGTTTAGATGATCCGTTTTCTGTCCATCGGTAAAGTCTGTCCCCCTGTCTTTTCTAGTTTAATGTTCGCACATCGCCCGCGATCCTGGAGGGAAATGCCTGTTAGATTTGCTGATTTTGGAGTTCTTCACAGAAATGAGCTGTCAGGCACTTTAAGCGGCTTAACCCGAGTGAGGCGCTTCCAGCAAGATGATGCGCACATCTTCTGCATGGTGGAGCAGGTAGGCAAGGAAGGACAGGGGGAGGCTGCACACTCAGAGCTCAGTCTCTCCCAGCTGCTGTGGCGTGGGAGGGGCCCTCACCGCTGCGCATGCGCTGAGAGAAACCTTTGCTGATTTTCTGGTTTAGAGATCAGAGGTCAGTCATTTCCTGGCGCGAGGTTTATTGTTTTCCTTCCCTTTATAGACTCAAGCTTCACCTGTGAGATATTTCCAGGGAGCTTGTGCTGTTTGTTTTCAGTATATTGCCTGGAACTTACAGTTTTATCTTTTCATTTAAAATCAAAATTGTCATGCAGAGGTGACTGTCAAACACTGTCTGTTTGACTTGACTGCTCTTATGGAACAACAGCATGTGGGGTGTGTGCCAAGAAATGCTGCACTGCACGACAAGTCTCGGGAAATTTTAAGGATTTGATAAAATAGAATGCTTCATGGCTGCTGAAGTTATTGTTAAAAACCAATATCAGAAATCTATTTGGGAACAAAACAACATGTTTCTAAGTGACCCATAGGTTAAAGGAGAAATCCAAAATAAAATTAGAAAATATACAATACGAGTGAAAACACATGCGAAGGCATAAATTGATGTCTACGTGGGTATTTACAGCACCCCGACTTCTACTTAGGAACCTAGAAAAAGGAAAAGAGACAATTATATCTAGGGTACACTGAAGAGAGAAAATGAAGTGACAATGAGCGTGCCAACTAGCTTTTATGTCTCTTGACATGCACCTGGGTCAGTTTGGATGAGGGGACCTTAACTGAGAAAATGGCCTTACCAGACTGGCCTGTAGGGAAGCCTGTGGTGTGTTTTCTCAATTGATGATTGATGTGGGAAGGCCCACCTCACTGTGGACAGAGCCATCCGTGGGATGATGGTCCTGATGCTGTTAGAAAGCAGGCTTGCTGTGAGGAGCAAGCCAGGAAGCAGCACCTCCACATCCTCTGATTTAGTTCCTGCCTCCAGGTCCCTGCCATGACTTCCCTTAGTGATGGACTGTGACGTGGAAGGGTAAGACGTACTGACTGGTTCTTAAACCCCTCCTTGAGTTTGCTACTGAAGGTTTGACCCCAGCTGGTGCTGTTGCTGGGAGGTAGTGGGAATCTTAGGAAGTAGAGCCTTTCTGGAGGAGGTTAGGCCATGGGGTGGACCCTGGAAGGAGCTATCGAGTCTTAGGCTGTTCTAAAAGTCAAGAGGTGAAGCAGCCTTGTTCTTCTGCCGGCTCCTTGTCAGGATGCTCTGACTGGCACAGTTCCAGAAGCAGCAGAGCCAACTGATTAGACTCGGAAGCAATGAACCAAAGAAGCCTGTCCTTCATTTAAGTTACCACAGTGGCAGAGTTAACCTGGAAATCATGAAGACAAAACTCACTGAGGCAGAAAAATAAAGAGTGCGAACAAAACCCAAAGCTGGTTCTCAGAGAGGATCAGCCAGGTGGGTAAGCTTTTACTAAACCGAGGGGAAAAAGTCTCCAGCATTAGGAATGAGAAGTGTCATTGGTACAGATTCTGAAGACACGCAGGGAGGAAGGCATATGTCTTTATCATTACAACAGACTTTATCAGCACAACAAATAAATACACTAAATCTAAAGATTTAGTTAGAAAGCTACCGGGCCTTTTAAAGTTGCCAAAGTCCAATGTCACACTCTTCAGGCGTATTTATGAATAACATGCCAATAAATTTTTCAAATAAAGTAGACAAATCTTTGAAAAATGCAAACTACCAGTCTTTATTCAAGTAGAAGTCTTGTGACCACCTCAGAAATTAAGCTGACAACTAAAACCTCCATACAAAGAAAGTCCTGGTCCAATGTTGATTTAACTGATGAATTCTGCAAACACTGAAAGAAAATTCTAGACAGAATATTAGAGAAAACTGAAGAGGAAGGAGTCATTACCAACTCCTCCTAGAGGCTTTCAGGACTCTGAAACAAAGCATGACAACGACTGTCTAGAAAAGATTGATCCAGTTAGAGCAGATACAGGACAATGCATCCTAGCCATGTCAGCTGTGTCCCACAAATGGAAGATATATAATACTAGATACAGGTTTAATCTTACCTGTCATTTACCATATTATCCAGTGGAAGAAGACAACCTATCTTGGTGCTAAAGAGATGGCTCAGTGGTCAAGAGCACTTGCTGTTCTTGTTCAAGCTGAAAGCACAGGTTTGGTCCTCAGTATCCACACAGTGCCTCACAACCATCTGCCACTCCAGTTCCAGGGGACATTCTCTAATGGCCTCCATAGATACTGCATGTACACAATGTACAGACATTCATGCAGGCAAAACACTCATATACATAAAAATAAAACACCCTTCTTACAAAAGAAAGAAGGCATGTCTCAGTAGTTACCGTATTGGCAGAGGCTGGAAACGCACCAGGAAAAACCCCACTATTCGTTTCTCATTGAGAACTCTAAGAAAGAAAGAAAGAAAGAAAGAAAGAAAGAAAGAAAGAAAGAAAGAAAGAAAGAAAGAAAGAAAGAAAGAAGGGAATTTCCTCACCCTAATGACAGGCACTTCTGAAAAACCTACACAGGAGCAAGGTAAGGATTCCACTTCTCATTGCTTCCATCAGTAATTATTATACTGGAGAGTCTCTTGATGAAGTAAGCCAGAGAGAAATGCGCAAACATCCAGACTAGAAAGGAAACTGGGGAGGTTTGACTTGCAGATGGTATGACCTTGCCCGGTGCTGTTGAGAAGAGCCAGGGCTACCAAGCCAGTGAGTAGCAAAGATGAGCCATTCCATCCCTGGGGTCCTGAAGAAGGAACTCCACCCTCACCTGGGAGTGACCAGGCTGGATCAGTGTTAGTGAAAGCAGCAAAGTAATTTTCTGATCCCAAATCTTATCCTAAATGCCCGGGACTCAGGAATTAAAAACCATTCCTTGTTCCAACAACCAGGAGAATCTCATCTCAGAAGAAAAGGATAGCCCTTGAGCAGCAACACTGAGACTGGCCGCTGTGTTAGCATTATCTGACAAAGGTCTTCAGATTTATTATTGCTAGTGTGTGTGTGTGTGTGTGTGTGTGTGTGTGTGTGTGTGAGAGAGAGAGAGAGAGAGAGAGAGAGAGAGATGGGAGGGGGCAGGAAGAAGGTGGTGGTGGGGGGGACAGCAGTAGAAGGCGTCTGAGAGAGTTATAGGCAGTTGTGAGCTTCCTGATGTGGGTCCTGGGAATCCAGTGTGACTCATCTCTCCAGCGCCACGACAAAGATATTAAGGCAGCCTTCATAAGAACGCTTTCAGGAACAGTTTCAAAATCGTTTCATACCAATGAAAACCATGCCAAGACTCAGAAAAGGGAAAAATCTCAAAGAGGAAATAAAGATTATAGTGAAGAACTAAGTAGAAAATTCTTATTGAAATGTGTAACTAAAAACCAAAATCAAAGCTCAGTAATTGGATTTATGAGTAGAACAGAGGAGACAGGGAAAAAATCCATAGATACAAAAATAGGATCTGAAAGGCAGAATTGAACCTGGGGAAGGGACTAGCTGCGATTGACCTGCACCTGACCCCATGCGGCCACCCCTGCAGGGACATAGAAGGAGGTGTTACTTGGTGGCCAAGAACTTGTCAAATCCATTTAAAGACACAAACCACCTATCAGGGAGCCGAGTGAGGTCCAGACAGGCCACACCCAGAGAAGTCTATGCTAAGGTGCGAGTTTAATGTGAGGGGGGAAGGACAGAAAATGGAAGGCAGAGAGGAGGAAATAGAGTTCTCTCAGAGGAGAAAAGTGCAGTCCAGCCCTTTTCAAGGACTAAAAGAAAACCCTGTCAACCCAGAATCCCCAGTCTAGAGAAAATGTCCTTCTGGAGTTACAGAGAAGGCGAGCCATCATCGGGCAAGCCATCAGTCATCCCTCAGGAGGATGGCGGCTGTGGGAAGGGGGTGGTGGGCAGTCCTGGGACGTGAAGGACTCTAAAACTCGCAAAATACAAGTAGGTAAATGTTTCACTTTCCTTCTGAGTTATCTAAGTTGTATTTAGTAGTTGAAGCAAAAATATTTCCTTGTCTGGTGTAGCCCTAAATATAGAGAGAGGAAATGCTTAAGTAAATGATGCTGTTTGTGGAGAAGGGCAAAAGGAAGTGGGGTTTCTATACTCATTTGAACCTGTTAGCCATGACATCTGTAGGTTACAATGCTGTATAGTAACTACTAAAAGCATATATGCGTAGATACACTGGCGTGCCTATGTATAGGTCTAAAAGAAATTATAGTCAGTGTTAGCAATGAAAGGTGCCAACCTCCTGGTGTTAAAATCAGGCTTTATGGGGCCAGAGAGATGGCTCATTGGTTAAGAGCACTGCTGTTCTTGCAAGGGCCTAGGTTCAGTTCCCAGCACTTACATCATAACTCGTGACTATCTATAATTCCATTTCTAAAGGATCTGATACCCTCTTCTGGCCTCTGCAACACTGGGTATCATGTGGTGCAGATATATACCAGCAGTCATGCCTATGCACATAAAAATTAAAAGAATACTTTTAAAATTAGTTTCAATAACTATTTGACATAAATGATTTAGCTATAAATACCACAGATGAGTTTAAATTGCTGTTCCATATGAGTGTTTTGCCTTCAATTTCAGATCGAAGAAGAAATAAAGGGGTGCTTGCACTTTTTACAGTCCGTTTACTCGACGTTTGGCTTCTCCTTTCAATTAAACCTGTCCACAAGGCCTGAGCACTTCCTAGGAGAGATTGAGATATGGGATGAAGCTGAAAGGGTAAGCAGTAGACACGAAACCGCACGTCTTGGGGTTTAAACTGGGGAGTCCCGAAACGAGTATGAAGACCATGGGAGGTGGCTAGCCAGTTCTCGTCGCCATGGTGACCATATGAAGAGCACCTCTGCATGCTGTGAGGAGATGGATGCCAGGCAGAGGTGCAGGCACAGGCTAGGCTTGGGCTCGAGTAGGGTCTCCTCCTCACACACACCCTGCCCAGTGCACTCACTACACTCTTCTTCCCAGGAAGGGTGCTGACTCAGTTTACCTAATAGTCACATGAAAGTGAAGAAGAGGATGCTAACTAAGCCTGGCTTAGCCATTCTCCCTGCTCACGCACGTCAGCTTTCTCAGGATCAGGACTGGGCATGAGATGTGATCCTGGTGCCTGGGCTCAGGTGATAACACCTACCCATAAAGCTGTGGGAAACATAAGTGAATTCATGTATGTGAGATAATGGTGGAGTAGTGACAGGCTCGTGCACATGTGCAGTTGTCTTCATGTTTGTGTCAATGTCACCATCATTCTCTCTCAGTCACTTAGAACTGGGTGGGCTATGGGGACTTGCCATTAATTCCATATATATGCAATAATATATACAACACATAATTATATATTACATATTTTATGTATTTATTATGTATGTTTATTTAATATATTTATGATATCTTATATAACACATGATATATTTATTTAATACATATTTTATATTACTTCTATTTATAATTTATAAATTATAAATTGTATCTACAAATACATATATTTCCCACTGTGCTGTTGTTGATAAGTATGTCCTGAAGGAGAGTAGAATATACCTAAGATGTATAGATACTCAGGAGCTGTCCAATAGGATGAATATGTGATAAAGTAGAAGAGTTTTCATGATCTCTCCTTTAAAATAGCAACTGCAGAACAGCTTGGTGGAATTTGGAAAACCATGGAAAATAAACCCAGGAGATGGAGCATTCTATGGCCCTAAAGTAAGTAGAGGATATGCCAAGAGAGAGAGCGAGGGGGAAGAGAGAGGGAAAGAGAGAAAGGGAAGGAGAGAAAGAAAGAGAGAAAGGAAAGGATAGAGAGGGAGGGAGGAAGGGAGAGAGAGGGGAGTTATTTAAAAATGAAAACTGTCTCTAAGCAAGCATTACTTAACTTACAGATCGATATAAAAATTAAAGATGCTATTGGCAGATACCATCAGTGTGCTACAATTCAGCTGGACTTCCAACTGCCTATCAGGTTTAACCTCACATATGTGAGGTGAGTGATTCTAATATCTTCATTATTTGTCGTAAGATCACGTGCAATACAAAAATAAGCACTCGTGAGTTCTGGTGCCTGTGTTATGCACCATGCATTTGTTTACTTATTTGTAGTCTGGGGATTTTCTTCATCCATTTATGTTGCTAGATCAAAAGGCTTAAGTTAAGCCTTAAGTTAATAAGCAAATGACACATTTATTTGACCGTAATTACAGCAGCTCTAAAGTCCCAATATCACGGCACAGACATCTGGCACAGGTCCCCTGCTGCTTCTGAACAGGGCAGAGATGTGGAAAAGGAAATAGCTTTGTGTAGAAAACAGCGAGTGCAGGAGGCAGCCCAGCTCCATAGTAACCTGTTCTCTGGAGCACTAGCCTGTGTGAGAATGGCAGCCATCTCTTCCTGGGTAGCCCTCTTGGCCTAATCACCTCCTACTAGCTAGAATTTCCCACTGCCACCTCTCCGGCTGGGGGCGGAGCTTAGTGAGGTCCATAGACAGCTCAAGGTTAGAACCAGGTGATACCAAGGAGACGAGCCACATGGGGGTGCTGGGGTGTATGTTGGCGAAGGAGCTGGTGTGATTTTCAGGCCTAGGGAGCAAGAGAATGAAGCATCACCATGGATGTGCCTCTTTAGAGAGTAAGAGAGGCTTACTGAGGGGACCCATTGCACACAACCTGGAGGAAGCGCATCAGACAGAGCTCAACATCCATTCCTGTGAAGTGATGGAAACAAGTGTCCTAATGTGACAGGGAGCACTTACCAGCAAATGACAGCTGCATCTCAACAGAAGCAGGGACAAGGTGGGAATGTTACCTGTTTAGTGTTGCCCAGAATTATCTGCTGATAGTTAGGGGCCGTATGGAAGCTCTCATGCCGAAAAATCCTATAAATCAAATGGATAAGAACTCCAAGCCAGGGACAAAGAAAGGGAGCTGGAAGTGAGTGGAGCGTGGAATATCCAGTGTGCCTCCCTGCTTGTCAGCAGTCACCTGCTGGGAAAGACAAGGCAAAAACATTTCAGAAACAATGGCGCAGTGCAGAGTATCCAAAGAGTGTGGACTTAAGAAATAGACTGTGGTGTTTACGTCATAAGATTTTATCAAAGGCAAAGCAGTTACTTAAGTGAAGGTTCAGGCCACAGTCTTGGAATGAATATGGCAAAATTACTATCTTCAAACCTACCTATGAAGTCTAATCCGCTGGGGTTATTTGAAGGGAAGTTTGGTGGTTATTCTAAGGTTTATTGGATAGCGTCAGTGTGTAAGCATAATTTTACGTCACTAATTGATTAAAATAAAAGATGAGACAGAAAATTCTGGATACATAGAGGCCTGTGAAGACAGTATTGTGTTTCTCTTTCCTTTCCCACATGAAACAGTATTTAGGGATTTAGGGATATTCCATACTGCCCCCACACACACACACCCCGCTGTGGAGTAAGTGACATCTGCAGAAGTTCACAGAAGAATGAGTTCAGATGCTTCCGAGCGTCCCCTTCCGACCCGCTCTGCCCAGCTCTCTGGGATCTGCAGATTGCCGCCTGAGTGCAGTGTTTAGCAGCAGCAACTTTTAGCTGCCATGCTGTCCAGTTTTAACCCATGTGAATTGGGTTAAGAGAGGACCTCTCTGTATTTGTTTCAAGTATGTTTTAGAAATAGTTAACTGATGCAGGTTTGAGATCTGTGTTATGGATTACATGCTGAGTAAACTGAGCTGTACCTTCTGAGAGTGTGTGCACGGATTTTGGTGTGTCTTGCTTCATTGAAGTTGGCAGTCACAACTGGCTTCGTTAGTTTTGGGTTTTTTTTTTTTTTTTCTGTAGAGGAGGAGGGAATGATGAACTGTGATGCCCGTGTCATGATGGTTTGCAGTCTGTGGGTAAATTTAACTGATGGGTATTTAAAGTAAATATCAGAAATATTTTGGAAAAATAAGGCTCACAGTGGGGCAGTGGATGAGGGGAGATCTGGATCATTAAGACTGGCTGTGAATGGACATTTTGTCAATCTCAGAGGTGGTGTGTGGTGTCCACTACAGTGTTCTGCTTTTGTATATTTGCAATGTTCTCTGACAATGTGATTTAAAAATAAATTTAAAAGGGATTAGTAAGCAAAGCCAAGTCTAGGGGAAAGGTGCCAACTCTCTAATAAAGATGCCCCAAAACACTAACGACAGACAAGACCGACCACAGTCAGGAGATAAACTTATAGCCAGCCTTTGAAACATACCTAATATATGTGTTTTGTTTTGTTTTTTTTTCATTTTTTCAGTAAGGATGGGGATGACAAGAACAGGCCTGTGATCATTCACCGCGCCATCCTGGGGTCTGTGGAAAGGATGATAGCCATCCTCTCAGAGAACTACGGGGGGAAATGGTGAGTCACATGGGAGGGAGCGCTGGAGGACTGCTCTAAAATCCAGTCTGAACAGATTAAGTTCCAGCTTAGAGTTAGCAAGTATCCACACTGCAAATGGAGGGCTCTTGTTCTATTTGCCAGGTGGGAAAGCAGAGAAGCTCGCAGGCAGAGTGACAGAAAGCCGTACCATTGCCTTTGAGGAGCATGGACTCCAGGTGGTGAAGAGTTACCTTTCCACCCTTCCCAAGCCCACCGGAGTTTCAGGGTTGTCTGTAAAGCAAGTCCGACTCCAGTGTTCCTAGTCTTCTACCACTGCTGTCCCTTTCAGCTCTGATTGTTACGCTGGGGGATCCCTGTGGCCCTGGGCGGTTCCCTGACTACAGAGAAAACCACATCCATCCGATCCACACACAGCCCACACAGTACACCAGCACTAGGTACACAAGCTGCCCCAGCAGCACAGGCCCAGCAAGGAAAGGAAAGGCTCCCACGTGCTATAGCTTGGGGTCCTCTATTCCGGAAGGCAAGCTGCCACAAGTGTGGTGAGCAGGTACCGTTCTGATCACAAGGCCAGATATGGAGAAGTCCGGCTCTAGGGCATCTTCTTAGTTTGTGATTGATGGCCAAGCAATTGTTTCACTAGTGGCAGGTGGTGTGCGCACCCCTGTCCCAGGGTGGCTGTGTTAGTGCCAGAGGTGCCATGGTTGTTACCGAGGCAGTTGTCTCTAAGCACAGATGTTCCTGACTCCAGCGATGCTGGCTCACTCCCTCACTCCTCTGCTAAGGAACTGTCCCATGGCACTGCTGGCAGAACAGAAGAAACCAACATCCAGAGATACCATGTTTACAGGGGAATCACTGTCCTCTGAAACCAGCCTTGCGTAATGAAAGGGACCCAAAGCAGTCAACTGCTCAAAGCTAGCTTGCTGCTCCCCTGGATTAGGACTCGTCGCTACTGACAAGTACTGGGTCCTCAGAAGACGTGCAGCAAGGTGGAACCTAGTGAGGGTGCAGTCATGTGGTGGAGATGATGAATATCCATCCCTTAGTGGCTGCTGTTCATGAACCACTGATTGAGTCCTCTTTATCTGAATATTCAAAAAGTCCTCAAAAGTAAGGTCCCGCTGCCGGGCAATTCCACACCATGGCTGTCTTAGTTAGGGTTTCTAAAGCTATGATGAAAAATTATGACCAAAGCGACTAGGGGAAGAAAGGGTTTACATTGCTTACACTGTTCATACTGAAGGAAGTCAGAACAGGAACTCAAACAGGGCAGGAACCTGGAGGCAGGAGCTGATGCAGAGGCCATAGGGGTGCTGCTTACTGGCTTTCTTCCCCTGGCTTGTTCAGTCTGCTTTCTTATAGAGCCCAGGACTAGCAACCCAGGAATGGGCCACCCATTATGGGCTGGGTCCTTTGCCGTCATTCACTAATTAAGAAAACACCTTACAGCCAGATCTTATGGAGGCATCTTCTCAGTTGAGGTTCCCTCCTTTCAGATAACTCTAGCATGTGTCAGGTTGACCTAAGACTAGTCAGTACACCCACCTTCTGCCAGTGGAAATATCTTGCAGAATTGTACAGAGCATCACAACCAGGACATAAGCATTGATGCTGCTAACCCTGTTTGCGTGTTCCCGTCTTACATGTGCTCCTGTCCGTGGTGTGTTTAGTTCCATAAGACTGTACACATGTAAGCATGAGGTCATCACCACACGGAGTCCTGGAGTGCCATCCCCTGTAAGAACCAATCACGCTTCCTCTTACAGACACAGATGCTCTACTCTGCCGCTGTCCACTAATCCAGCAACCATGAGCCTATTTGTTCTTCAAATGGCAATTCTGTCATTTCAAGAGCGTCCCATAAATGGGGTCGTGCAGTGAGCAGCTTTCTGAGACTGGCTTTTTTTCCCCCCACTAGACTTCTCTTGAGAGCCATCTTTATTCTGTCAGTAGTTGGTTCACCGTGATTACTCTTGGCATTCAAGAGTGTGGTCGTCCATGATTGACTATTCACCAGATGAAGCACATGGGGGTGTTTCCAGTATTCAGCTGTTCTAAATAAAACCATCCTGGATGTCAGTGTGGAGGTGTGGCATGTGAACACAAGGCTCTCTGGGGTAGATGCTCAGGAGGGCAAAATGTGTCTGCCCGCTTTTCTTATCAAAATTCCAAATTTCCTTTCCACTCTGTTCTGATGCCTTCTGACTTGATAAAGTTTCATATGCTTCTGCGCCATTTTACCAGTACCACTGTCTCATGACTGTCACCCTGAGAAAGCTCTGATTACTTTTAGCCACCTAAGTGGTCAGTTTGAAGTGACTTTAAATAGACATATTTTATATACTTTTCAGGCCTCTCTGGCTGTCCCCTCGCCAGGTAATGGTCATCCCAGTAGGCCCAGCTTGTGAAAATTATGCACTACAGGTAAGGTCACAGACATCCAAAGGACATAATGACTTGCCATGTATTCTGTGTGGTCACGGTCTTGAAACGTCATTTGTGTTTTAAGATAATGCCCTGCTAGCATGTTGATGGCCGCCTCCTCCTTCCATTGTTGGAAGCAATGAATGAGTGATGTCTATGGGCTGTGTTAGAACCGTGTCCTTAATGTTTTTGAGAAATGGGTGTTTTCAAGCATCTCACACTTACTCTTTCCCACTTGTTTTTATTGGAGACACCTTATTAGCTGCAGCTTCTAATAACAAATACTTATTACCTCACTTTCAGGGGAAGAGGGTAATAGTCTGGGAGCAGCTTAGCTGGTTCTATTTTCAAACATTTAAAAAATATATTTATTTGCTTATGTATTTATTTGAGCTTTTTTTTTTTTTAAGGCAGGGCCTCTCTATGTAACCCTGGCTAACCTAGAACTCACAGAGATTCCCTCTGCCTCCTCTGAGTACTGGGATTAAAGGTGTGCACCACCATACCTGGCTTATTTATTTTCTATGTATGAGTGTTTTGCATGCCTGTCTGTATGCTTGGTGTCTATAGGAGTTTAGAAGAGGTTACCTGATTTCCTGGAACTAGAGTCAGGGTCAGTTTTGAGCCACCATGTGTGTGCTAGGAACCAAACCCAGGTCCTTTGCAAGAGCAACACATGCTCTTAACTGCTGAGCCATCTCGCCAGCCCCTAACTGTTTGGTTCCAACATAGCATCTCATGGGGAACCTTTGGGCACAGGTGCCATTCCTGAGGTCTTCACTGTGTGGTTGCTTCTCACGCTGTTGGGATGGATGCCCTCCAGAGCAAGGGATCTGCAGAGAGCACGTGGCAGGCTTTGGCAACTTAGATTTAGTAGTAATAAGCCCTCCCTTCCATGCCTTCTGACCAACTCTGAACAAAATGGCAGGAGCTATACGGAGCTATCAGTATCAGAAGATGGGAACAGGGCTGCTGGTTACATGGTGTAATGACAAAAACACCCCACTTTCTTCTAGGTGTCCAAGGAATGCTTCGAAGAAGGCTTCATGGCCGATGTGGACTTAGATGACAGTTGTACACTAAATAAGAAAATACGGAATGCACAGCTGGCTCAGTATAATTTCATTTTGGGTAATTTAAGCTCATTTTTTTCAATGCTTGGCTTGGGGGTTTACACAAAGGCCATAGAAAGGAGGAATGTGGTGTAACTAGGTATCACGAGTTGACTGTTGAAATGTGGTGCGCAAGGCAGATCCCAGAGCTCCACATGGAGTCCGTGGTGCAGCGTCACTGGCAACACTTAACATTCAAGCCCAAGTGGAGACAAACACCAGGATGACTTCTTCAGTGGAACTGCACTGCTTTGGCCCCAGCTTGATGTAAAACCCAGAGGCTCCCCTTTGGTTTTGTGAATAATTAGGTCCAAAGTCCAACAATTTGGCTCAAAAAAAAAATTGAAAGTTAACAATAGAATCAGGAGAAACTGCTATCGACATGTCTGCAGGTCTGGCCTGATCACATCCCACAAGTAGAAAGGGTCTGTAGTGGGAAGGAAAAGGGAGCAAAGCCAGAGCCGTTCTGTCAGCAGCTGATCGCTGGTAAGGTCTGCCTGCGGAAGGAAGTGACATGTGTCAGTCAGGCTTTCTGTTATGATAGAAACAAACCTCACGTTAGCTTATTGGAAGGTGCTAGGGTGACTGGTGACCTGAGAAGTTGGATTAATAGCCAAGCTATTGAGAGAGTGACCAGGGACTCAGCCTCACCAGGACCTCGTCTCTGTTTGCTTCCTGTTTTGCTCTGATCCTTTGGAATATCTTAATTCCACTTGTTTCTTCTTTCTGTATGGGAAGAAACACGGATGCAGGTTCCCACCTCTTCTCACAGTACGAGAGAGAACAGGCTTTCCCCACATCCTACAAAATTCTGGTTGGCTTGCTTGGATCCAGGCACGTGGTATTTCCTTAGTCATCAAAGAGTATAGGAAGAATCAGGTGTCTGTTAAAAAAGTTCCCTTCCAATTTGTGTTCCAAGACCTTAGTAGTGTGCTCTGAAGTGGATAGGAGAGGGGCTCAGACGCCACCCTTCCCCTCAATCATGCTCATGAGACTGGAATTCAGTAAGCAGTATTGAGGAGAAACTCGGGTGTGTATCAAATGACGTTAACTTATGGCAGGTAAATCACTCATTTAAAAATGTTTATTTCTCTTTCATTTCTACAGTGGTTGGCGAAAAGGAAAAGATCAACAATGCAGTAAATGTTCGAACAAGAGACAACAAAATTCATGGAGAAATATCAATAGCTTCCGTCATTGAAAAATTGAAGAACCTCAAAAAATCACGTACGCTAAATGCCGAGGAAGACTTCTGAAGGCTTCTCCTTGGGCTTCTATATAACCTTGTTTTGACTTCTGAAATGTATTTTCCCTGTCACTTAAGATATTAGTACTTCTAAGAACCCTAGGGCCACTTGTAGGGCTCTAATGAGTTCAACCTAAGAAGGAAAAGTGATTATTTGATATAAACAAAATTTTAATTTGTTGTGTTCTGAGACTAAATAGGAGAAGCTGGAGAAATTTGCAAGCTATCAAGACTCCAGAGACCTCAGTGATAAAATGGTGTCCATTCAAAGAGGGGAACACTAGCGAGAATTATCAGAAATCATGCTTTGTTTCTTTCTCAAAAGATGTGCTTCCAGCCTGGGGGCTGTAGCTTCGTGACCAGAGCATCCGCGTTGCATGTATGAGGCCTGAGCTCCATCCCCAGCAGCCACCACCTCTCACCCAACAATGACAGGAATAGGCTTTCAATAAAAGCCCATGGCCCTTTTGTAACATGGAGGGGAGATGTCTTATTTTCTAATACACACATCTCAGGTATTTTTATGGCTGCTTTACTAAAGTTCACACTGAAACTCATGCCCAAAGCTGGAATTGCTATTTCATTTAGTGTGCAATCATAAGAGAAGTACTAATATCCTGTTAGTGGCAAAGGACTATGAAACCTCAAAGAGATTTTGTACAATCTGTTATTTGCATTGTGAGTTAAGAGTTACAGTTTTAATGCTTCTAATCATAATTCATTATATTTATCTTTAGAAACACTAAAGTCCTAAATAAAATGCATCACATGGTGTTTCTAGAGCCTCGGTATGTTCCATTGTTGGACGCTTGCCTGGAGTTGAACCACTGCTTTCCTGGGGTGTTTCACTTGTATGTTGAATCGAGTATATTTCTGATTTTTTTTTTTTTAAATCAAGACTGGGTTTCACGATGTAGTTCTGGCTGGCCTAGAACTCACTGAGATTTGCCTGTCTGTGCCTCTGGACTGCATTTCTGATATATTTAAATTATTTTTATTTTGTGTGCATGGGTATTTTGTCTGTTGTCTGGGCACTGCAAGAGTGTCTTGTGCTTATAGAGGTCAGAAGAGGGTGCCAGATTCCTGGAACTGTAGTTCTGGGTGATTGTGAGCCGCAGGTGGGTGCAGGGAATCAAATCTAGGTCCTCTGGAAGAGCAGCCAGTGCTCCTAACTGCCGACTCAGCTCTCCAGACCCTGTAGTTCCGATTTCAACCTTATTGTCTTGGCACTTAATTAAAATACCGTTATGCCAAAGAGAAATTAGTTACAGATTTATTTCACTAGGTGCAGCAGAATTCAAATTAGATGCAGAGAAGCATCAGTCTTTGATATATTATTGATTCTCCTGAACATGAAGAGTGAAGCATCATAGATGAAACCAGTGTGAGGGTGTAGGGTGCGAATTGTAACCATTTTTAAAGCTAACATTTACTGCAGGATTGTTGTGCGCCGAACACCATTTCATGTACTTTTTCACTTATCAGATGTGCAAGTGGGAATTTGGGGACCCCAAAGTGCAAGTCAACAGAGAGAGACATACCAACAGCATGCTTCCTGAAGTATATGCCATAGAAACAACGTAGGTTGCAGAGAGCAGCTCCCCCTCCTCGAGGTTGCTCTCCTGGCCAGTTTGGGGTTGGACTCTGCTCCTACGTGAAAATTCCACACACTTGGCTCTTGTCCCAGGCCCTGAGACCTAACCTGTTTTTCCAGTCTCAGAGGAACTCTAAACTCCGCGTGTCCCCCAACAGGCTGTGGTAAAACCTAAGGCAGGAGCCCTGGGTCCTGGTGCATGGGACTCTTGGAGCTGCTTCCCTGGCTTCATGGGTCAGCGGAACTAAAATGGGCTAACCACATCGCATCACAACCGTTTCCCAGACTCCCAATGGAAAGAGAAGGGCATCTCTTCAAAGGCAGTGAGGGGCTATTCTGGTCCGAGCTACTTCCTGCTGCTGCGGGTCCCCAGTTTCATTCATTTCCCTTGGCCAACAGCACTCAGAGCACGGCGACAAGGAGACCACCCAACCTCCGAGCTGGGAAGCAATGACACCCGCCGGCGGCGCCCCGCAGCAGTGCGCCTGCGGGCCGCGCCCGGACACGCCCCCTTCGGCGCGCCCCCACCACAGCCCCGCCTCCTGGCCCGGAAGTGCGCACGCGCAGCGACAAAAATGGAGGCTGCGGCCGAGCCGCTGCGGTCTGTCCGCCACCTGTCCCGCGTGCTGCTTTTCCTGTCCCAGTGCTACATTCTGTCGGGAGATGGTGAGTTCAAGGCTGGGGGCCGCACCGGGTGAGCTGGTGGCAAGGGGGTCCCCGGAGCCGCAGGAGGCCGGCGACCGACGCCTGGGCGCCGCAGCCCGAGGCCGCAGCACTGCGCTCCAGCCCGCCCCGAAAACCGGTGTTCCCTGAGTCGGTAGCCCAGAACCCCAGTCGACCCCGTCATTTCCGTTTCTTGAGCCGTAGATGCCCAGTGCAGCCCCTACCTGTTAAGCACACAAACCAAGGGTATCCTATCCCATGATAACATGCCTTTCTAATTGTAGGATCCTTAAATTTAGAGCATTCGCAGCCGCTGGCTCAGGCAATAAAGGATCCGGGCCCAACACGTACATTCTCTGTAGTTCCCAGGGCAGCAGGTACTAGACGTTTTCTATTCTAGTAAATGTGCATATTTATAAGGAGTAGTTGCCCGCCCCCCTTTGTTTTCGATACAGGTTTCTTTAGTATAAGAAGTCGCCTTTTGGTTTTGGCTGTTAGATGTGGTGTTGTTTAGATATGTAAATTAAGGGCAGACAGCCGCTTTCAGTAGACAGTTTTGGTCTTTTTGAAATCTATGACTTACCTCTTCATCCAGCCTTACAGGACTCTTCGTTTCTGTTTATTTTTTATTTTCCACTCTCTTCCAGTTCTTTAGCCAGTACTGTTTTCCCTTGAGTTAAAAACCAACCAACCAAACACCGAACTCTACAATGCTTCCCTAATGTTATATGATGTGCTGGGTTAAGAAGGTTGGATAGATACCTGGAGGATAATCCGGGTGAGATCGGGCTTTGAGGGATCTTTGTTTCCTCACCTTTGCAGCCACTGTAGTTATCTTGATTTAAGGCCTTTTCAGCCTTGTGATTTGAACCTTCCAACCTCGGGCCACATGGAGATAGGAACAATAGTGGGAAATGGTATTTATAGCGTTAGCCACTTCATGTCACTTCCAAGTATTCCTGTTTTGCTAACTGTCCGCTAGCTCTTTAGGTTCATCTGTTTGGAGTCCTATTATTTCAGGGATTGGACTTGAAACTGGCAGAGGCATTTCACAGATTTTTATTTCGACGTATATACTAACACCAGTATTTTCTAGAATTGGAGGGCTGAGGGTGTTGTCATTTTTGTGGTGGGGGCGCGCCGAAGGGGGCGTGTCCGGGCTTCATTTTTCCATCAGTAACTTTTGCTGGAAAGGACATTGGATTGGATTTGGAGAGCTGTGTGTTCTGGTTCCAGTTCTGTCCAACATGTCCTCTGGTATTTTGCATAGACTCTGCCTTATCCAAGCTTTAGTTTGTCCTCTGTGCTAATAGCTCTTGGGTCTGACCTGGGCCCACATTGTCTCTCAATGAGCACTTATAGTTTTCATGGCCATGTGGGAAGCAGGAAGGAGAGACGTTTTACTAATCACACCAGTTAGCAGGTCACAGCCAGCTGGTGACAGAAACCCTCTTAGATTGCAGGTGTCACTGACCCCAACTCCAAGCTGTTTGCATTCTAGCACATGTGTCCTTGCTGATTGATCTCGCCACCATTGAAAATTGCCTTTCACTGTTCTTTTGCTCACCATCCGTAGAGAATCAGCTGTTCTCTCACCTCACAGAAAGTACTGAAATCCCTCCTTACATGACGAAGTGTCCAAGCAATGGTTTGTGTAGCAGACTTCCTGCAGACTGTATAGAATGTGCGACCAATGTCTCCTGCACTTACGGGAAGCCTGTCACGTTCGACTGCACAGTGAAGCCCTCTGTTACCTGTGTCGTAAGTATTGTAGTTCACTTTTCCCAACGGCATGCATCATAACATTAAAAGCGTAGCCTCTACTGGTCAGCGCTATGATGTAATGATTTCACTGTGGTCTTTTATAACTGCACTGGAAAGTATTTTTAAATCTTGCATTTGGTTCTAGGAGTATATCTCAGCGGTAAAACATATGCTTAGTATATACGAGGCCCTGCCCTCAACAACCTCTGACTCACTGCTAATTTTTTTTTCCAAACATGAAAATCTTGGGGTGAGAACAGTCTGTGCACAGATGAAGGCCAGTGCTTGGGTCCCTAGCACCAGGGTAAAACCTTAGGCGTGGCTGCGTGCACCTGTATCCCAGAGGCGGGTTCAGGAGGACCTTAAGACCTTGCTGGCGCCGGGTGTGGTGGCGCACACCTTTAATTCCAGCACTTGGGAGGCAGAGGCAGGCGGATTTCTGAGTTCGAGGCCAGCCTGGTCTACAGAGTGAGTTCCAGGACAGCCAGGGCTACACAGAGAAACCCTGTCTCAAAAAAAAAAAAAAAAAAAAAAAAAAGAAAAGAAAAGGAAAGGAAAGGAAAAAAAGGGTGTTGAGAAAGAAAGCAAGCCGTAAGAGAAGGACAGTACACGCTCCCAAGACAAGGCTGCTTGTTTCCTTCGGGTTGCACTTCGGTGCCTTCGCGGTGGCTGTGTATGTGATTCTGTAACTTCCTAAGTTGACAGGCCATGGAGGCTGTAATTTAAACAAGATTTAAAGATTCTTCTGATTTCAATTTTAATGAAAAGTCTGATCTGGTTTACTTAGTTTTCTTAAAGCATAGCCTTCCAAATGAAAGTGTGCAGCTGGTTGGAACATGCGATTTAGAGCTGTGGAATCCTAACACAGGAGCAGGCAAGGCTCCAGACACTCTGACCCTGAGCACTCTGCCTTGTCTTTAGGGAAGGAAGCACTGCTTCTATGGGCAGGGTTAGCTTTATGAGTTGACTTGAAGTTTTTAACTGTCAGCTAGCAGGAACTATAGACTAGCTTCCAGGGTAGGGACTTCGTCCCTTCCCATGTCTCCGAAGGTTTTTCTTCTTTCTATTCAGTCTCTTTCTTCATGGTGGAAAGATGGGTTCGGTAAAGTTCATGAGCACTTAACAGGCCAACCAGAATGCAGTCTAACTGAGAGCCACCTGATGGCAGGACTCAGAGCTGTACATGCCGTGTGGTTCTTCTGAGCCCTGAGGTAGAATGAGGTAGAAAGCACACATTCCCCCCACCCCCCAAAGTGTATGTGTGTTTTGCCTGCATATATCTACCACGTGCATGTATTTGCCTCATACATGTGGTACCTCTGGTAACCAGAAGAGGGCATCTAACCAGATCTCCCTACACCTGGAGCTAGAGGTAGTTGTGGGTACTGGGAATGAAACTTGGGTTCTTTAACTCTTAGTTAGGGAGGTCCTTTTTTATTGGGGAAAAAAAATGCTTTTCTTACAGTATACTCTGGTCATGCTTCCCCCTCTCTCAGACCCTCCCCACCTCTCTACCCACCCAGCTCACACCCTTGTCTCTCTTTAAAAAACCAAAACCCAAGAAACACACACCCACACCCACACCCACACCCACACACACACACTCTCACACACACAATTGGAAACGAGACTATACACAAAAGACCAATAAGACAAGAAAAAAATACGCCCAAACAAAGCTCTCTGAGACAAAAGTCTAGAGAACTACTCTAGAGTTCACTTTGTGCCGGCTGTCACCTGCTCCTGGGCGTGTAAGCTACCCTGAGTGTAGTTATAACCCCAGGAGACTCCATTAGAGAAAAGCAGTTTCTTCTTGGCAGATGGGCACCAGTTGCAGATAGTTTTTTGGTTAGGGGTGGGAGCTCTTATCCTCTCCCCGCTCTCAGCACTGGGACCCTATCTGCAGTCAGTTCTTAACCACTGAGCCGTTTCTCCAGCCCCCCTTTTATATTTTGCAAAAATATGAACACTCATTATTAAAAAGCTAACAAAAGTCACAATGAAATACCACTCTGAAAAACCCTTCGGTTTTGTTTTTGTTTTTGTTTTGTTTTTTTGATACAGGGTTTCTCCTTGCAGCTTTGGCTGTCCTGAAACTCCCTACATAGATAGACCAGGCTGGCTTCAAACTCAGAGCTCCACCCGCCCCTGCCTCCCAGGGGTTAGGCGTGCACCAGCATGCCCAGTCCATAGCCTTTTTCCTTTAGGTAAACTGTATAGATTTTTTTTCCCCTCGATGCTACATACGAGCCTTCTTCCTATATGAACTGCTAGGCCCTAAATACAGTGTTTCAGAAATCTGGGTCTGTTGATATCATAACGAGCTGCCATCTTGTAACTGATTGAGTTTGTGCTTTGGTCCTAGGATCAAGACCTCAAACCCCAGAGGAACTTCGTCATCAACATGACTTGCAGGTTTTGCTGGCAGCTTCCTGAAACAGACTACGAGTGTTCAAATTCCACCACCTGCATGACCGTGGCTTGCCCTCGGCAGCGCTATTTCGCCAACTGCACCGTGCGTGACCACATTCACTGCCTGGGTAAGGAACGGAGCGTGAGGGAGCTGTGAGAAAACTTGTCTTTTCTGAGCTTACTCGGGAGCCCTTAGCCACACTTGAGAACTACATTTATTGACTTGTAATCAATAAACCAAATATATCAGTTCTCAGAAAGACCCTTGGTTCTCCTACGTTCACCATAATCTGTGATAAACAAGAGCACTGCCGCAGGTCTACAAGACAAGGTGGCCTCACTCAGACTAGCTTCCAGCGACACTGATGGCCCTGGACCCACCTGGGGCATCGCTTGCTTTCCTCCCCTTGCTCTGGCCTCACAGAGGTGACTTGCCATCTGGATTTTATTCTCTGCTTCCTTTCAGGAAGATACCTGCCCCTTAGCTTTGTCTTCTGGAATGGCTGTCTTCATGAATGTCCCCAGCAGTGGATAGTGCACACTGCCCTTGATGGCCCAGCTCTTCTCTGGCAGCCACTGTCTTTTTATTGACAGGAGTTATTTATGTTGCTTATAGCAACCTTCAGTCGCCCTAGCTGCTAACTCTACCTTCTGTGGAAGATCTCTGTCTGATGATGAGTGTGGGGGGTGCGGGGGGGGGGGAGTGGGGTTGGAGATGTGTGCTGGCCCTTGTGGGGGCCTGAAATTTGTGTCGGGTGCCTCCCTTGATCTCTCACTGAGCTCAGAGCTCCCCCATTCCCGCTCTCGCTGGTCAGCTGGCTGGGAACTTTCCTGTCCCTGCCTCCTCCGTGCCTGCGTAGCATGTCTGCCCAGCTTCTCCATGACATCTGGAGATCTAGACTCTGGTTCTCCTGCGTGCATGGGAAGTGCTTATCCTCAAGCCTTTTTCTCCAGTCAACACAGTTAGTGCCAAGAAGCTAAGTTACTTTCAGAGCCAGCCCCGTTATCATGGGATTTTATTGTTTTCTTATTGTGGGGTTATAAAGATAAAAGGCATTCTCTTTTAAGAACCACATTTGGCTTTTCATATTTAGGTTTATAATCCTTGTGGAATTCATTTTTGTTAGATAATATAAGGTAGATTCAGTTTTTTATTTCTCTCCATGTGGTTAGCCCTAAGTTAACAACATAAGCTCTACATCCATCTTATAAATGGCAAGAGTTTGCTGTTGCAAATGTTTTTGTAAAGAGAGATAACTTTTAAATTCCAAGCCCATTGTTCATAAGTGGTCTCTGAGAATATTTTATTAGCCTGCGTTTCAGTGTAAAATGTTCCCTTTTTTTGGAAGGCAACCGGACTTTCCCTAAGCTGCTGTACTGCAACTGGACAGGTGGCTACAAGTGGTCGACAGCCCTGGCTCTCAGGTACACTTGACCCTCCTTAGTTTAGATGCTCCTGGGGTTCGTGGGGTCAGTGGGAGCTCAGCCAGGCTCGTCTCCGTCTGAGTATCCTGCTTTCGTTAGTAGATGCTAAGAGACAGATGTGAGATGAGATGGAACTCAGGGACTGAGCCTTGCTAGCTTCTCTTCCGAGGTGTGACTGACATGCTGGGATTAGTGTTAACATGTTGTTAGAAACAGCCAGGGTTTCACACCCAAGCCCACCTGAATGACTAAAATACTGTTTAAAACAGTCTAATAATGAATATTTTAAGTCATTTATTGCAGAGACTAGTAATGTGCTCACTGAAAATTAGAAAAAAATAAAATTAAAGCACTTAATTTAAACATTTTTGTTTTGCCGTGTGTGTCTGTCTGTCTGTCTGCCTGCCTGTCCAGCACACATGTGGAGGCCAGAGGACAATTTTGTGGAGTCAGTTCTCTCCTTCCCCTTCTGCTTGGGTTCTGGGGATGAGACTCAGGCACCAGGCTTCGATGCAAGCACCTGCACCTACTGAGCCATCTTCCTGGCCCAAGAAAAACATTTAAACTGCCTGTAATTGTGCTGTCTAACTGTATACCTGTAACTCTACATAAAAATGAGGGTTGAGTGTGTAGAGTGCTTGCTGCACGAGCAGTCCCAGCACCTCCTGCAGCAGTGCTGGCTCCCAGGGATTCAGTGGAGCTTCAGGTGCAGTCAAGTGGTTAGGTGATTAGTAACAGAGCCAGATACCCCAGGTTAGCCTCTGGCCCCCACTGTCACACATACTGTGTACTACATGCACAAAAGGAAAGAAAATGCACTCACGTATTATTAAAATTTCCAGCAGTGTCTAAAAGAATCGTACCCCCTCTTCCCGCGAAAGGAGAAACCAGAAGGGACTCCAGTCAAATGAGTGGTGAAAAGTTAGGCTGTTGACAGCTGAAGTCTTAGCTCTGGCCCAGACCTGAGGCCTGCAGTGGGTGATGCTGGGGTGGGCGGGGCTGCTCCTCCTCTTACTGTTGACCTTTGGAGCCAAATTCTTTGTCTTGGGGGACACCCAGTTCTGATAGAATCTCTCCGGGCCTTGCCAGAGGTCCCCTGGGTGGCAGCATTGCTTCTGTAGAAGGATCTGGGCTTGAGGAAAGGGAAGGACCCTGCCTGGGAAGGGGCAGAATTGAAAAATGAAAGAGGAACCCAAGGGACAGGGCTTTGCTGCAGTGATTCAGTGGAAGCTAACAACTGACCTTCATTCAAGTCTCTCCATTTGTTCACATTGCTTCTTGAGATAGCTTCTTGCCGTGTAGTTCTGCCTGGCTTGGAACTTACTATGTAGTCCAGCCTGGTCACAGACGTACACAGAGGTACAGTCGTACCTCAACCTCCCAGTACTATTGAACCAGCCATATCTCATCTAAATTTAAAATAATTTTAATCTCACAGAAAATTGCAAAGGAAATAGAGTTCCCATGGCATCCTTCTCATGGGCCCTAACTTTGTCAACATTTTACATCATACACTGCACTGAATAACTGATTGGAATTATGAAAGCTTTTTTTGTCGCAACTCAGCATGGGTTATTCAGAGTGCTCACTCTAAGGAGATGTCTGTGGTTTGCTCCAAACGCTGTTGGTTCCATGGCCCCCTCAGATACCAAAACCCCGGGCACTCAGGTCCCCTTTTTATCAAATAGTGTAGTGCTTGCACGTCGCATACATACACCCATACATACACTCCTCTACCTTCTGTCATCTGACCTGACTTAAGCCATCCACTGTAAACACTGAGTGAATACTTGTCACTTGCTGAGGTACAGTTTGTAGTTGTCCAGTACAGATGCATTTGTGTTCGGCTGGCTGGGATGATGAACCTTCCTTTGGATACTGAGCGCTGACTGCTCTGCTCTGGGGAGGGGTAGGACGCTAACAGAGTCAGCCGCTGTGGGTACTTGTTAGCCCCAGTACTCGGGCTCCTCCCCTGGGCGCTGTGAGGTTTGCTTTGAGCCATTCCGTTATTTCCCAGCAGTCTTAGATCGTAGAATTAAAGGAAACCTTTAAGAACCATGCACAGTACTAAGCCTTTAGGGAGAAGTACCTGAGATTAGGTGACTTGATTTGGGTCTGACAGGTATGTCAAGTGCCTCAAGACTCAGTTCCCGCCTCCAGAACAGCACTCGGCAAGCTGGGTCCCTCAGGGAGGCTCATTTCTGTAACAGAAAATGTTAGGTTTCAGCATAGCCGAAAATTGTGTGTCCTTATTCTCCCCTGCATCGAGACTCAACTCCAGGCCTCCCACATGCTGAGTCCTTGCTCATCTTAGCAGTCTTCTTGCCTGTTGTGAATGTGTGGTTAAGGGGTTCCGTCTTCCTAGACCCTTTCCTACGTGGTGGGAACCACCCAACATCATTGGACCTCTGCTCTTCTTTTGCAGCATCACCCTTGGGGGGTTTGGAGCCGATCGCTTCTACCTGGGCCAGTGGCGAGAAGGCCTCGGCAAGCTCTTCAGCTTTGGCGGCCTGGGAATATGGACCCTAATCGATGTCTTGCTGATTGGAGTTGGCTATGTGGGACCAGCGGATGGCTCTTTGTACATTTAGCCGAGGTTATGTGCTTCAGAGAGCAGTGTAGAGTCCTGTGTGTGGAGATGGATGCGGTGTGAGAGGGGGATTTATGTTTTTAATGTACAGCATCTGTACTTGGCTTGCCTTGATGAAGGTAAAATAAAGAAATCGAACACTGAACCACGACAACCCAGAACTTTTTATTTGCCTGAAATCACTTTGGGGCAGGGGGGCAGGGGGAGCTGAACTAAAAACATAAACTTAAAGGCAGAAAAAGAAAATGGCAGAAAGGCCTGCCTGCGTCCCACTGTGCTACTTAATCTTCCACCTTCAAGCCCTTCAGCTTCAGCCACGGGGGCTGGGCAGCTAGGCACCCTCCCAGCTAAAGTTCCTCCGTAGACTTCCACATCTGTAAGTCGGGGATGTCACGCCTTCATGGTATGACCTGTCTCAAGGGAGATGCCAGTGGGTCCTGTGAGTGATGTAAACAGTGGCAGGAGTACTGAACCTTGGTGAGCTTACAGGACAGGATTACTCAGCAGCCTGCCTTCCCGGTGCCTTCCGGGTCGGAGTGTCCATCAGGAGTAAAGCCGTCATTGCTTATACAAGGAAAAGGTTGGTTTTCAACACATCCCTGCATTTCAACAGGTAGGTGGTGAGAACTCTGGATCATAGACACACTGGAAGTGTTAAAAAAAAAATTCCTTGTGTGACAAGTGTTTTCTGAGTGGTCCCAGATCTGTTGTAGGCCTTTATGGAAGAGAAAAGACAGTAACAGTGTAGTCCAGGGGAGCCTTGCTCAGGGTTGGTTCTGAAACTGAGTCCTACATTTAATATCTGCACAAGACTGCTAGCCAACATCTAGATCCAGAAGCCATAGCGTACCTCTGGGGAATATTTCTACTGACCGCACAGGACAGCCAGCTGCGGCGTCTCATGCCTGTCTCCTTGGCACTTAGGAAGCTGAGGCAGGGAGTATGTTGCAGGAATTTTGAAGATGACCTGGACCACCACGTGGTATGTTCCAGGCTAGAATGCAGAGACAAAGCCTGTCTCCAAGGGAAAAAGAAACCCCAGAGGGCAAGCCTTTCTTTAGATGATTTAAGTGTGGGCTGCCTTAAAGTATGATCCAGTCATTGCCCCCTCCCACTCTGCCCGCCCACAGTTTCTCATCCCATTCCTCCTCCCCCTGTCTCCAAGAAGATGCCCCTCCCACGCCCCACTGACACACACCCCCCGCCGCCCCCCGCCCTCCCTGCCACCAGGGCTCCCCACTCCCTGGAGCCTCAACTCCCAAGAGTTAGATGCATCTTCTCCCACTGAGGCCAGACCAGGCAGTCCTCTGCTGTATATGTGAACCAGCTCATGTATGCTGCCTGGTTGGTGGCTCAGTGTCTGAGAGATCTCAGGGGTTCGGGTTAGTTGAGACTGATGGTCTTCCTATGGGGTCACCCTTCTCAACTTCTTCCATTCTTTCCCTAATTCAACCACAGAAGTCCCCGACTTCAGTCCTTTGGTTGGGTCTAAGTATTCGCTTCTGTCTTGGTCGGCTGCTTGTTGGGCCTCTCAGTGGACAGCCATGCTAGGCTTCTGTCTGTGAGCACAACGTAGCATCAGTAAGAGTGTCAGGCCTTTGAGCCTCCCCTTGAGATGATCCCAACTTGGACTGGTCACTGGACCGCCTTTCCCTCAGTCTCCTCTTCATTTTTGTTCCTGCAGTTCTTTTAGACAGGAACAATTCTGGGTCAGAGTTTTTGACTGTGGGATGGCAACCCCGTCCCTCCAGTTGATGCCCTGCCTTTCTACTGGAGGTAGATGCAATGAGTTGGGCATTTCATCTAAGGTCCCTCCCTTTGAGTCCTGAGAGTCTTTCACCTCCCAGGACTCGGTTACTTTCTAGAGGTTTCCCCAATCTCCCCACCCCCAGGTTGCATATTTCCATCCATTCTTCTGGCTCTCAGGGCTTCTCTCCTGTCCCCACCACCCCACACCTGATCATGTTCCCCTTTTACACTCCCTCTTCCCCTCCCCTCTCTCACCAAGGTCCCTCCCTCCCTCCCTCCCTCCCTCCCACCAAGGTCCCCCCCTTTTGCCTCCTGTGATTGTTTTCTTCTCCCTCCCAAGTAGGATTGAAGCATCATGCCCCTATGGTATGGTGGGGCATCTTTTGAGTATATGACCAAGAGTGGTATAGCTGGGTCTTCAGATAGATCTATTTCTGATTTTCTGAGGAACCTCCAGATTGATTTCCAGAGTGGTTGTACCAGTTTGCAATCCCACCAGCAATAGAGGAGTGTCCCTCTTTCTCCACATCCTCTCCAACATGTGCTATCACCTGAGTTTTTGATCTTAGCCGTTCTGATTGGTATAAAGTGGAATCTCAGGGTCGTTTTGATTTGCATTTCCCTGATGACTAAGGACTTTGAACATTTCTTTAAGTGCTTCTCAGTCATTTGAGATTCCTCTGTTGTGAATTCTCTGTTTAGCTCTATAAGCAAGAACTGTTTGGAGGAAACTTGAGTTCTTTATATGTTTTGGATATTAGCCCTCTATCGGATGTAGGGTTAGTGAAGAAAATTTTCCCTAATCTATAGGTTGCCAATTTGTCCCACTGACAGTGTCCTTTGCCTTAAAGAGCTTTCTAGTTTCATGAGGTCCCATCTATCAATTCTTGATCTTAGAGCCTGAGTCATTGGAGTTCTGTTTTGTAAATCCTCCCCCTTTCCCCATGCCAATGAGTTGGAGGCTCTTTCCCACTTTCTCTTCAATTAGAGTCAGTGTATCTGGTTTTATGTTGAATTCCTTGATCCACTTGGACTTGAGCTTTGTACAAGGTGACAAATATGGATCTATTTTCATTTTTTTCTACATACTGCCAGTTAGACCATTTATTGAGGATTCTTTCTTTTTTCCATTGTATATTTTTGTCTTCTTTGCCAAAGATCGAGTGTCTGTGTGTGGTTTTATGTCTGGGTCTTCGATTCTATTCCATGATCAACCTGTCTGTCTCTGTACCAGTATCACTATTGCTCTGTAGTACAGCTTGCGGTCAGGGATGATGGTTCCCCCAGAAGTTCTGTTATTGTTGAGAATTGGTTTTGCGCCTCTTTAAGGATGGTTCATCTTCCAGGATCTCTGATTAGAGACATGGGTGTAGGTGGGAGCAGTTCCAGTTCTGGCCACTAGAGGGCGCGCCCCTTACGTTCCAATGCTGTTTCCTGAAATTGCCAAGCTTGAGTTTAGCAGTGTTTCCAGCTGTGTGGGCTTTTCCAAGAGTCGGCTGACTTCTCTTATCTGGGAGACGGTTAAGCAGGTGTTCTTGTGTAGAAAGTAACTTTTTATATTCTTTTGCAAGAGGTAACCCTTTCGCCAACTCTGTCTTCCTGCCCTTCCTTAGCACTATGAACAAAGCTCTGTAGGCTTTCCCTTTTGAATGGCGGAGGTGGAGCAAGGGAAGTGCCTCGGGGGTGTTGCTGACTTAAACGTGATAGTGAAAGAAAGAATTAACAACATGCTGTACAGTTGGTCTCCCTGTGGCCTCCAGGTCTCAGATAAGCAGCAGGTTTTAAAGCTGAGAATGTCAACACTCCGTAGAGGGGGTCCTGAGTGAACTTATGCCCCAAATACTAAAAAGTTGGCAGGAAGGGGTAGCTTTTGGGGGCAGTGGGGCATTAGCTGGAAGTATACCCAGAAGCTTACACGCTGGGCTCTGAGACAGAACCTTTCAAGTACAGTTTAAACAGATTCACAAAGAATGAGTCTTGAAACACAGTGGTGAACTCATGCATGAGCCCCGAAGGGACCCACAGAAAGACCCGTACTTGCAGAGGCTCCTAGAGGAGGCTCCATGCGTCACAGCCCCCGAAACCCTGCTGGCAACCAGGTGCCAGGTTTGAGTGTGACTTTCAGGTTCTGTGTCCGCTGGGCTGGAGGTTGGGAAGTCTAATATCCAAGTGCTGGTGGAGTTAGAGACACTGAGGACCCCTTTCATCTTGGCACTGTCTTTCTGGGTCATCACATCCTATTCATAAACAGGGTCCCCCTAGAGCTCCTGTAATCCATGAGGGTTCAGCCCCCACGACTAGTCACTTCCTATAGATAGGCCCACTTCCTTGAGTGGCAAGATTTTGACAGCAGTGGAGGTGGAGGAACAGCCCACAGCTCTAGACTCTTTCAAGTTTCTACTGTAACCCAACTCCAAAGTCAAACACAAGGTTCCGTCATCCCACCAGTGGCCCCATTTCTTCTGTACCAGTTCTACATTACTTTTATTCTCACTGTGACTGAACACCTAACAGCAGCAACTTCGGGAAGGTCAGACCTGCTTTGGCTCCTGGTTCCACAGAAGTTTCAGTCCACCGTGGTGAGGAAGATGTAGCATCAGGAGTAGCTGCCTGCTTAGAGGCAGGAGTATGAGGCAGTGACTCTTAACATGGTACAAACAGGAGGCAGAGAGCAGAGCCTAGAACCAGAGCCAGGTATGTCCTTCAAAGACAGACCCCTGGTCACCTACTTTTTGCCAGCTAGGTTACACAGCCTAAAATCTACACAGCCTTCAAAACAGTGCTGCAAGTTAGGAAATGAGTATTCAAAGCCTGAGCCTCTGAAGGAGGGTCCATAACACCTGGTCCATTGACCTGATAATCTAGAAAAGTTTACTCCACGTTCTTGAATTCGAGGTATTGAAATTACCTTCTATAAATCCATTGTTTTCTTATAAAAATAATAAAGTGGGACGTGAACACATGCTGACGTGTAACATAGTTTCTGTTCTGTGAAAACAGTAAGGTTGAAGAGCGGTGCCTAACATAAGTGAGGTACACAATGGGTGAGCGATGCGCGAACCATTGGGCATGTCTTGAGAGGGAACAGAATATCTGCAGGTATTGCTAACATTATTGAAAAGGTGCTATGAGTGCTGGAGAGATAGCTCAGCAGTTAGTGCACACACAATTAATACTAAGTAAATCTGCTTTTAAAAGATTTTTAAATGATGGTAGAGAACAGCTGGATAATAACATCTCTCCGTAAAAATAAAATAAAATTAAATAAAAAGACAAACAGAAAATAGTGGAAACCATTACATCATTCCCCAAAACATGCAAACAAGCAGACAAAGACCAGCAAACAAGAAAAAAAGATGACAGGATGACCAAAAATGGCCAAGAAAGAGGGAAAATTTATGCAGGAGTATAAAGCTACTACCAAACTGGTCAGCAAACTCCAGGGACTTGAGAGAGAGGAGGTCAGAGAGGAATAGAGCAGTTTGCAGAAGGGGGGCAATGTCTTTATCTTTCTCTCTTCAGGCTGAGAAGAGGCCAGGGCAGGGGCTGGTGAACACCAGGACGAAGATGCTGATGCCGTGGAGTCTCCGTGCTAAATCAGAAACAGAAACAAAGCCTGGGGTAAAAGCTGTCAATCAGGAAAGCCACTCCCAACACATGCGCGGGCATCCTGGTTCAGGATAGTTAGAAGATCCTCATAAGTAAGGTGGGGTCCATATGTTGGAGTAGAGCTACTGCTTCCGCGTCTCCACGTCGCCTGAAGATGTTAGCCCACAGGATGCTGAATGGAACACCAAAGTGCTCGTGGGGAGATGGGGAGAGGGAGTGAGAGAGCGAGTGTTTTAATACATTATTATGAAGATATACACATCATCCAAGAACAAAAATGACTGTCTTGAAGAAGAATGAGTACTGGTGAAATGTGGAGAAATTACATCCCTCAGATACTGCTTTTGTGGATAGAAGATGAGCCAACCATCTTGGAAAACAGCAGGGCAGATCTAAGGAGTGTAAAATAGGAAGATCATGGCGATTGGGGAATTATACTTTCAGATGTAAGTCCAAAGGATGTGAGACCCTGTCGTCATGATGTTATTCCTAATGGTAACAAGGTAGAAACAACCCAAATGTCCAACTGATAAATAATTCATAAACTTAAATCTCAGCCCTAGCCGCTGAGTTACTGACACTCAGTTGTTGCTGGGAGAGGGAAACTGGGGTTTTCTTCAATGAAGCGATACTTGATATCGCAACCACTGCAGGGCAGAACCCATATTAGAGTAGTCAGACAATACAAACTGGACTTGATGATTAATTTGCTTGTTTTTAGACAGAGAGAAGAGGAAGGAAGGCAGGTGGAGGAGGGATGAATGTGATGAAAATACATTGTATAATATTTTTGAAGAATAAAATTATGAGTTTTGAAATTTTGGTTTTGTGGTTCTAGGGCTTGTGCCTGGGGTCTTGCATAGAATAGGGACTCTACCATTCCCCTCTGTTAGGAACATATATTCTTGTGACAAAAGTCTAGGCACAAACATAGGGCTTTCTTGAAGTCCTTCCATCATGGAGGGAACAAGGATTTGAACTCACTGTAATAAACACACTCTGGGATGAATATACAGCCTTTTTGTCCATTTTACATCCTGCAATACCAAGTATGAGATCATGCTTATATTATATATATATGTATTAATACATTATATATTTACATATAACATTTAACATATACAAGTTTTATGATATATGTCATACATTATATAATATAACTTATTCACTTAAAATATATATGGATATATATTAATTCATGATATAATATATGAAATATGTACTGTGAAATATATAATATGTAATATATAGAATTATATAATATATAGTATGTAATATACAACATTTTCAAGATGATGCATGCTCAGGGCCCTGGGTTTTGATACCTAAACTTTTAAGAAAATAAGCTTAATAAATTAATAAAAGAAAGGGTTATTTTAAATAACCTTTACCTATTGCTAGGTCCAAAGGAGACTTCAATTTCCCAAACTCCAAAAGGCAGTCCAAAAACTCAGAAATGGACTCAACCTGAACTATAGGAACATTTCTAGCAGTTAGACCAACAATGGTTGGTCTTGACTGAAGATCTGATTGGATGAATGGAGAAGTCCCTAGGAAGTTAACTAAATGCTCCCCTGGGTGTGTCTATGAAAGTGTTCCCAGAAAGCCTTAGCTAAGGGGGAAGACCAGCCCTGAATGTAGATAGTAGCATCCCAGAGGGTGAAGGCCTAAAGACAATGGAAAGTGATGTAGGCGTGCCTGACTCTTCTTGCATGGGTATATTTCTGCTACCATAACCTACAGATATCAGACTCCATGATCTTCATCCTTTGCACCAGGGACTCCCCAGAAGGCTTCCAGGCCTTCAGCCTTGGAGTGGATGTCATCATTGGCTTCTCTCCTGAGGCTTCCGTCATCATGGACTGAATGTCCCCTGGTTTTCCTTTCTTTCCAGCCCACACAAGGACACTGGAAGAGTATTTTGCCTCTGCTAATGTAAACCAGTCTAGTCAATCTATCTGTCTGCCTGTCCATCTGTCCATCCATTTATCCATCCATCTTCTATCTATCTATCATCTATTTTTTAGTGGTTCCCTTGAGAACCCTAAATAATACGTGTGCTTTCTGCATGCTTCATTCCTATTGGACTGTGGCTCCTTCTGCTATCAACATCCTTTCTGTCTGAAAGAATTATCTAACATTTTTGTTTTGTTTTGGAGCAGGTCTGCTAGCAATGAATTTTCTTTAATTTCCTTCACAGAAGAACACCTTTATTTACCTCCATGCCTGGAAGCCGGTCTTGTTGACCATGGTCGTCTGGGTGGCAAGCTTCTTTTATTTGGACCTTTACCTTTGCTGCTCTGAGTGAGGTGTGTTTTTCTTTGACAACTTTCAAGCTTTATTCTTTGTAAGCAATGGCACAGTGAAACCATAGAGCAGGACAACTCCATGGGTGGAAAGGTTTATTGTAAGTATGGCACTGCCGTGTAACTATCTCTCAGGTGGTGGAGAAAGAATAGCCATAGACACTTGGTGGGGGGGGGGAGTCTAAGGCTGCCTTGGCTACCTCTTAGGAGGCAGAGAGGAGTGAAGCCATGGGCAGGGGGAGTCAGGGGGGATGCTGCCAAGAACTGGTGGAGGGTAGCTTCAGAAATGTAGCTGTGCAAGCCAGAAGAGCCTAGGAACTGGCTTTCTGGCCAACAGATCCCAGTGGCTTTGATTCACATTGCAGGTGCATGTTAAAAGCAGCTTTGAGGTTAGCTGGGGCTTTGATACTTAACTAGATGCCCCGTTTGCCTGTGTTAGAGGGAGGTTACATTTGCCAGAGGATGCTGAGAGATAGCTTTTATCCGTCTGGCCAGCAATCTTTCTTTCTGTCCTGTGAATACCCAACCTGAGCTGAGGCCAGACTATCATTCTGGGGATTTGGGACCTAACATGGTGTCCCTTTACTTTTAGGTAGTTTGACTACAATGTGTATAGACATATGTTTTGGGGGTAGTATGGTGGTGATGTACTGTGGTTGTCTTACTCCCATTCTTTTTGGTATTTTGGCTTTGGGTCCTTTGAGATGCTCAAGTTTTTGGTTTATTGTTTGTTGCTTTTGAAACAGCCTAAGCTGTTATCTCTTTATGAATATATATATATATATATATATATATATATATATATATATATATATCCTGCTCAGTTCTCTCTCTTATCCTTCTGTGACTCCAATCACATGTATGCTTGACTATCTAATGATGTCCTATAGCCCCCAAATAGTCTAGGTTGGTTTTGTTGTATGTTTTCCTGTTTGGATGATCTGGAGAGCTTTTGGGGCTGCCTTGTAGGAATTTGGCAGGAATTTGACTTTGGGCTAGGACTTGGAAGTAGGCTCGGGATGAATAGAACTGAGGAGTGTATTCTCTGTATCTTGATGGTCTTGTTAAGGCCTGAATACAGTAACCACAGGACCTTTGTCTGTGCTTTGTTTGTTCCTTGACTACTTTGTTTATGCCTTAGAACTGACCTTATTCTTTGCATGTGCTTAGAATGCTATCAAAGTAGGCTGGAGAAAAATAAACCCGCTTCAGCCTCAGCAGTGGCTGGAGTCCTGTTACAGCGTTGTCTAATTGCCTTTTTCTTTTCAATCCTCAATCTGTCCCTTGAGACCAGGTTGACTGACTGAGCTGGCTTGGTCAGGATGGTTTCTATTTTTGTAGTTTCAAGGGTTTTGTTTTGTTATTTAAATTTGTATTTAAATAACAAAACAAAACCAAAGCTGTATTTATTTACTTACATGTCTAAATTTTCACATATGTAATACATGTTATATAGTTATATATAATATATATGAATATGTATATATGCCTGGTGTTCTGCGTCACTCTTAGAATTCCATCTTTCAGACATGATTCTCCCTCTCCTCATGCTTGCTGACCCCTCCACTCCGCTGCCACTTTCAGCACGTGCATCGAAATGACATACTTGTCAAAGTTATTTTAGAATTCCTATCTGGTTGTTCCAACTCCTTAGGCCATGGAGTCTATTTCTGTAACTCACTTCATCTCAAGATGGCCTCCTCTTCCTTTTTCTTTTACTAAATTGGATTCTTCTATCAAAGGCCAAAACATCATTTGTATGAACCCAGGTATCTGATAGTTCAGCAAATGTCCGTGTTGTTTCTAACCTGCTTTTAGTACAAGGATGAGTCAGCCTAGCTAGGAACTGAGGATTTTGCATCAGTTAACTACTACATGCAACACAGGCACGGCTCTGCAATTCTCTAACTGGGGCATGATGTGTTTTATAAAAAGCTAAGGATGTGCTTCACGGGTCAAGGGATGGTGAGGTGGGAGGGGGTAACTCAGCAGGCCCATGCCTTGGTATCAACCAAGTGTAGAATATTCTAGTGTAGAATAGAGTTTATTTGGGGGCATGGGAAGGGGAATTGAGAAGGGAGTAGAGGCAGAGAAAGAGAGGGAACAGAGAAAGAGAGAGGGAGAAAGGAGAGAGAGAGAGAAGGAGAGAGAGAGAGAGATCAGCCAGAAACATATATGGAGGTGGGGGAAGGGGGAAGGGAGAGAGGGAGAAAAGGGGACAGGGGAAAAAGGGAGTCAGAGAGAATAAGAGAGAGGGAGAGGCCTAACAGTCCCTTGTATAGCAAGCCAGGCCTACCTGGCTATTGCTGGGTAACTCTTGAGCAGAGTGTAGAAGGAATGCGAACAGGGGAAGCTCCTGCTCTAAGTTGGGGACGAGACAGGGAGGTAAGGTTTTCCGCAGAGCTTCCACATGCCTGTGTCACAGAGGACCGTTTTTGTATCCTTACCTCTTCTTCAGGGCATCACGTTTCCCTGTGGCTGAGTGTCATACAGCAGGGCTGGTTTTCTCTGCTGTTCGGGTCCAGCCTGAATCTCAGACCCTAAACCCCAGTGTGGGGCTTCCTAGACTCTGCCTCTTCTCCCTCCCATTGCAGCTAGCTTCTGCCTTGTGTCTGTAGAGGCTCCTGGACAGGGATTCCCTGCCTACCTGCTGTAGCCTCTGCTTGGTTGGTGTGTGATCCTGCTGTGTGGTCTCCTGTCTTTCTTTCCCTCTGAAGTGAGAGGTGTTTGATTGTAGTCCTCTGTTGTTCGGATCTTTCCGTGTGTGCTTGTTGCTAGAGGCTCCTTCTTCCTCAGAAGCAAAGGGTGGGGGTTCTATGGGTGGGGGGTTGCAGCATATAATCGGGGAGGGATAGTATTGCTGTAGATGCGTGCTTAGGACCTGTGTAGTTGGGAACTCCTTGGTCTTCTGCTGTAGACACTTCCTGCTAGTACCCCCAAAGTGAATACGGACTTCTCCAGGCCTGCTTCTGTCCTGCTCCACCCTTGCATCCCAGCCCAGACTCGATTCCCATTACCTGCTAAGATTTATATAATGCCCTCATACCTCACGGCAGCCACACGAGTCTCCTGTGCCCTGCCAGAGGGCTGAAATCCAGTTTCGCTGTCGAGCCAGATCCACACGGAATTCAGCTTCCTTGACAGCTTACAGCCTCAGATCTCTGCTAGATCAAAACCAAAAATGATAATCCCGGTGTCGTCTGCTCATTTTTCTCACTGATCTCTGCAGCGTTCCCTGTTCTGCATGGACGAGAGCAAGAATGAAAGGTTGCAAATCAAAGCTACTGCCACTGAAACTTGTCTGCAGATCTACCAGGAGCATTGTACTGACTAGTTTTTCTTCAATTATATTGTTCTAAGCCAGTGGTTCTCAACCTTCCTAGTGCAGTGACCCTTTAGTACAGTTCCTCATGTTGTGCCCCAATCATAAAATTATTTTTGTTGCTACTTCATAACTGTACTTCTGCTACTGTTATGAATCACAATGTAAGTGTCTGCATTTTCTGATGGTCTTAGGGGACCCCTGTGAAAGAGCTGGACTACCCCCAGAAGGGCCGTGGCCCACAGGTTGAGAACCGCTTTTCTAGATTGAGCTACTGTATTTTATTTAAGGTTTTGTGTTTGTTTGGTTGGTTTTAGGCTGTGGCTAACCTGCCACAAGGTCGTCAGCAGGAGCTTAAGAAAGATTATCCCCTTAAAAGAAATTTCAGGAATAGCGTATGATCTGTTTGCTCGGAAATTCTCAAATAGTCCCATTTAAATGTATATGAGGTCTCTGCAGCCAACCAAGGCAGTAGGTCCTATAGGTTCTTAAGAGAACATGTTAAAAAAAAACCACATGTGTATTAGATCTGCTTATCTTAGCTGATTAGTGCTGAAGTGTAAATGTAAAATCAGACAATTTTATGATTACCTAATGCTCCAATTGCTATGGGTATGCAGCAAGTTACCTCCAATCTTTGTGGTTTAAAACAGTGCCTTATTTTCAAAGATTCCTGTGGACTGGGCATTTGGCTAAGCACAGGAGAATGGTTTATCTCTGCTGCATGGCCCCTCAGAGCAGGGAGACTCAGAGGCTGGGACCGCAGGCATTGGAAGACTTGTTAGTCCTGTGCCTGGAGGCGCCTCTGCATTGGTCTCCTCACGTGGCTCTGGTTTGGCTCAGCCCTAGTGCGGTTGTGCTTTGGCCCTTTAAAGGTTCGTGTGTGGGAAGCTTGATCTCCGTGTGCAGATGTTAAAAGGTGGTTCTCAAGAGGCGGAGACCAGTGGGACTTGGTTACAGGGGTGCAGTGGGATTTGTTTAGGTTACAGGGGTGCTGTCTTTGGCAGGATGAGCCACTCTCAACTTTACCACCATGATCCCTCCCTTTGCATATGTGCCCAGGGTGCCATCGACCATGACGTCCCCATCAGAGCCAAGCCAGTTGCAGTACTATGCTCTTGAACTTGTAGACACATGAACCAAATGTTTGCTTGGCTCCCCTTTTTCTTAGCACTCACCTCAGATGCTTTTCGTCAGAGTAGGAGGTGGGCTAATGCTGTCAGCTAGGTGGCAGCTGTGTTGCGTGTCTCAACTCTAGCCCAGGAGTCACACATGAGCAGTCACACAACTGGCCATTGACTGATCCAGTGACAAAGCTCTGCTGTGTTTAGGGTAAAGAGAGAAACTCTAGCTCTTAATGAGGGAAATAAAAAGCTTTAAGAAAACCCACTACAAAACGAGAGCTATCATAGTGGCCATTTTCAGAAAATACAATTTGTTATAATCAATTTTTAAGAGATAGAGAAGATGTTTGTCTCGGAGCCTGTTCAGAATCAATCTCTCTCTCTCTCTCTCTCTCTGTCTGTCTGTCTGTCTGTCTCTCTCTCCTTCCCTCCCGCCCCCTTTTGAGTTCTGTTGTGACATTTTTTCTGGGAGATATGACAAAAAAATGTCTGTTTATGCCCAATAAGGACTGGCAATAGACCAAAGTAATGATTCCCCCCCACACACATCTACTTCAGCGAGCCAGTGAGTTTATCTGAATGAGGAAGCGGTTTCTCACAGGAACATGATGACTCAAATGTAACTGGGTCACTGAGATGCCAACTGTAAGTGATGAGGCATGACACATCATGTCGGTATCATAAACAATCATGAAATGTGTGATGGATTACATGCAAACATGTCATCACTTATGTAAGACACTTGACATTCTGTGAGTGTGTGTGGGTGTGGGGGGTATTCCTGGAGTCAATCTCTCCACTATAATATCAATCGTATGAGTTAGAATTGTTTTGTGGGGGCTGGTGAGATGGCTCAGTGGGTAAGAGCACCCGACTGCTCTTCCGAAGGTCCAGAGTTCAAATCCCAGCAACCACATGGTGGTTCACAACCATCTGTAACAAGATCTGACACTCCCTCTTCTGGAGTGTCTGAAGACAGCTACAGTGTACTTACATATAATAAATAAATAAATAAACAAACAAACAAATAAATAGAAGTTAATGAGGGAACAGAGATGAAGAGATGTTTTTAAAAAAAAACAAAACAAAACAAAAACAAAAACAAACAAACAAAAAAGAATTGTTTTGTGGAAGTATGGAGCAAGCTAATGTTTTCTCTGAACAAAGCCCTGGCTTGGACCAAGACAAATCCCTGAGTGCATCAGCGGTTGTCAAGACAGCAATGTCCGGAAGCCTTGTCTTCAGAAACTGTCCCAGGATGCCTGTTAAAGTTTGGACATAAGAGTTCTTTTCTCTGTCTGCCTTCCATGTTTGCAGTGTTATCTTCAAGAAGCAATCCATGGAGAGGACAGCCTTGTGAGCTGGCTTTAAGGAGGGCCTCCTCTGCCCTTCTGTGTGGTCTCCCTTCTCCTCAGCTACTGTTGGCCATGTCCCTCAAGGACAAAGGGAGAAGATGGCTCCAATTGGAACCAATTGGGGCGGGTTCAGTGACATGGCTGTGAGTATCAATGGATTAACTTCTAGGATTAGTTTTAGAGAGACAGCTCAACTTTATTGTTCCAGGAATAGGGTATACAAGAACTTCATCCTGTGCAGTGGACCTGTGCAGTGGACCTGTGCAGTGGGAAGGGCTAACAGGCCTTAATACAGTGGCTAATTATCATGTAGATAGATAGCAAGCTAGATCAAGTGCTACATGAAGTCACTCTGCGTAAGGTCATTTTTCAGATAAGGCCAGGCACCTGTGTTCAGGGACACTATCCGGACAAAGTCAGGCTGACAAAGGGTGTCCTCTGTTTTTTGCACCAAGCTCAGAGAGCCATCTGGTCATGGGGGAACCCATCTGGTCATAGGGGATGGCGACCTTAATAGCAGGGTTCTCCAACACTCTGTCTAGATAGGCAACATTCAGCTCACTGATGGGCCTGATGAAGTTCCTGGATCTTATACTCTAACTCATTAGCCACAGACAGTGCCTCAAGGGACCCAGGGGGGTTAATATTGATTATCTACATGACAGGGTGCAGAACCTCCTGGAAGACAGACTTCTTGGGCATGAATGTGAGGGAGTGTACCCCATTTTTCCTTTTGTAAGCATCAGTATTCCTCATGCTCCCACCATGCCTCCTCTGCCCCATAGGATGTACTGCATGCCATGAGCCAACACAAACTCTCACCTCCTTATGTTGCGTTCATCAGGTATCCTGGCACAGCGACAAAGACAGTTACTAATACCGAGTATCAGCTATGCTCATGATTTCCATATCAGGATCCCAGTATGCATGACTCGGGAGTCTTAACTATATCACCTGCTGCAGCCCACAGACTCAAGACAGCTAAGAACACATCTGCTGGTCTATAAGTGTCCCCAAAGTTTGTGCATTGGAAACTTAACCTTTAAGTTCATTTGTTGATGTATTCAGAAGTAGGGCCTTTAGGAGGTAACTCTGGAGGTTCATGAGGGCTGGGTTTCATGATGGGACCAGTGGCTTTGCCGGAAGAGGAAGAGGTACGTGAGCTAGCAACCGTGCTCTATCTTACCATGTGATGCCTTCCATCATGTGATGGTTCAGCATGCTCACCAGACACGTAAGAGGTATGGGTACCACACTCTTAGGCTTTCCAGCCTCCGAAATTACAAACTCAATTAACCTCTTGTCTTAGTTAGGGCTCCCATTGCTCTGAACAGACACCATGATCATGCTAACTCTTATAAAGCCAAACAGTTGTTTGGGAATGGCTTACAGTTTCAGAGATTTAGTCCATTATCATCATCGCAGGAAGCATAGCTGCATCCAGACAGATGTGGGCCTGGGGAAGGAGCTGAGAGTACTACATCTTGATTGGAAGGCAGTCAGGAGAGACTGACTTCCAGGCAGCTAGGATGAGGGTATCAAAGTGACACACCACTGTGTGTCAAAGTGACCCCAAAAGTGGCACACTTCCTCCAACAAGGCCATACATCCGAATAGAGCCACTCTGTAGGGCAAGCATGTCCAAACCACCACACCTCTGTTCCTTTACCTAGCGTGTGGCATTCATGCACAGCAAAAGAAAGTGAGTGAAGATAGCATCTTTCACTGAAAACGGCGGATTCTCACCTGCTGCACAGGGGAAAACCTTCACTCTTGGTGAAGCAGAACCCTGAGTGGTACACTCCCTGGGTGCCTTGTAAATTTCCATTTTCTACAGGGAACTGTGAAGTGTGGGTATAGATAGAAGAGTCCCTGAGAGCCCCTACTATGCCATGGCCTCCAGCTCTGCTCCCCAGCTGGTCCCACTGCCCAGAGCTATAGTGTCCCTCTTTCCAAAGTCATCCCTCAGCCCAGGGCTCACTCCTGCTTCCCGGAGGTTTGAATCTTGTTTTCATTTTTGGTACCCATACTTGCCCTTTTCTTCATCCCATTTTTCATGTACGGGTTAGCATCCTTCTGCTGACTGTCTGAGATGCCTCCAAATGCCAAGCCTTTTGAGTGTCAGCACAGTGTCACATCTGGGAGCATTTCAGATCAGTGACACTCAACCAGTAAAGGCTATGCAAATATTCCCAAATCCAAAAACTCCCAAGCACTCCTGGTCCAGATGAGGGAGGCTCACAGTGTACTTGTATTAACCCTTTCGTGTTTGATGCACCCAGTACGGTTTCCAGCGTTTGTTTGCTTTCGTCTTACAGAGTGGACCCTGCCTGCTGTTTCTTTTGGGCTGCAGTGAAGATAGACTGCCCTTTGCTGCAAGGTCACACTCAGAGAGCAAGAGCAGAAAGATGGGGCATGCGATGGAGCTTGCACCCCAGCTCCAGTTTCGGTTGTGTGTGTGTGTGTGTGTGTGTGTGTGTTTCACAGAAAAAATACATTTTTTTCTTGTTTAAGCTACACGACCCTTCTCAGGCTTCAAAGCTGTTTCTAACGGAGCTGACCCTTCAGGCTCAGCGGCATGTAGCAGTGCCGGGGACCTGGGTGTGTAGCACACAAAAGGGCACTGGGCAAGTAGCTCTGCTAACATGAGGTTCCCTTGATGAAAGCATATTGTGGGTACACAAGGGGGCTGGATGCTTCAGAAAGATTTGCCAGTCTGTGACGCTGCGGGAAAAGGCCGCAGCATTTGTTTCTGTTTGTTTTTAAGACAGGATCTCTCTGTGTAGCCCAGGCTGTCCTGGAACTCACTGTATAAACCAGGTTGGCATGAACTCAGAGAGATCTGCCTGCCTCTGCCTCTCCAGTGCTGGGATAAAAGGCGTGCACAAGAGGTTGCAGTGTGTCTTATCCTTCTCTCTCTCATGAACCAGAAGGCAGGTGAGGTCAGAAACGTAGTGGGCAGGTCAAGCTGACCAAGAGTCAGGGAGCAATGGAGAAAAGCAATGAAGCCCGGGCTTCTCAAAGACGTGACTGTGGTCTTTAATTATGCAGGCCTCAGTCTCTTCCTCTGCAGATCGGGGTGAGCTAGTTCAGGGGTTGATGCAGGCATTCAACAAGATTATCTACATGGAGCAGCACCAATACCCCCATAACCCACTCTAGTTTACAAACTAAAGGATTGCCTGTTCTTATGAGTGAGGACTGCTTCTGCTCACGGCTCACAGCACCTCAGCACTATGTCCTGATTCTTTAGGTCCTAAGGGAGAATGGGATGAGGGCTAAGAGAGCTTCCACCTTGTGGGCCTGGCCCTAGATACAGAACAGGGTTTTCATGGATAAGAATGGCTACCCGCTGCAGGTACTCCTGTTCTGGCTATTGGGAGCCCAAAGGCTGCCAGTGGTCATGTGCCCCAAACAGGGCAACAAGTGTCTTCCCCTTTAACCCTCAGTGGATCATAGTGTGGTGTGCCCTTCAGAAGCCCCAAGAGACTGGATGGGGACGGGTAGGGGGAGGAGAATCGTGACATGTAAACCCAGCCAGAACTGGAAGATGCAATCTTCCAATGCATCCCTGTGGCTACTCTGTCTCCTTGGTCCCTGTTCCAGCCAACTCCCCTGCTCCTGCAAGCTGAAACTGAAGGATTATAAGATGGATTGCCTGTCAGCTACACCAAAACAACTCAACTGGTTATGACAAACGCTCACTCACCTCAGGTGTTTGACCCTCCTGGATGTTTGTAAATTGCTGTGGTCACACAGTTCCAAGTGACAATTAAAACGAGCACACATGAGGCCAACAGATGTAGCCACCTTGAGCCTTTCTGTGGGAACCAGATGGTCGCACACGTCATCTTCATCAAAGCCCATGGAACAGCCCAGCTTTCACCGGGAGGACCTAGGGTCATGAAGGAGAATTATATTGTATTTTGAAAAGTTCAGACAGCCGGCCACCTTCCTGGTGAGAGCACGGGGGTCTGCCTGGCCTGAGAGGTTTGTGGCACAGGCGCCGGCGGGAGCCTTCTTGGCTCCGGGACTCCGCGGAGGGCAGGCTGCACGGGTGACCGTGTGGAATACAGAGTGCCAGCCGTTTCTGGGACGGGCGAGAGAGTCGCAGAGCTTCTGGGCGGCGCCATCTTCAGCTCCAGACAGCCGGCCACCTTCCTGGTGAGAGCACGGGGGTCTGCCTGGCCTGAGAGGTTTGTGGCACAGGCGCCGGCGGGAGCCTTCTTGGCTCCGGGACTCCGCGGAGGGCAGGCTGCACGGGTGACCGTGTGGAATACAGAGTGCCAGCCGTTTCTGGGACGGGCGAGAGAGTCGCAGAGCTTCTGGGCGGCGCCATCTTCAGCTCCAGACAGCCGGCCACCTTCCTGGTGAGAGCACGGGGGTCTGCCTGGCCTGAGAGGTTTGTGGCACAGGCGCCGGCGGGAGCCTTCTTGGCTCCGGGACTCCGCGGAGGGCAGGCTGCACGGGTGACCGTGTGGAATACAGAGTGCCAGCCGTTTCTGGGACGGGCGAGAGAGTCGCAGAGCTTCTGGGCGGCGCCATCTTCAGCTCCAGACAGCCGGCCACCTTCCTGGTGAGAGCACGGGGGTCTGCCTGGCCTGAGAGGTTTGTGGCACAGGCGCCGGCGGGAGCCTTCTTGGCTCCGGGACTCCGCGGAGGGCAGGCTGCACGGGTGACCGTGTGGAATACAGAGTGCCAGCCGTTTCTGGGACGGGCGAGAGAGTCGCAGAGCTTCTGGGCGGCGCCATCTTCAGCTTCAGACAGCCGGCCACCTTCCTGGTGAGAGCACGGGGGTCTGCCTGGCCTGAGAGGTTTGTGGCACAGGCGCCGGCGGGAGCCTTCTTGGCTCCGGGACTCCGCGGAGGGCAGGCTGCACGGGTGACCGTGGGGAATACAGAGTGCCAGCCGTTTCTGGGACGGGCGAGAGAGTCACAGAGATTCTGGGGCGGCACCATCTTCAGCTCCAGACAACCAGCCACCTTCCCGGCAAGAGCCACAGAGCTTCTGAGGCGGCAACATCTTCGACTCCAGACAACTGGCCACCTTCCTGGCCAAAGCAACACAGCTTCTGGGAAAGATCCTGTTTTGGGCCTTCACCTTCAGCCAGGAGGAGGTCCAAACACCAGATAACTGTACACCTTCCCTGAGAGAGGAGAGCTTGCCTACAGAGACTGCTCTGACCACTGAAACTCAGAGAAGAGAGCTTGTCTCCCACGCCTGCTGATAGAGGGTAACAAAATCAACAGAGGAACAATCTTTTAACAAAGACAACTATAACAACTAACTCCAGAGATTGCCAGATGGCGAAAGGTAAACGTAAGAATCCTACTAACAGAAGCCAGGACCACTCACCATCATCAGAACCCAGAACGCCCACTTCGCCCAATCCAGGACACCCTAACACACCTGAAAAGGTAGACCTGGATTTAAAAGCATATCTCATGATGATGGTAGAGGACATAAAGAAGGAATTCAATAACTCACTTAAAGAAATACAGGAGAACACTGCTAAAGAGTTACAAGTCCTTAAAGAAAAACAGGAAAACACTGCTAAAGAGTTACAAGTCCTTAAAGAAAAACAGGAAAACACAACCAAACAGGTAGAAGTCCTTATAGAAAAACAGGAAAACACATCCAAACAGGTGATGGAAATGAACAAAACCATACTAGACCTAAAAAGGGAAGTAGACACAATAAAGAAAACCCAAAGTGAGGCGACGCTGGAGATAGAAACCCTAGGAAAGAAATCTGGAACCATAGATGCCAGCATCAGCAACAGAATACAAGAGATGGAAGAGAGAATCTCAGGTGCAGAAGACTCCATAGAGAACATCGGCACAACAATCAAAGAAAATGGAAAATGCAAAAAGATCCTAACTCAAAACATCCAGGAAATCCAGGACACAATGAGAAGACCAAACCTACGGATAATAGGAGTGGATGAGAATGAAGATTTTCAACTCAAAGGACCAGCAAACATCTTCAACAAAATTATTGAAGAAAACTTCCCAAATCTAAAGAAAGAGATGCCCATGAACATACAAGAAGCCTACAGAACTCCAAATAGACTGGACCAGAAAAGAAATTCCTCCCGACACATAATAATCAGAACACAAAATGCACTAAATAAAGATAGAATACTAAAAGCAGTAAGGGAAAAAGGTCAAGTAACATATAAAGGCAAGCCTATCAGAATTACACCAGATTTTTCACCAGAGACTATGAAAGCCAGAAGAGCCTGGACAGATGTTATACAGACACTAAGAGAACACAAATGCCAGCCCAGGCTACTATACCCAGCCAAACTCTCAATTACCATAGATGGAGAAACCAAAGTATTCCACGACAAAACTAAATTCACCCATTATCTCTCCACGAATCCAGCCCTTCAAAGGATAATAACAGAAAAAAACCAATACAAGGACGGGAACCACGCCCTAGAAAAAACAAGAAGATAATCCCTCAACAAACCTAAAAGAAGACAACCACAAGAACAGAATGCCAACTTTAACAACAAAAATAACAGGAAGCAACAATTACCTTTCCTTAATATCTCTTAATATCAATGGACTCAATTCCCCAATAAAAAGACATAGACTAACAGACTGGCTACACAAACAGGACCCAACATTCTGCTGCTTACAGGAAACCCATCTCAGGGAAAAAGACAGACACTACCTCAGAGTGAAAGGCTGGAAAACAATTTTCCAAGCAAATGGTCTGAAGAAACAGGCTGGAGTAGCCATTCTAATATCGGATAAAATCGACTTCCAACCCAAAGTTATCAAAAAAGACAAGGAGGGACACTTCATACTCATCAAAGGTAAAATCCTCCAAGAGGAACTCTCAATTCTGAATATCTACGCTCCAAATGCAAGGGCAGCCACATTCATTAAAGACACTTTAGTAAAGCTCAAAGCACACATTGCACCTCACACAATAATAGTGGGAGACCTCAACACACCACTTTCATCAATGGACAGATCGTGGAAACAGAAACTAAACAGGGACACAGTGAAACTAACAGAAGTTATGAAACAAATGGACCTGACAGATATCTACAGAATATTTAATCCTAAAACAAAAGGATATACCTTCTTCTCAGCACCTCACGGGACCTGCTCCAAAATTGACCATATAATTGGTCACAAAATAAGCCTCAACAGATACAAAAATATTGAAATTGTCCCATGTATCCTATCAGACCACCATGGCCTAAGACTGATCTTCAATAACAACATTAAGAATGGAAAGCCAACATTCACGTGGAAACTGAACAACACTCTTCTCAATGATACCTTGGTCAAGGAAGGAATAAAGAAAGAAATTAAAGACTTTTTAGAGTTTAATGAAAATGAAGCCACAACGTACCCAAACCTTTGGGACACAATGAAAGCATTTCTAAGAGGGAAACTCATAGCGCTGAGTACCTCCAAGAAGAAACGGGAGAGAGCACATACTAGCAGCTTGACAACACATCTAAAAGCTCTAGAAAAAAAGGAAGCAAATTCACCCAAGAGGAGTAGACGGCAGGAAATAATCAAACTCAGGGGTGAAATTAACCAAGTGGAAACAAGAAGAACTATTCAAAGAATTAACCAAACGAGGAGTTGGTTCTTTGAGAAAATCAACAAGATAGATAAACCCTTAGCTAGACTCACTAGAGGGCAAAGGGACAAAATCCTAATCAACAAAATCAGAAATGAAAAGGGAGACATAACAACAGATCCTGAAGAAATCCAAAACACCATCAGATCCTTCTACAAAAGCTTATACTCAACAAAACTGGAAAACCTGGACGAAATGGACAAATTTCTGGACAGATACCAGGTACCAAAGTTGAATCAGGATCAAGTTGACCTTCTAAACAGTCCCATATCCCCTAAAGAAATAGAAGCAGTTATTAATAGTCTCCCAACCAAAAAAAGCCCAGGACCAGATGGGTTTAGTGCAGAGTTCTATCAGACCTTCAAAGAAGATCTAATTCCAGTTCTGCACAAACTATTTCACAAGATAGAAGTAGAAGGTACTCTACCCAACTCATTTTATGAAGCCACTATTACTCTGATACCTAAACCACAGAAAGATCCAACAAAGATAGAGAACTTCAGACCAATTTCTCTTATGAATATCGATGCAAAAATCCTTAATAAAATTCTCGCTAACCGAATCCAAGAACACATTAAAGAAATCATCCATCCTGACCAAGTAGGTTTTATTCCAGGGATGCAGGGATGGTTTAATATACGAAAATCCATCAATGTAATCCATTATATAAACAAACTCAAAGACAAAAACCACATGATCATCTCGTTAGATGCAGAGAAAGCATTTGACAAGATCCAACACCCATTCATGATAAAAGTTTTGGAAAGATCAGGAATTCAAGGCCCATACCTAAACATAATAAAAGCAATCTACAGCAAACCAGTAGCCAACATCAAAGTAAATGGAGAGAAGCTGGAAGCAATCCCACTAAAATCAGGGACTAGACAAGGCTGCCCACTTTCTCCCTACCTTTTCAACATAGTACTTGAAGTATTAGCCAGAGCAATTCGACAACAAAAGGAGATCAAGGGGATACAAATTGGAAAAGAGGAAGTCAAAATATCACTTTTTGCAGATGATATGATAGTATATATAAGTGACCCTAAAAATTCCACCAGAGAACTCCTAAACCTGATAAACAGCTTTGGTGAAGTAGCTGGATATAAAATTAACTCAAACAAGTCAATGGCCTTTCTCTACACAAAGAATAAACAGGCTGAGAAAGAAATTAGGGAAACAACACCCTTCTCAATAGTCACAAATAATATAAAATATCTCGGCGTGACTCTAACTAAGGAAGTAAAAGATCTGTATGATAAAAACTTCAAGTCTCTGAAGAAAGAAATTAAAGAAGATCTCAGAAGATGGAAAGATCTCCCATGCTCATGGATTGGCAGGATCAACATTGTAAAAATGGCTATCTTGCCAAAAGCAATCTACAGATTCAATGCAATCCCCATCAAAATTCCAACTCAATTCTTCAACGAATTAGAAGGAGCAATTTGCAAATTCATCTGGAATAACAAAAAACCTAGGATAGCAAAAACTCTTCTCAAGGATAAAAGAACCTCTGGTGGAATCACCATGCCTGACCTAAAGCTTTACTACAGGGCAATTGTGATAAAAACTGCATGGTACTGGTATAGAGACAGACAAGTAGACCAATGGAATAGAATTGAAGACCCAGAAATGAACCCACACACCTATGGTCACTTGATCTTCGACAAGGGAGCTAAAACCATCCAGTGGAAGAAAGACAGCATTTTCAACAATTGGTGCTGGCACAACTGGTTGTTATCATGTAGAAGAATGCGAATCGATCCATACTTATCTCCTTGTACTAAGGTCAAATCTAAGTGGATCAAGGAACTTCACATAAAACCAGAGACACTGAAACTTATAGAGGAGAAAGTGGGGAAAAGCCTTGAAGATATGGGTACAGGGGAAAGATTCCTGAACAGAACAGCAATGGCTTGCTCTGTAAGATCGAGAATTGACAAATGGGACCTAATGAAACTCCAAAGTTTCTGCAAGGCAAAAGACACCGTCAATAGGACAAAAAGACCACCAACAGATTGGGAAAGGATCTTTACCTATCCTAAATCAGATAGGGGACTAATATCCAACATATATAAAGAACTCAAGAAGGTGGACTTCAGAAAATCAAATAACCCCATTAAAAAATGGGGTTCAGAACTGAACAAAGAATTCTCACCTGAGGAATACCGAATGGCAGAGAAGCACCTGAAAAAATGCTCAACATCCTTAATCATCAGGGAAATGCAAATCAAAACAACCCTGAGATTCCACCTCACACCAGTCAGAATGGCTAAGATCAAAAATTCAGGTGACAGCAGATGCTGGCGTGGATGTGGAGAAAGAGGAACACTCCTCCATTGTTGGTGGGATTGCAGGCTTGTACAACCACTCTGGAGATCAGTCTGGCGGTTCCTCAGAAAACTGGATATAGTACTACCGGAGGATCCAGCAATACCTCTCCTGGGCATATATCCAGAAGATGCCCCAACTGGTAAGAAGGACACATGCTCCACTATGTTCATAGCAGCCTTATTTATAATAGCCAGAAGCTGGAAGGAACCCAGATGCCCCTCAACAGAGGAATGGATACAGAAGATGTGGTACATCTACACAATGGAGTACTACTCAGCTATTAAAAAGAATGAATTTATGAAATTCCTGGCCAAATGGATGGACCTGGAGGGCATCATCCTGAGTGAGGTAACACATTCACAAAGGAACTCACACAATATGTACTCACTGATAAGTGGATATTAGCCCAAAACCTAAGATACCCAAGATATAAGATACAATTTCCTAAACACATGAAACTCAAGAAAAATGAAGACTGAAGTGTGAACACTATGCCCCTCCTTAGAAGTGGGAGCAAAACACCCTTGGAAGGAGTTACAAAGACAAAGTTTGGAGCTGAGATAAAAGGATGGACCATGTAGACACTACCATATCCGGGGATCCATCCCATAATCAGCTTCCAAATGCTGACACCATTGCATACACTAGCAAGATTATGCTGAAAGGACCCTGATATAGCTGTCTCTTGTCAGAGTATGCCTGGGCCTAGCAAGCATAGAAGTGGATGCTCACAGTCGGCTATTGGATGGATCACATGGCCCCCAATGAAGGAGCTAGAGAAAGTACCAAAGAAGCTAAAGGGATCTGCAACACTATAGGTGGAACAACATTATGAACTAACCAGTACCCCGGAGCTCTTGACTCTAGCTGCATATGCATCAAAAGATGGCCTAGTCGGCCATCACTGGAAAGAGAGGCCCATTGGACACGCAAACTTTATATGCCCCAGTACAGGGGAACGCCAGGGCCATAAAAGGGGAGTGGGTGGGTAGGGGAGAGGGGGTGGGTGGCTATGGGGGACTTTTGGTATAGCATTGCAAATGTAAATGAGCGAAATACCTAATAAAAAATGGAAAAAAAAAAAAAAAAAAAAAAGAAAAAAAAAAAAAAAAAAAAAAAAAAAAAAAAGAAAAGTTCAGTTAAGGCTAAAAATGTTTCTGATAAAACACCAATTCGAAAGTTAGGAGGATTTCAGAGGCAATCGCCGTTCCCTGGCAGGACTGGATTGGACTGGATTAATGAGACGCCGGTGCAGTAAATGCTCTCTTGCATCAGGCTCTCCCTTCAGGTGTTTAATCTGCGGAGACAGACTCCAGAGCCAGAGCTGTTCATCCTGCAGCTAACAGATCCAGCTGTGTGCCTACTGATCAGATCGCACACCTTATCCTGTCATTGACGTCACAAGCCTTGCTCACACGCATGCCCATACTCACACCCAGACACCGTGTTTCCCCTGCGGGGCAAGCAAGATATTAGGCATCTGATAGTGACCAGTCAGAGAACCTCGAATGCCATATACGTGGTTTCCGAGGGTCTAGTTTGTAATCTGCTTGTGAAGGTGGGTGGATAAACTGCTCAGAAGCTAAAAGCACACACTACTTTTGCAGAGGACCTGGGTTCTGTTCCCAGCACCCACATCAGGCGGCTCACAACCAGTCACAACGATTGCTCCAGGAGATGTGATGGTCTAGCCTCAGTGGACACCTGCACTCATGTGTACATCCCTTCTCTCTCACACACACACATTCTTCAGAGGGAGGGGAGGGAGGCTTGATGCCTCAGTATAGGAGGGTGCTAGAGGGGGGAGGGAGTGGGTGAATGGGTGGAGGAGCACCCTCATAGAGGCAAAGGGGAGGGGGGAGAGGGGATAGAATGAGCGGTTTGTGGAGAGGTAACCGGGAAGGGGGATATTATTTGAAATGTAAATGAATAAAACGATTAATAAAAAATAAAGTAAAAGTTCAATAATTAAACAGGAAGGGGGTCGGGCAGGTAAGGGGATGTGGGTGGACCAAAGCCTCCTATGTCAGTCAGGTGCCGCTCTTCTTCCCTGAGTGGCCTGGGCATGTCTAGTGCAGCTCCAGTGTCACACATGAGATCCCAGTGGCATTACATGAGACCTGGCAGGCTGCCCTATACTATATACTTAAAAATGCTATGTGACAATGCCAGGTTTGGCTAGTGCCTGTTTAAAACCTGGCTTCTCTAGCATTTGGGGCAATATAGTTCCATTTGAAGACAAAAAAGTCAAAACAAAACAAAAAATCCACAACTAAAACCAAACAAAACAAAAAAGCAAACTGCTTCCACATAACTGCTGCATGGAGTCTGTACCAAGTCAGAACATTATCTTGGTGGACAGAAAAAGAGTGAGAAACGGGCTTCTGGGTTAACATCTGTGGACACCCAAAGGCCAGAGTGTACACTAGCCACACTAAGGGTGTGTGGTTAGAACCCTGGTTTTGCCCCTGACACAACTTATACATCTTAGGGTGATCTCAGCCAAGATTCCAGGCTAAAGTTCACTAGTGTTCACTCAGTGAGCCCAGGAGCCAGGGTGCGCCCCAGAGTCAGGGTGCACCCCAGGCAGGTTTGCCCTGAGCCTTCACACTCCAGCCTCCTTCCCATTAAAGGGAGGGTGCTCTGTGGGTTGGATCATCAACACCCTACCCAGGGTGATGTGAGCTTGCCTCTACAGGCTCCTCTTGCACTGTCATTTCTGCCCTGTAGAGCTGGTTGGTAGCTTCTCCCTCCTCCATGTTCCCATTCTCAAAGGCTCTGAAGGCGACGGTGCCCACTTTTTGAGCCCTCCAGGGCCGTATGCTGCTTCATTATGCCACTTCATAACAGGACGTAGGCCCATCAGACTGCAAAGCACCTGGGATTGAATGTGCTTGGGTGTTCTTCAGAACACTCTCATGAGTGGCTGAGATGGTCTGGGGTGCAGGAAGGACAGGCCTAAAGTGCAGGGAGAGGTGAGATGAACCAGGCAGGTCTTAGAGTAACTAGACAGGAGAGTAGGTGTGAAGTCAGGCTGGCTATCAAGGAAAGGGTTTCTAATATGTTGGAATTTTAGGAAGACCAAAGCAGAGTGAAAACCACATCAAAGCATAGCATTTAGAAAGGCACATGACTGCCGATGGAACTCAAAAGACCCAAAGCCCTTTCCCCACCCCCAGGCTATAATGCCCACAGCCTTTAGGATTTTGAATCCTTAGGACCACATTATAGTCACTGAGAACAGCGATTCTTCTGATGGGGGGTAGGAGGGTAAGTAATGGGCTGAGCTGCCCAGGCAGAGCCAGAGAGGATATATCTCCAAACAGTGCAGAACTCACCTTCCGTTTTGAAAGCTCCTGAGTTCAGTGATGATGCCTCCAGGCTTGTCCGCCTAGAGGGCTGTTTCCTTACCTGCAACTAACCTCTGACCGCTGTCTTTTCAAAGAAAACAGGCTGATGACTTGATAAGCTCGTTGACAATACTCAGAAGATGGGGCTGGTGACATGATACTCATGAAAAGCACTAAGAGACAGAGGCTGGCGTCATGGTTAGCCTGTGGGGCCGATCGGATTCTAATGACAACCGGAACTTAGCCAATAGAAGGCAGTCAACAATGTTGCCAGTGCAGACTGCAGCAGGGGTAGGAGGGCTCACCTTCCTACTCCCATTAGCACGTGCATACACAGCCCACAGAGCCTCTGGGAGGCTCTCCAGAACCACCTCTGCCTGGCGGCAGCCCGCCCATCTGGTTTTGTTTACTCAAATTTGAAATCTATTGTCAGCATATAACATATAGCTTCTAAGAGAAGACCTTATCTCTGCGTCCATTTCTCCTCTAACTCTTGTCTCTTTCTCTGAGCCTCTCCTCCGCCATCTTCCATCCCTCATCCCTGTACCCCATCATTTTCTCAGTCACCATCTGCCACTTCCTCACCCTTACTCCCTCTGCCGTGGTTACACCCTTCATACCTGCTTCTCTCATCTCTGAATCCTGTATCACCCTCGCTTCATCTTCCCAGCCTTACAGTTTTACTTCATCTTCTTCCCTCCTCCCTCCTCCCTCCTCCCATGCTGTATCCCTATATCTTCATTGTGATGAGAACAGGGCTTAAAAACTGGCCAGGAGAGTTAAATACCTAATAAAAAATGGAAAAAAAAAAAAAAAACTGGCCAGGTGAGGCAAGGGCCCTGTGATGCTCCCCTCACCACAGGCTCTGATATTTGAATACTTAGTTGTCAGTTGCTGTTTGGGGAAGCATAGGAGGTGTGGCCTTGGGGCTCCAGTCTCCACACCTGCCTGCTGCCTCACTTCCCTGATGTAGTCTTCCACCCTATTCACTAGTTGTTCTTGCCTGTCCTCCCCCAAGGCCCACAGACATTACAGTCCTTTCTATCAGATGCTCAAAACTAGTTCATCCATGGTGGACTCTGTCTCTTGCACCCTGTGGCAACTGTCAGCTCACACAACCCTTGCTGGTGTCCTTCATAAATGCAGGTTTCTTCTGGAGCAGATCTATTGGCTCAAGATGACTTGAGCTCAGGTCCTCTCTGCAGTGTCTCCTCTGTCCTGCTTTGGAACAAGTAGGCTATTCCTCTGCATCTCTGCTACCAACCATCCCCATTGTTCACACCGTAAGCTCCCTGGACCTCTTCACCGATCTTCCTCCTGTCTTGGGAGGTGGTAGAACCCTTCTCCCAAGCTTCTATACTGGACTTGATATGGGGAGGGGTGGAGAGAGGTGAACAGGTCCCTTCTTTTCCATCCCCTAGCATGGGAAAAAAAATAACCTAGAGCTCCTGTCACATGATTTCCAAAGTTTCTGAACAAAAGCCTGTCTTTCCCCAGCAACCTGCCCAGACTCATTCTCCTCAAAGAGTTTCAGGTAGTTTAGGGACCTGCTAACAAGTCTACGTGGATGGAAAAAGCCCTTAGATGGTTTGCAATTGTACGGCACAATATTCTCAGGATGTGCAGTATTCTAATAATTGACTGCTCTTTGCTCTTACAAAATGGCTAGCTTTAAAAGGGGACAGGGGGAGATTTACTTAGTTCACAGTCCTGGAAGTTCAGGGCGTAGCGCTTCCTTTAGCTCTGTGCTGGTGAGAACCTTGTGGCCAATGGTGATGGCGAGGACAGCTTCCCTGTGCTGTTTGTACCTGCTCTCTTTCAGACCTGTGGCCGTGTAGGTAGTCTCTGGGCAGAGGTGCTCATTCAGACAGTAACAGCAAAACACGAGCTTGATACGAACCTCAGACACTTGAGATGTGGGAACACCGGTTCAAGAATTGCCGCTATCACACTGGCCCATGGACCTGCTTGTGGGGTCATTTACTTGATTAATTATTGGTGTGGGAGGACACAAGTGGTGGGCGGGACCTCTGCCAAGCAGGTGGTCCTGGGTTGTATAAGAAAACAGGCTGAACATGGCAGCTGGAGCAAGTCAGTAAACGGTGTCCTCCGGGGTCTCTGCCTCTGTTCCTGGCTCTAGGATGTACCCTGAATCCCTTCCTTGGGTTCCTTCAGTGATGATGGACTTGTACACTGTGAGCTGAATAAGTCCTTTCCTCCCGTGATGGCTATCCCTGGTTGCCAACTTGACTACATCTTGAACTACAATCCAGAAATGGGGGGCACACCTATGATCTTGATCTTGAGGTTGGAAGACACAGGGTTCTGACCCGGATCTTGACATGGGATAATGCACGCTTTTGATCCAGATCTTGAGGCATAGTGGCCATGAAAAGCTTAGAACCAGGCAAGGTAGTACACACCCTCAATCTCAGGAGACAGAGGCAAGCAGATCAGAGTTCAAGGCCAGCCTGGGACAGAGCAAATTCCAAGTCCAGACATGGTGATACACACCTTGGGCCATACTTTCTGTTAGAGGCCTACATAAGAGCAATGGAAGAAGGAAGACTCACTTTTTTTTACCTGCTTGCTCTTGATGGCCAGCACATCTGTTGGAACCTGCTTCTTCAGGATTCCAGCTTATTCAGAAGACCAGCGGAAACGCCTAACCTTGTGGGACTGAGTGACTACTAGACTCTTGGACTTCTCAGTCACAGCTCCTCATTGTTGGGTCAGTTGGACTTCCCGAGGCTACACAGTCGGTAGCTCAGGACTTAGTGCAAAGGCTTCTACCTCCCCAAGTCCAGTCACTTCTCAATAGTAAGCAGTTTGTATTTAAGCCTTTTATCACTGGAGAGCATTCAGTGACAGAGAGCCACAAACCACAGTCAAGCCATAGCAGGTCCTCAGCTATGTCCCGGTCAGTGTGGTGGCCGCTGCAGGATCATGGGCCTCGTCACAGGCTGTTGTGCACCAGAATCACTTGCTGGGGCTCACATCAGGAGTGTAATTGATCCCAGCCCATTCCCACCAGTTCACTGGGAAGTCACTCTTTTTAATGAGTGTGTGGGTTTCTTTTTTTTTTCCAATTATTTATTTATTTATTTGTTTGTTTTTTTGAGACAGGGTTTCTCTGTATAGCCCTGGCTGTCCTGGAACTCACTCTGTAGACCAGGCTGGCCTCGAACTCAGAAATCTGCCTGCCTCTGCCTCCAGAGTGCTGGGATTAAAGGCGTGTGCCACCACTGCCCGGCTTCCAATTTTTTATTATGTATTTACTTCATTTACATTTCAAATGCTATCCCAAAAGTCCCCTATACCCTCTCCCCCCTCCCACTCCGCTCCCCTACCCACCCACTCCCACTTCTTGGCCCTGGCGTTCCCCTGTACTGAGGCATATAAAGTTTGCAAGACCAAGGGGCCTCTCTTCCCAGTGATGGCCGACTGGGCCTTCTTCTGCTACATATGCTGGGATACAGAAAATGTGTGTAGGCTTCTGTTGTTTCCTGATTCTCTCTCCTGCATCTCTGCCTGCCTGGAAGTCTCACCTGTACTTCCTGTTCCAGCTGCCACCTCTTTATTGTGCAAAAAGCCACGTTCTCATTGGGACCAATCAGCAGGAAGACAACCCTGATACATCTCTGGGTTGCCCTTTGGTGTTAAGGGCTGTGTGTGACCTTCACGAGGGCAGCTTGCTTTTTAATATAATCTCAGAGAATCGTCTGAGATTGGGCAGACGAGGGAGAACAAGCATTTACATATGGAAGTCTTGTAATGGGCTATTGAGAGGACAGTACCAAACCTGCTGCCAGCACTTAGCTCTGCCTGCACAGCAACCAACAATTGAAAATACAGGGACATAGCTTCATAGGATGTGGGGGTGTGGGTCGTCCTAACAGCATGTGATTTCGGTCATGCTATGCTTACTCACTTGGACATGGGTATGGCAGACTGGAGGTATGACAGGCTAGAGAGCAGAGCTCCCCATCTCACTTGCTGATAACTAGTACCATGCTAATAGCATCAGTCTGGGCTCCTCGGTACAGCCTTTGTCTACTGCCTGGCTTCGTGGGTTCCACTCCAGTCCCACCCAGTAAAATGTTCTTCACTATTTGGTCTTAATCAGGACGGTCAAGGTCAGTCTGTACTTGAGGTAGCCAGAGTGAACTGCTTAAAGAAACACTAATGACAATAAACTTCAGTAATGACTCATGGGATGTGCTGAGGGGTAGCAGATGAAGTCCTACCCCAAAGTAAGAAGAGTGGAAAGCTATTTAGCATGTGTGTTATCCCATACGTAAGACTTCACCTCAGCCTCTTCTTGCAGCCATGGTTAAACACACACAACCTCACCAGTCCTGACTCTATTAAACAACTGGGAAGAGCTTAGAAGGAAGGCGGTGCCCTGGGAATTGAGGAAGGTCCTGTGCTGGGAGCCGGGTAGAGACTGGGTGCTGTACTAGACAGAGGTAGCTAGAGGGACAGGTTGTCAGGAGCAGAGTGTCTGTTGTGATTGATCTGAGTGCTCTAGATCGGGGTCCCTGTAGCAGGCACCCAGACATGGGGATTCCTGGGATCCTGCAGGGGTGCCCAAGACTAGGTCAGTGCCCTTGCCCCCCACCTGCTGCAGGATCATGATGCCCCAAGCACTGCTGTGAGACTCTAGCCTATGGATGAATGGCAGTGGACGGTGCCTCACTGCCACATGCTCTGTTGGTTGTTCACAGGCTCTATACTAGAGTTCCAATGTCTCTTTGAAGTCTTTCTCCTCCCTGGTGACCAGGGCTGCCCTTCTAGAGCTACTGGATGGAGCCAGAGCCTTGCTCCAATACTTTGATGGCTCCTTTGTGTGGGAGTGACAGGTTTAGTCAGTGCTGTACCCTTCTGTCCAGTGCCCTTGTGCTTGACTATTCAGCCAGCAGACTCCTGCCATGCAGAGCAGCCCAGGTGTATCTGCCCCAATGGATGTGCTAAGCAAGAGCTCTGCAGGGATGAGGCAGGTTGGCTTCTCTTTAAAGCCAGCACAGGATGGTGGGGATGCTCATGCAAGCAGAAGGACCTAACTCAGATCCCCTGAAAGCACATAGAGCAGGATGCTGTGGTGCACACCTGTAATCCTGGCACTTCTTCAGTGAGATGTGGGATGGAGACCGGAGAATTCCAAGAGACTTACAGGCCAAGCTAGCTTATTCTCAGTGGCAAATGAATAGAGGGACTCTGCATCAGACAGTGTAAACAACGGAGGTTGTCCTCTGACTTCCATTTGCATGCCTTGGTCCACATGCATGCCTATAGTCACACACATGAACAGGCACTCACATACAAGCAAGCAACACACACACTCATACAGAGAGAGAGAGAGAGAGAGAGAGAGAGAGAGAGAGAGTCATCACCAGCACTTAGCATACCTGTCAAGGTTCTCTACTTATTGGCCAGTGGAGAAAGGTGGAAAGAGTTAGAAACTGCTGGATAAACATATGTACCCATATGAACACGCAAGCACACATGTATGCACACTCAAACACACACACACACACACACACACACACATTATGCACACACACTCATAAAGCCAGGACTTGCTCTGGACACACTTCACACTTGTCTGGACCGATTCTCAACCTACTTATTGGCCACTGGGGAAATCTTGAAGGAGTCCGAAACTTCTTGGGTAGAGATGTGTGTAGCACTGACATCCACAGGGAGGCTCCACTAGACCTGGGAAACATGCTTAGCCCCAGCCTAGCACATGGACATGTCCTATGGGATTTAGACACCTGAGAACCCTAGGGACCATATTGAGACCAGTACTTGTGTTCAACTTTAAAAAGTCAGAGTAAAGTTCCAGGCAGGACCAGATGGGAGCTTGGAGACTTGGTCAGACAGATAGGGCCCTGCCCACTTCCATTTCCTTCCTCCCTTTCTCCCTCTCTTCTCCTCCCCCACTTCCTCCCTCTGCCCTCCTTATCAAATGCATCTCAAGCATCTACATCACGCAGGCCAATGTGCTGGGCACTCTGAATACAAAAACAAGCAAAGAGAAGGCTTGGGATGTAGCTCAATGGTAGAGTGCCAGCCTAGCACGTGGGAGGCTTTGGGCTGAGTCTTCAGAGAAGCTCTAGCATAGGAGAAAGTGCTGCAGTTTGCTTTTACTGTCAATTTGACATGGCCGGGGGTCACCTGAAAAGAAAGTGGCCACTGAGGGATTACCTAGATCAATTAGGCTAGTGGGCATCTCTCTCTCTCTCTCTCTCTCTCTCTCTCTCTCTCTCTCTCTCTCTCTCTCTGCGTGTGTGTGTGTGTGTGTGTGTGTGTGTGTGTATTCATGTTCATGCCCTCTGTGGGTAGTACCATTCCCTAGGCAATGTTTCTGGGATGTATAAGAAAGCTAGCTAAGCATGTATAAGCTAGCTAGCAAACAACTTTCCTCCATGGTTTCTGCTTCAAGTTCCTGACCTGATTCTCTCAGTGATGGACAGTAAACCCATGAACAGAGATAAATCTTTTCCTCACCCAAGTTGCTTTTGGCCCAAATGTTTTTTGTGCTTTTCTTTTGTTTTGTTTTGCTTTGTTTTAATTTTTATTACATCAGCAGAATGGAACAAGAATAGTTTCAAAGCACGGAAGAGCTGTTACTAAACTTAGAACTAAGACAGGGGTGGGATGAGAGTTGAGTCCTGCAAAGACCAGTCTGGCCACACTGATTGGAGAGTGAAGATGGGTACCATTCAGGGTGGTGATGGTGATGCTGAGCCACAGTGGACCCAAGTAATACTAGGGAATGAAACATGAGAATGTTAGGTGAAGGATGGCCATGGGGGAAAACGATGGTCCCAGAAGTACTCAGGGCTCTGGCTGGGCACCAGGAAGATGATGGACGCATCGTAGGCAGTCTGAGGAAGATGTCAAAGGGTGACAGTATCTCTGGGTTCTGGAGCCCAGGGGCAGTCAGACCAAAGGAACAAGACAAGAGTCCTTGACATCTCTCATGGTACTTAAAACCACAGGCATGAGTAATATCACAGCAGGAAGAGAATAGCAAGGGAAAGAGCAGAGGCCTCTTTACTCTCTGCCACCAGGAGCCTGAAAACCAGGGACACTCACCTCCTGGTCTGGATGAAAGTGATATGCCCAGGCACCTCTCTGGAATCCTTGTCTGGAAGGAATGTTCTGTGAAGGCCATACCTGGTGCTTGGTTTAGGTGTCTGTCTATTTGAGCCTTGTTAAGCCCTGTACATTAATGGCTCGTTCTCTCTCTCTCTCTCTCTCCCTCCCTCCCTCCCTCCCTCCCACCCCCCTGCACCCAAATATTGTGATCATGGATTCAAGCAATCATAGATTGAAAATACATGTGAGTGTACAGGTGCTTGGTTTGGTTTGGAGACGTGGTCTCTCTATTATGAGCTCTGGCTGTCCTGAACTCACAGAAGTCCACCTGTCCCTGCCTCCCAAGTGCTGAGATTAAAGGCATGTGCCACCACTGCCTGGTCTTGTACAGATGTTTTTTTCTTCATTATTCTCTAAATATACAGCCTTGGAAGAACCAGCTCTTCAGATGGCATTCACTCTGTGTATTGGTCCGTGCAAAGGTTACATGTAAACACTACAATTGTTTTACGTGCCACACTTGAACACTGCAAGGATTGGGATCCTAGAACCAGTCTCAGAAGGTACTGAGGGACAACAGTCAGTGTATGCATACACAATGTACATTGACACACGTACATGTGTGAATGTCTGTAACTGTGGGCGGGTAACTATATGCTCACGTGTACACCTGCACATTCCTGCAGGTCTGTATATCAGAGTGTGTTGGTGTTTTTCTATCCATCGTTTCTGGTGGCTGGAACCTTGCTTTTAACCTGTCATCCACCTTTCACTAACAAGACCAAGAAGAAAAGGCACATTGGCTAACATGTCTGTGAATTGGTGGCTTGGCCACACTTGGGATAAGGGAAAAGGTGAGACGAGGAAGGACTGACTAGACAGGAGTCTTCCTGGACAGCAAGATCCCACAATCTGGCCATTCCTGCAGGTCCGCTAAGCCAGACTTGCTGTTTGATATTCTGGATGAAGCCAGGAGACAGGCAGCAGGCAGGGTGGGGAGGGCAGGTCCAGTGCTGGCATCTCCATCTGGGGTTGGGGTCGTCTCTTCTGAGAACATCCCCTTTGGATTTACCAGAGGAAAATCTTGATCCTTTGAGGACCCGCACCACAATGTGGTGTTTGCTAAGGCCTGGACTACTGGACCCAGGATGGGCCCCAGCTCCAGGCTGGAGGGAGCAGGAGAGCACGGTCCTAGGTGGAAGATGGGAATCCCCTTGGCAGCGAGTCAGGGGTGAGGGTGGGGGCACTGGCCATAACTTTCTAGGGTCTCTGTCCATATCTCTCTGAGTTAGCCTCACATGTATGCTCGGGGATCACTTTCATGGACCATCTTCCTAGTGTCTTGCCGAGGAAGAACCAGGCTAAGGCTACCTTCACACTGACCACACCCAAGCTGCAGCCTGGATGATGCTTGTGAGTCTTGGTGCAGCTTCATTCCCTGGACAGCACAGGCCCCAGGCAGGCAGCAGACTGGGAACCTCGACCCAGGCTTCCCCACTCTGTTTCCAGCCAGCTGGCCCCTTGGTGGCACTGATCACTCCCTCGCAGAGGATACCTTAGAAAATTTCAGGAGTGGGCACAGGGAATATTTTTATCTCTATTTGGGAATAGCTCCTCTGGGGTTAATGTTAGAGGCTCTTTGATCCCTGGGAAACATGCAAGAGAAAGGTCAGGTGGCTTGCCTGGGTTTTGTTTTCTGTAGGGGGAAGGCTGGGCTATCTGATAGCATTCTGTGATCTGGACCCGCTGCTGGTTCCCAGGGAGTATGCCGCTGGCTCCAGCACGGCTGCTTCAGTTAGAGGGCCCTGTCCTTGCTTCCATGACCTTGTTCCACCCTCATTGGAACCATGATTCATTGGGCATGTGTGGGCGGTGGATGATTGGCTCTGAGTCCCTTGGCTAGCGAGTAGTGAGGTGAGTTTTGAAGCTTGCACACCTAGGTATGGTTGCCTGATCCCAGTCACCTCAGCCATACTTGGGAACAGTGTCTACCAAGACACTCGTTGCTCTAAGAAGCATGGGGCCTGGTAACTGACGCTGCTGTCCAGAAGTGCACGTGTTACCAGGCACGATGGAGGGCAGATAAGGTCACAGTGGAAGACAGGAGCGACAAATGTGGTCAGTGAAGGCTCCTCCTGACCCAGGTTCACCCCAGCAGGCCATCAAAAGACCGCCTTTGCTCCCTGAAGAGGCCAGCCCTGACAGAAAGTGTACTCAGCACCTTTGGCATGTTGCCCAAGGCCTCTGTCCCAGGGCTGGCCAGCAGCTGGTTTGTAGTACTCAAGAAAAGCCAACTTTTAAGTGATCTGGAATTTTTGCGAACCAGTTGTTAAACACAGGCATGTTAACCATTAATTATTTGAACTTGCAATTAAGTATGCTATATGAGAACCAACACTTCCTAATTAATTTTACCAAATTATTTATGCTTAGGGCTTGTATCTGTGTGTTATATCAATAGAAACTGTAGATAATGGTAGCCACAAGACATCTCTCTCTTCCTAAATCCATGTTCTGTGATGTGTTGACAGCTGGAAATTGGAAGTAGAAGGGATATTGGCCAACATTACAAGTGAGGGCTTAGATGTTGTTTTGTTGATTTTTCTAGACTGTGATAAGAAAATAACGCAGATTTAATTTAAAAGTTCATCATGGAATCATACAAAGTAGGCTAAATCTGACCAGGAGACAAACATCACTCAGGGGAACTTAATATAGAATTATTAACCACAATAAAAGTACAATCTATTGGGGAGACTTAGGAGAGCTACCCACGTATGTAAAATGCTGTCATGGATACAGACTTCATTGGACAGAGTGATAGCCAGCTACAGAATGGTCCAGAAGGGATCCACATAGCTGAGACCAAAGTGGGCAGCCTGGGAGTAGGTGATTAGCAATTGAAGTTCTGGGTCTGCAGATGCTGAAGGGGAAGCTTGCAAAGGTGCCTGCAACTGGTGGGACCTGAGGCACCAGGCAGGCTTCCTGGTAGGCTGGGACCAGGGTCTGAGCAGAGAGGGATGAATACAGTACTTACCAAGTACAAGCAAGGTTGTGGATGGATGGTGTTCTCAGCCTGATGGCCCAGCAGATTCCACCAGATGTCCTCACATCTGCATAACTGACTCTTCCCTCAGCCACCCAGAAACAACGGGAAGCCTCATCCACAAACCATCATGAACTCATGGCTTAGAGTAACACACAGAGATTCCTCTTGAAGCTTGGGTGTCAGAAATGTCAAAGCACTTTGGCTCCAGCTGTCAAGGTTTTAGGAGGGTCACTCTCTCGGGCTATAGGAGGGAAACCACTTACCTACCTCCCTCTCTCCAAGGCTGTTTAGAGCCGAATTTCTCCTAGCTCTATTTTTCATTGTCAAAAGTTGCAGCTTTGAGTGGCCAAGATGGCCGAGTAGGTAAAGACACTTGTTTGATAAGCCTGAGAACATGAGTTCCATGCCTGGGACACACATGAGAGAGGATGGGAATTGAGTTTCAAAAGCTGCCCTCTCACCTCCACATTCATACTATGGTATATAGTGTGTATGTGTGTGTGTGTATGTATGTATATGTATATGTATATGGTGTCTGTGCATGTGTATGCATATGTATATGTAGCATATATCCATATGTATGTAATGAATATGTATGTGTGTATATATAATGTATATGATATATGTGTATATGATGTATGTTTATATGATGCATATGTATATAACGTATATGTATCTGTATATATGTAATGACAATTTTTGTGTAGCAGCTTGGTATTTTTAACCCTCTGTGTCAAACATCTCTGTGTCCCCTCCCAGGAGGACACTCCTGATTTCATATAAAGGTACTAGACTGACCCAGGATAATATTTGCAAAGTCCCCTTTACTATGTACAACAACCACAGGGTTTGTGGGCTAGAACCTGGCTGTCTTTGGGACACACTACCTCACTGCATATTTGAATGAGGATAAGAAAATGAACACACTGAAAAATCTGAGACCATAGTGCCCAGCGCCAACTGGCTTAGGAAACGCCAGAACACTTACCTGAGCTGATTTGGCATAGAAGTCATTAGGTCATTGATAGGTAAGTGAAGTCCCAGCATCCATCTCTCTGTCTCACCTTTGCCTCACTCATTGACATAAATGAAAACCTCACAGGGCTCTTATGTCTGAAACATACCCAGTCCCAGGTTAGTTATGGGCCCAAGAGTTGGCAAAACTCAACAAAAGTCCCAGGAGGCATGGTGACTCACACATAAATCCTAGCACTTAGAAGTGTAAAGATGGAGAGAAGTCCAGGCCAGCCTGGGGCTGTAGAACAAGACCTTGTCTTTTAATAAAAGTAAAACCCTCAACAAAGGAAATCTGTGAGAATTGTTTGTGGAGTTTTAGGAGACTGACATGCTATCTACTATGCTAAAAAAAAGTCCTAGCTCGAGCTGGAGAGATGGCTCAGCCATTAAAGGCTAGGCTCACAACCAAAAATATAAGTCCTAGCTCTGTGTGTGTGTGTGTGTGTGTGTGTGTGTGTGTGTGTGAGAGAGAGAGAGAGAGAGAGAGAGAGAGAGAGAGAGAGAGAGAGAGAATTGTCTTCTAGGACCACACAGATAACAAAATTCATGGATGCCCAAATTCCTTATAAAGTGCTTAGTATTCGCATATAACTTAAAATACCCTTCTGTGTATTTTCCATGCTCTCTAGAGAATTTATAATAACCACGATGCAGAAGCATATGATTTTATAAGATACAGCTAAAAATTAAATGCAAAATCCTCCCAAGGTTCTCATGCCTGGCATGAGAGGGAATCTCTAGCTGATCCCTAACGTGGAACCCTTCTCCACTGAAGATGAGTTTGAACTTTGGCACGCTTAGTGAAGAGTTTTCTTGTCCCCGGCTCTTGGACACAATTGAAAGCTTGAAATGCAAAAACGACTCCAGCTGGGTCTGGTTTGTCTTGTGGTTGGCCATGCCATGCTTGTGTAATAGGTGAGAAGCAGGTGTCTTCCTGTGGCTGCCTGCTGAGGTCCGGCCTAGACCTTCCATAGTCCCTTGAAGACCTTGAGTGAAGTTGGAAGTCAGATTCATTGACCAATAAAGCAAAAGCTGCCGGCTCCCTTGCCTGAAGTCCCCAGGGTCATAAAGAAAGAGAACACAGTATGTTAGTGAAGATAATTTCTTTGTGGATGCATTCCCCATTCCTGAGGAGCTCAGAGTGTACTTTTAAGCTCTTGAGACTATTTTAAAGTGGAGGTAATCACTTATGTACAATTGCCATAAGATAAAGTTCTAGTAGTTCTTAGACTCCGTTAAGGAAGGCACAAATTTATCCCCTAGAAATAGAAGGAAAACCTTAAAATTTTAACAAGAAAGAGCTCAGGGCACAACTCACTACAAAACTTAAAAAAAAATTAAAAAGTAGGACTGGAGAGATGGCTTAGTAGTTAAGAGCACTGGCTGCTCTTCCAGGAGACCCCTGTTCAAATCTTAGCATCCACTCGGCAGCTCACAACTGTCTATAACACCAAGATCTGACACTCTCACATAGACATATATTCTGGCAAAACACCAATGCACATAAAATAAAGGTAAATAAATTTTTAAAAATATTAAAGGCTGAGAGTTGGGAGGTTGAGGTTCTAGAGCGCAGTACTGCAGAGACCCAGTTGTTTTCCGGGCAGACAGTTGCCTTACCTGACCTGTCATGAGTTCATGCAGTACCTGGGGGGAATCCACCAGCACACTGGGCAAGGTAATTGCTTAGAAGGCAAAATTCACAAAGTAGAGATCGTGTAAAATGCATAGAGAATATTTAAGAAAATAATATGCAGAGCCCTCAGCAGGAGTCAGGGTTCTTCAGAGAAACATAGCCAGTGGGAGATAGATGTGTATTATATGGGGGGCAGGTATTGGGTTTTTACACCTGATAAATGTTGAGAAATCCCATGAGGAGCCATCTTCCACAGGCTGCTGGTCTCAGAAACAGTAGATCTCAGAACCATAGAGATGTGGTCCCCAGTGTAAGGCCAAAGGCTCAGGAACCTGGTGTAAGGGCAGCAACATGAGAACCATGCCTGCTCTTAAAGGGAGAGCCAAAGGGAGGCAGGGAGGCAGGGAAGGAAAGAAGGAAGGAAGAAAGGAAGGAAGGAAGGAAGGAAGGAAGGAAGGAAGGAAGGAAGGAAGGGGGCATAAAGAGACAGAGTCTCCTTCCATTGTTCTGGTCTATCAGGTCAACCCCTCCCCAACCCTGCAAACAGAGTGGTGCCCCACCCAAATTCAGGAGGCATCTTCTCCACTTAGTGTGATCTGTGATCTTGTAGATTAAGACCCACATGCCGGTCTTCTCTGGAAGCATTCTCTGTCCCTTGCTGAAGTGTACTTTCCCAGCTCCCTGGGCATCCTTCAATTCAGTTAAGTGGACATGCCAGATTATCCATCATACTTAGGGTCGCCCCACTGTCCACGACACTCACTACACTATATAAATAATCTATAAATACATACATTTTCTGGTTTGGGGTGGGGTACATACAGATAAATAAGGCAGGGTTCTACTTTTCAGGATACCCAGGAGTACGGGACAGACAAACAGCACCTGGGAGAACAGAATAGACCCACCACAGGCACCCCTAACAATTTTGACTGATAGTCTTGGGAAGTCTTGGCTTTGACAATTTCCTAATTGGTTCACTCTGAGGAGGGAAAGAATTGAAGGCTGGCCTACTGGCCGCTTAACGGATATCTCCAACCTAGAGAATATGCTGCAGCTGGTAAATACTACATTCCATCCTATTTGCAAAGAAGAAGGGGGGGGGCTAAACCTAAAAGCACAAAACATATCAAAAAGCTTCTTCTTGCCTCCCCCACAGATGTCGCAGAATATAAATGAAAGTGTTCTTTTGGTTTCTAAATTTATATGTATCTACTATGTCAAAAGAAAAAAAGAAAGCATAGGTAACATTTCAAATGTAGCCCTCAGTAGACAACAGGAGGCTCATTTGTCAGAAGCACTGACTCTAATCCAGTGTGGGGTGGAGATATCCTGGCAGCAGACAATAATGACGATGATTTCAAATGCAAAAGGATGGCAGAAGCAGGCAGGCAGGCAGGCGCTGTTAACTCAACGGGGCGTTTGGAAGGCTTGCCTCTGTGATTTGATGCCTACTTTCAAAAGGTTCTGAGGAAATAGCATCTTTTATTTATGATAGGCGCTAGGTGTATCTTGTCTGATGCTTGAAAATGACAGAGCTCAGTGTTTCTGAGCCACTCTGATGTTTCAATCACTCTTGCCAGGACGTCCCTAAAGTCCACTTACCAGATCTCAGGAAGAGACACTGGGTCTGAAGACTACAATCATCAGACCTTGGAGGTAAGAGCGATGACACGGTATTTACGAGTCTACTCCAGGCTGGGCCTGTAGCGTGAGTATTCCAGTGTGTGGCCGCCCACTTCTGAGTCTGTGTGGACATCCTACTCATGCCTCCCGCACAGTGACAACCCATGACTAGAGCCATTTCTACCAGGTAGGGCAGGGGGAGTGGGATGCTCGCTAGTGTGTAGCAGAAGAGACCATGTAGAGAGTCATGCTCACCAGGGCCTTGAGCTTCTTGAAATTTACATTAAAACTTTTAGTAAGCAGAATAATTAATCTCGTCACAACATTTTTATTGTGCATGTTCTTATTCTCGGGTTCTCTTCCCTTGTCCCCTGTTCTGCACCGTAGCATGCACACACAGCTGGAAGAAAAGGAACACTTTCCCTCCAATTAGAAAGGAAAACGAACTCAGTTTCCTAGAAGATATGTCCTTATATATCATTGGCCAGATCTGGTCATATGTTCATTTCTAAGACCAATCACTGGTAGAGGAACTCATGATTTCTTTCCCTGGTTGCTAATTGTATGACTTAGCTCCCTTCTTGATGTGAAAAAAAAAAACCCCAAAAAAACCAAAACAACAACAACTTAAGGAAGGAAGAGTTTGTTATGGCTCAGAGGTTGGGTCTCAGCCCATGGTGGCAGGAAGACTGACAAGCTGGGGTCACCGGTCACATGGCTTCGGCAATCAGGAAGCAGAGAGAGATAAAGCCTCGTGTTCTGCATACTTTCTTCTTTTTACTCTCCTGGGAGCCTGGTCTATGAAATGCTGATGCTCACATTCAGGGTCTGCCTTCTCCCGCTACTTGAACCTCTTTGAAAACACCTCACAACATATACAGATACATTTAAATGGTGATTCTAAGTCTTGTCAGGTTGATGAGTGTGCTGGGTTGTTTTGTGATAGTTTGGCACAAGTTAAAGTCACCTTGAGAGGAAGGGATGTCAATTAAGAAAATGCCTCCATTAGCTGGAGTAGTAGGCAGGCTGTGATGCATTTTTCACCCAGCCCCACTGTTGGTGGTATCATCCCTGGGCTGGTGGTCCTGGGTTCTATAAGGAAAAAGGCTGAGCAAGCCATGGGGTACAAACCAGTAAGCAGCACACCTCCATTTCTGACTTCCTTCAAGTGATGAACACTGATGTGGAAGTATAAGCCAAAAAAACCACTATCTTCCTGTCTTAGTTTGGGTTTCATTGTTGTGAAGAGGCACCATGACCATAGCAACTCATAAAAGAAAAAATGCAATTGGGGCTGTGTGGTAATTTGAATATGCTTGGCCCAGGGAGTGGCTCTATTTGGATGTGTGGCCTTGTTGGAGGAATTGTTTTACTGTGGGCATGGGTTTTAAGACCCTTCTCTTGACCATGTGGGAATCAGTCTTCTATCTCCCTGTAGATGAAGATATAGAAATCTCAGCTCCTCCTGTACCATGCCTGCCTGGACACTGCCATACTCCTGCCTTGATGATAATGGACTGAATCTTTGAACCAGTAAGCCAGCCCCAATTAAATATTGTTTTTATAAGACTTGCCTTGGTCATGATGTCACTTCACAGCAGTAAAACCCTAACTAAGACAGTCTTGCTTACAATTTCAGAGGTTTAGTTCATTATTATCATGGAGGGAAGCACAGCAATGTCCAGGCAGACTTGGTGCTGGAGAAGGAATGGAGAGTTCTATATCTTGACCTATAGGCAACAAAGAGGAGACTATATACAACACTGGGTGTAGGTTGAGCATATATAAGACCTCAAAGCTTGCCTTCACAGTGACACACTTCCTCCAACAAGGCCACAGCTCCTAATAGTGCCGCTCCCTATGGACCAAGCATTCAAACACATGAGTCCATTCAAACCACCATACCTTCCCAACTTGCTTTTGAATATGGCATTTCATCATAGCAATAGCAACCCTAAGAAAGACAATAATGAAGGCACACCATCACACTGAGCACATTGCTATCGAGATGCAACCACAGTCCTGTTGACAAGGAAACTCAGAAAACAGCTGATGGGTGAAGTAAGGATGGGACTTGCCATTCATAAAGAGTCATGCCAGTCCCATAGAGTGTCTTGAGCTTTCCGGGTGAAAGGTCTGCAGTTTGGAGTCTCCCCCCAGCCCTTTGAGAGGATTGCATGGTGTGCATGTACACATGTGTTTATATGGGTGCATGAGTATGCATGTGCACATACTGCAGGATTAGTAGACAGCCCAGACAACCCCACTTCATAAGCTGAAAAAATATTGTCATATCACACAACAGTAGGACACCATGGACAAGTTGTGTATCCTACAAACTATACCTCTAAACTAGAGTAACAGAAGTTCTTTAGCTTCATCAAATTTTTTTCTGCCGCAATACTGGCCTGTTAAGGTGACCTGAGGACCCCATGACAGATGAGCATCAGTGATATTAGCAGAAATAAGAAAGGGATGAGCTGGCTGTTGGCAAGTACGTCTCATCTCTCTAACTCCAGTGAAGTCTTTGAGACATTTTTCATCCCTTCCCTGGGGAGCTAGGAAATGACCAGAATCCCCTGCATGTGTGCAGTTTAATATAAGTGTCCGTTAAATTTCCTCTGCAATTTAGGGAGCTCTATCTGATTGGTTATCTTGGTCAGCTTTAGGATATTGGTCTGAAAGGGGGTCATAAATTTTGTTTTCAATTTTGTTTCTGTGCCTTTTATACTTTAATATGCCCCTGCAGACTTGCTGAGCCCGGTGTTCAAGCTGGGAAGAGAATGGTTCTAGAGAAGAATCCTCTGCCCCCACAAAAGAGTTTGAGCCCAGCAAAGAGTCTCTCTTGATCTATAAGGACTTTGAGCCTCACTGGAGCTTAGACAGTGTATGGTGTACCGCTGAAGGTTCGTATGCCTCATCGGGCCACCTTCTTCCGCAGACTCCTCCTTCATTCTCTCTGTCCAGTGTCACCTCCTCTCTAACTGCAGGGTCTGACATTTTGATTCAGAACAAGCCATTAGAGAACTCACTTTCTTGAGAGTGAGAAGGTCCCTCTGAAGCTGGGCCAATCATAGCATGTTCTAGAGTTGCTGGGCAGTAGGCTGCTCATCCCACTGGTCCCTCTCTGCCTGAAGCCCAATGTTCCCTTGGAAGTTCCTGTTACACAAGCCAGAAAGTCCCTCAGGCTCCCCTCTTTCCCACTGACAAGCATTTTGAGTTGGAGTTTCATCATTTGCAACCTTGAGTTATGAATGATCCTTGGGTCCCTTGGAGTTCCACATCTCGGTGTGCACAGTAGCCCAACGCCGTGGCTGTACATCTAGAGAAGCTCTATGCCGCCTTATCCATGACAGAAAGCAGAAGGGCAGAGAAGGGCATACACATGCTAGACAGGATAGGGCAAAACTCACTTCTATTTTCTGGAGACAGGGTTTCCTGTAGCCCAGGCTGGCCTTGAACTCTATATGTAGCTGCTGTGGGTGACCTTGAGCTCTTGATCTTCCTGTGTCCACTCCCAGAGTATTGAGAATCACAGACCTGCGCCACACATCTGCAGTGTTGGAAATCACAAGGACTTGGACAAAAGATTAAGACATAAGGGAAATAGTTTCATGATACATATATACATAAAAAAAAGAAAGAAAGGAGGAAAAGAAAGAAAGAGAGATGGGGAGGAAAAGGAGGAGGGAGACAGGAAGGGGGAGGGAGGGAGGGAGGGAGGGAGGGAGGGAGGGAGGGAGGGAGGGAGGGAGGGAGGGAGGGAGGGAGGGAGGGAGGGAGGTCTTACCAACAATTGAGATATGCTTAGGCCAACAGGAAGGGTTTGTGGAAGGACCTGGACAGGAGATGGGAATGAGGAGGAGTGGGTCTGGAATCTCAAGGATCCTCCGGTTGAAGCCTGTTCCCTGAGCATAGCTGTAGACATTTTGTTACATTCCTGCCAGTCAGTCACAATGTTACTGACACAGAATAGCTTGTTTCAGAGCAGGGTCATGCTGACCACATACCCTGTTATTTTATCTATCCTCTGAGGTTTGTTAATCCTAAGAAATTCAACAATCATAAGCTCCACTTGGAACCAATCAGAACAAAGGTTAGTTAGAACTGTTCTGTTTAACTAGCCAAAATAGCTTGAGTCAGAGCCGACCACTGCACAGCACTTCCTGCACCTGCCCATGAACTCATTGTGGGTTTTGTCTTTTTAAACTGGCCTCGAGAAACATTCCTGGTCACAGTCAGCCCCTGAGTCTAATAGATCAGGCTTGGGGTATGCTTTCAGTAAACCAGCCCTGTTTGGCTGAGATCAGTGTCTCAGTGGTTTGTGCAGTGATTCCCAGACCCCAACACCTCCCTGCTCATTCCTGGGTATCAAGTTAGCTCTGGGGCTGAGAATAAGTGTCATCTTCTGTAAATTGTGGGCTAAATTGTGGGTTAAATCGGCCCAAAAAAGGAAGGGGCTGGAGTAATTTCTCTTTAGTGCTTCTGTGCTTAATTATGTACTATAAATTGATGCATTTATGTTTAATTTGTTCATGAATTTCTTTTCCTTCCCTTCTTTCTTTCTCTTTAAAAGATAGTATCTTACTATGTAGCCTAAGCTAGCCTCAAACTGATAGTCCTCCTGCCTCAGTCTCCTGAAGGTTGGGATTTCAGACAAATACCATCATGCCGCAAACTATTTTGATTTCCTGGTGAATTGATACTGGCTGGGTTTGTTTGTTTGTTTGTGTTTGGAAATTCCTAAATTGTACAGAATGTGTGGACAGCACAGATAGATGTTGGAGTTTCTCATCTTTTGTGTTCAGTGTACACTTCTCTGGCAGGGATGGGTTTGGGGCAGGGACTCAGAAAGCTAGGAGGTAGCTCGAGGGAAATATTCTGTTGTGAGTGGAGGGCAGGGAGTGGTGAGGGCCCTTCTAGGAGAGCTGAAAGGCAGGAAGACCAGCCTTGAGGAAGGCTGTTTGGAAGGACTGGGCCCTCTTGTAACCAACCCTGTCATCCACTCCTCTAGCGGACAGACGCTATCTGTGGACGTTGCCGATGCTAAAATGGAGTCACTCATACCAAAATCAGAATCAATGAGTCTGGGAGACCATGCAGTGGGGAACCTCATGCATAGTTTGTAGATGAGAAGTACTATTAGAAAAGACTGCTGGATATAACCTGTCAACCACGGCCATGCCTGTGAGGACGTCTGTCTAATCACAACCGGTGAGAACTGTAACCTTCACAACTGTGAAGCCTGGGTTGTTCCTAGGAAGATATCTCCCTGGCAACAGTGAGCTGCTGGGCTGAACTAGTCATAGCCATGACCCCAACCAGCAGTACATTTCTGTGCCACTGATCTTTATTTCAAAACAGCTCGCATGGGGCTCTCTTTCTCTCCTTTAAAATTCTACTGCCTCAACCCCCTGGGATGTGATCTGTTAGAGCCAGCATCTCTTAGATTCTGCTCACTCCTGAACAGATTGGCTTTTCTCCACAGAGCCTCTGGCTGTGGTTTAGGTTGACAAATCCACCCGACCGTGACCAAGACCGGACCATCACCAGCTGCCACCCCAGGATCATGGCAGGTCTCACTGCTGTGGACTTCCTCACTGGCCTTCCCAGTCTTCTTTGCTGGGAAGTCTCAACCACAGGCCTGTCCTTGTCTCTCCACAACCAGCTTTCCTCCGCTGGGGATATGGCACTTGCCTCCTCACCATTTCCTAGGAAATCTCCCTGGTTACTTTCCTACCAGCCTCCAGCCCCACTGCCCACTTTAATCTTTGCCATTCTGGAGGGTTGCTCAGAGTCGCACCCTGATTCTGAGTGTATTTGCACATGTTCCTGTGCACTTGGAGTTCTTTGGCAAACTGCCCGCTTCTAACCTTCATCCACTTTTTAGCAGGCCCTTTCTCCTTTTTTCCCCTTTTGTGCCTGTCTTGTTTTGATGCCTTGCTTTGCAGTCCAGGCTGGCTTCACCCTCAGTCACCCCTCCTTCCTCAGCCTGGGACTGAGTGTGAGCTGTTCCCACTCCTGCTGGTGTGAAGTGCCTTTCTCCATGGGATGTGCATTAACCCTTGTCTCTCATGGCAAACACTGTCGCTCAGCATTCGGTTTGGGTTTGTCTATGGCACGCAGTTCTGTTTAGGAAGGCTGCATGTGGTGGTACAGAGATCTCCCTTGTGCCCTCTTTGCCCACACATACACATTCTCTGAACTGTCAACATCCTCACGAGTGGGGCATTTCTAACAGTTGATGAATGGGGACACCATTACAATGATGTTGACACACTGTTATGCCCCGAAACCCATTCTTTATAAGGGGCTCACTTGTGGCATTGCACCGTCTGAGGGTTTGAGTGAATGTGTAATGCTATGGATCTACTGCTATAGCATCATGAGCACCAGGACCACAGCCCTGACCGGCTTCTGTGCTCTGCCTGCCTCCTCCTCCTCCTCCCCTAACCACTGGCCACCAGTCAGCTCTTTACCTCATCTGCTTTCTGTGAGTGGGAATTTTCTACTGGAATGTGATGGGCAGGAACAGGGGAGTAGAATACAGGTTTTTAACTTCTGTGTAATCAATTCTCTGGATTCCTTTGCTGGAAACTGGATTCTGGATCTTGGCTGAAAAGGCCTTCCCAGCTTCAGGGGTATAGTAATATGTCCCCATATTTTCCCCTGATTCTTTCATGGCAGAGTTTTTTTTACCTTTAGGTCTTTAACATACCTGGCATTTGCTTTTGTGTGTGTGACCTGTGAGGTAAGAGTCTAAGGTATTGGATTTTTTTTTTCTTTTTTTCCCCCAAATCACCTAACACTTGATAAATATGTTTATCATTGTTTTAAGTTACTACTGAAAATCTAATAATGCATATTACTAATATATTAAGAGGAAAAAATTTGTCCTGATCTGTTTACATTTAAAAACCTCCCACTTAGACTGATTTTTAAAAATCCTCAACAAGCAAAACTATAAAGGAATTTTCTCAGTCAGAACAGGTAAGCCACTGAGTCAACACAGGCTCATTCATGGTCACAGATGTCCCACACTGATATAAAATGTTAAAAATGGGGAAATGGCGGGAAGTGGGGGCTTTGTGGGAACTTTCTGATTAGTTCTTTTCCAAAAGATGGAAACAAACGAGCCACAGAAAATCAGCATCACCGAAGAAGCACGATACGCGTGTGCATTCAAGTCAGAAGGAGACATTCACGGATCTTCAACATCTATGTCCCTGCCCAGAGTTGCACAGTGTGTCCCCGGAGTCTTTACTTTCACATACGAGTCTTTACTGTCTACTCACCTGCCTTCCACTTCCCAGACACTCACCCTCTGCCCTCCACTGTTGTGATGGGTTTCTGTGGTTGGATCTGAACCTGAGGGTCAAGAGAAAAAAACTGATAGACGAGGAAATAAAGTTACTGCCTTTTTATCACATGAGTCCTGTTCTCTGAGGAGCCAAGTCATGTTCTGGAACCTGACCTCAGTTCTTTATCGTCATCACCATTATCACCACCACCACCATCAATCATTATTATCATTGTTTTCAAACAGGATCTCGTGTATCTCAGGTTGGGCTCAAATTTGTTATGTATCCAAGTCTGATCTTGAGTCTCTGATCCTCCCACTTCCACCTTCCAGGCACTGGGATTACAGACAAGTCCTGCTGTGTCAGGCTCAGGATAAACACTGTCATCTCCTCCAATGTCTATGACACATTTCTGATAAAAAAAAAATCCTTTGGCTTTTTAAAATACAGTGCACGCTTGCCATCTGTCACCACCCTACTGTGCAGTGTCTCACCAGGATGTCTTACTCTCATCTAAACTGTCACACAAATCGACAATATGTCCTCCTCCTCCTCCTCTTCCTCCTCCTCCCCCTCCTCCTCCTCCTCCCCCCCCTCCTCCTCCTCCCCCTCCTCCTCCTCCTCCCCCTCTCCTCCATCCTGTTGGTTTGGTTTGGTTGTGACACAGGGTCTCACTGTGCATCTCTAGCTGTCCTGGGACTTGCTATTTAGAGAGCCATTGGCTCCTAACTCACAAGTGCTGGGGGTAAAGGTATGTGCACCCCACCCCACCAGTGTGGCCTCCTTTGTGGGTCTTCTGCCAGTGTCCTTGGCACATTCTAAGAAATCATTTCAAACTCTCTGGGTCTTCTACTATAATAAAACCCATGAAATCTCTTGGGTGTCTTGGTATGAAAATCTTATCTTGTCTGTTCTGTCTGGAGAGTGAAGAGATGTAGGCCTTCCTAACATGAATAACTTGAGCTTGCTAGCTCTCTGGGACTCCACCGTGCTCAGTACCCATTTCACTCTTGTTCTGCATGCCTACTCGGAGGTTGTACCAGTTTAGGCCAGGTGCTTCACACAGACATCATGAGCCTGTGCCGTTCAGTGGTTTATGGAGCACTGATGCCTTTCCCCATCCTTCTGACATGCTATGCCTTTGTCATGGCTTCCCCTTCACCTAGGCCTTCAGCATGTGGTTTACCTTTGTTCTGGATCCTCCCCCCAGAGTTCTCCAAGACTTGGCTGTAGTATAAAGTGCTTCATAGCCAGGCTGCTGCTTAGATGTCGTTCTGGGACTTCCTGTCTGCTCATCTGTATTTGGGGTTATTGGTTTCCCTCTGGTGGTTCTTTGTCATGCTTTGCTAGAATATTATCTTTCTTATGAAGAAGAAAATGCACCATTGTTTAATGGTTGTGTTTGTGTGTGTGTGTGTGTGTGTATGTTTTCCTCTTTCCACCCTGGTTTTTGAAGCTAGGTCTCTCACTGAACCTGACTTAGCCATTTAGGCTATGCTTGCTGTCTACCCAGTAGACCTCTAGGAAGCATCTGTTGCTATCTCCACAGTATTGGATTACAGATGTGCACGACTACATCTGCTAGTACGTGGGTGCCAGGGCTCCAAACTCAGATTCTCAGGCTTGTGCAGCAGGGCCTGTTTCTGATGAGCCACCTCCCAAGCCTGGGTGAATGTTTTAATTCAGAGGTGTCCCAGGCTTCCTTTAGTGCATCCCCACACTTGGCTGTCACCTTGGCGGCACCATCTCCCTTCAGTCTTTGAAGTTTCTGCTCCATAGTTTTAGCTCCTGGAGAAGCCGTAAGTCTTCTGCTTGTCTGATTCTCATTCCTCTGAGGGCTATCTGTCTTTCTCCCTGCTGGCAGCTTTTTAGGATTTTTCTTTTCTTTGTAAGATTTATCCTGGCTATTCTGAAAATTCATCCATCATGTGTGTTTAGATGGGGATCGCCATATCATCCAGAATGCTTTCAGCTGCAAGTAATTGAACACCCCACCTTGTGGCAGCTTAAAAGATAAGGGAATGGATTGGCTCACACACTAGCAAGGTCCAGAGCAGTGTGATACCAGGCTGCCTCAGCCTTGCAGTCAAACCCATCGTCTCCCCAGCCTCTCCTCTGCCAACCCTTTCCGAACCTCAGCTAACCATTGGTCAGTGCTCCAGGACCTTGCTCCTCACACTCCGGCCTTCTAAAGCCCAGAGCAGAAGAGAAAGAGATCTTTTCTTTGTATCTTGTTTTAAGGACTTAGAAATCTATCACAGAGTCCCTCCTGGGAGGAGTGTCTGATATCTCATCATCTAGAATTGGCTCTCAAACTTCTTCCATGGTTGCAGCCATGATTTGCCATGATTTGCCACACCATGATCCAGCACAGGCCCTGCCCCATCTTTGGGCTGCACACACAATGGTGAGGTAAAGTCAAGGTTGTGATGAGGGAATTGAGGCAACGTCTGCCGAGCCTATGCTACTTCCTGTCTAAACGTTTCCATGTTTCTTTCATGCTTTCAAACATAAAGAGTCAAAACCATTTTAAGACAATGCTAAACACTTCTAAATGTCTGGAAGTGTGTCTTCTTAGCTCACTCATTTGAACAATGCTGTGATCAGTAGACGTGGCTTTCTAAAGATAAGGATATAGAGACAGACATATAGATTAGGAAGTGGAACCAGTCCATGGCTAAGTCTATCCCTATTATCATCTCCCACCAACCTCTCTTCTCTTATTAGGAAAAGAATGGTGTTTTCTCATTAAATAAAATTCTCTGTTCTCAGAATGCACAGAAAATGAATGTGCTCATCATACCACAAGTCTTAGAAACACATGATCCCAGGACCAAGACTTGCTTCTAAGACTTGCTTGCTTCCTCCCATTCTCTTCACACTCTAAGCCTCCATCCCTGAGGACTGTTGTAGAGTGCCATCCTCTGATTGAAATAGCTACCATCCAGTCTATGGATTGGGAGAGATCTTCACCAACCCTACATCCGACACAGGGCTAATATCCAAAAATTATAAAGAACTCAAGAAGTTAGACACCAGCAATTCAAATAACCCAATTAAGAAATGGGGTACAGATCTAAACGGGGAATTCTCAACAGAGGAATCTTGAATGACAGAGAAGCACTTAAAGAAATGTTCAACACCCTTAGTCACCAGGGAACTGCAAATCAAAATGACCCTGAGATTTCTTCTTAAAACCATCAGATTGGCTAAGATCAAAACCTCAAGAGACAGCTGATGGTGATGTGGAACAAGGGGAACTCTTCTTCATTGCTGGCTGGAGTGTAAACTTATACAACCACTTTAGAAATCAATTTGATACTTTCTCAGAAAACTGGGAATAGTTCTGTCTTAAAACCAAGCTATATAACTCCTGTGCATATTCCCAAAAGATGCACCACTGTATCCGAGGGACACGCTTTATCTATGTTCATAGCAGCTTTATTTGCAATAACCAGAAACTAGAAACAACCTAGATGTCCCTTGACTGAAGAATGGATAAAGGAAATGTGGCACATCTACACAATGGAATACTACTCAGCTATTGAAAACAAGAACGTCATGATTTTTTTTTTCAGCAAATGGATGGAATAATCAGTCTGATGGGGTAACTCAGAGCCAGAGAGACACGCATGGTATGGACTCACTGAGAAGTGGACATTAGCCATAGAGTAACCACAGACCTAAAGTAACTGGGCTGTAAGGCAGTCCCACGGGAGGGTGTGTGACTCTCACTCAGAAGGGGAGACTAAACAGTCATCAGAGGTGGATGGAGAGTGAGAAATGGGTGGGGGAGGGGATGAGGGGAACAGGGATGAGCATCAGGTGTGTGGAGGTGGGAAGAAGGCTGGGAGTGAGAATGGAAATCAGTTGGTGGGGGGCATCTCTGGGCCTAGCTGGAGGCCTGGGACAGGAGAGCATACAGTCTATGGGGGTGACCCTAGCTGAGATTCCTACCAGAGAGGGATATAGAGACTGAAGAGGCCACCTCCTGTAGCCAGAGGAGGGAGGGGGACATCCATCGCCTCACAAAACCTTCAATCCAAAATTTGTCTTGCCTACAAAAGATGTGCGGGGATAAAGATGGAGCCGAGATTGAGGGAACAGCCAACCAATGACTGCCTCAACTTGAGACCCATCCCATGTGAGAAAGCCAATCCCTGACATTGTTAGTAACACTCTGCTATGCTTCCAGACACTAACGTAACTATCTCTTGAGAAGCTTCATCCAGCAGCAGATGGCGGCAGAAGCAGAGACCCACAGGCAAACATCAGGCAAAGCCCAGGGAGTCTTGTGGAAGACTGAGGGATAGATGTGAGCAAGTCAGAGGGGTCAAGGACACACAGACTCAGCTAACCTGGGACCATAGGATATCACCGAGCCTGGACCACTAACCAGGAAGCATTCAGGAGCTAGCCCTAGACTCCCTACACATTTGTAGCAAATGCACAACTTGGTCTTCATCTAGGTCCTATAACAAGTAGAGCAGGAAGTAGGGGGTGAGGGCTGTCTCTGTCTCTGTCCCTGCCATTGGATCCCCTTCTTGGGCTGCCTGTTGGACTCAGTGGGAGAGAATGTGCCTAGTCCTGCTGGTACTAGATGCCCCAGGGTGGGGTGGTACCCAAGGGGGCTCCCCTTCTCTGAGAAGAAGGGAAGCGGGCAATGAAGGGAAGGGTTTGTAAGGGTGGGACTGAGAAGAGAGGAAAGAGGCAGGGCTGTGATCAGGATGTAATAAATAATAAAACAGCTGCCATTGTCATCGGGTCAGCTCTGCCTGCTGACTGTTGACATTCTCTCACAGAGGAGGGGGTGGGGTGGGTCACTGGACTGTCACCAAGATTCTGGTTGCTCCCTACCATACCTCCCAGCCACCTGAATACAATTCCATCTTTATGGCACATAGGACTCTCAGGAGGTGACTGACTATATCTGCTGGAGAAGACTAGGGGAAGGGGCTCCATCTGTGAGGCTGCTGGGAAGCCATCATCCATTCTGTGTGAAGACTTAGACTTCCCAGTGTATCTACTTTGGGGTCACCCATACTCCTATATCCTTTCACTCATGCTCTGTGAGTAAGGTCAATAAACTGACTGCTCAACTTTGGTTTGTCGCTGGAACTTTATAAGAAGGGGACAGACATTGCTTAAGTCTCCTCGGGGTAGGAATCCTCACAGTGTACCTTGGTGGTGAGGTGCTGAAAACTGAGCCATGGCAAATTGAGATCCTTCCCCAGCCAATGTGTCCACGCTCCCTGATCCCCTTGCAGGGGTAAAGAAATTCCGGCTGTGCAGACACCTTAAAGTTAAAGGAACAACTTTCTTCTCTTTGTCACTTACAGTTAAAACACTTAAGTTGGAACAAGTTGGGGGTGGGGGGACCTGCAAGAGGAAAACAATTCCTCGATGCCTTTTAGGTTTTGCTAAGCTGAGATTCGAAGCCGTTCCATCATGTTCCATTCCAACCCTCCCTGCTCTGCTTTAAGGATATTTTCTTGCAGTGTGCTCAGAAAATTAGACATCTGAACTTTATTGGAAACGACCTTTGATTTCGAATAGCGGTCACACACTCCTTTGTGTGACCATGGAATCACTTTGAAATCACTAATAATGTCACATATGTATTTCTAAAGTCTAAGACATCACTTAAGTTCATGTTAAAGTCTTTTTGTGCATCTCCCATTATGCTACTAATTTTCACCCATCTAAAGGAACTTCTGAGCTCTACATAGAGGTTTTTCTTGACTGGTATCCATATCTCCATGTACTGTCAGATCTTGAATTTACCATTTAGATATGTCCACTACATAATTCAGCTTCATGCTTCTAGAATGATACACCTGACACTGGATACCTCAAAGTGGGGGAGAGACTTATTGTGGCTCATGGCTCTGGAAGCTGACGTCTAAGACTCTATGGGGTGCCTTGGCTTGGGGCTATTCCAAGAGTGATACACTGCATTCATAGAGAAAGTGCAAACAGCATAAATCAGAAAGCAGAAGGGGCAGGGTGAAGGGGAAGGGAGAGGGGGAAGGAAGAGGGAGAGGGAAAAGGGAAAGGGAGAGGGAAAAGGGAAAGGGAGGGGAAAAGGGAAGGGGAGGGGGAGGGGAGGGGGAGGGAGAGAGGGAGAGGGAGGAGAGGTCTCCCTATCCTGTCCATTAAGGGCAGACTACACAGTGACCTAAGAACCTCCTACCGGGTCCTACCATAAAGGGCCATAAAGGGCCACAGCATTTCCCAATACAACCACGCTAAAGACCAATGTTTTAATATATGAACCTTTGTGGGAGCACTCTTCATACTTTTATACATACATATATATTCTAAACCTAGAGTCCAAATATGAGTGAAAATATGGTGTTTGTCCTTCTGAATCCAGCTTATTTTGTGATTTTTCCGGTTGCAGCCACTTTTCTGCAGAAGTTATGGCATTTTTCTTAATGACTGCATAAAATCCCATTGTGTGTATATACCACATTTAATTATCCACTCATCCATTGATGGACATCTGGACTGGTTCTTATTCTTGGATTTTGTGAATAGTCAATATTTATTATTGTTAAATAAATATGATGTGCAAATATCTCTGTTGTATTTCAACTAATAGTTCTTTGGGTGTGTATCTAGGAGTGGTGTGCTGGGTCGTATGGTATTCTCAGTTTTTTGAGAAACCATCTGATTTCTGTAGAGCCATGGCATTTATCCTCCCACCAACAGTGAATCCTGCCTCCCCTTTCTTCAGGATTCTCGCCAGCATTTGTCATTTGTCTCCTAGTAGTAGCTACTCTGCGAGGGTGAGAGGGCTTCTCAGAGCAGTGTTAACTTGCATTTCCTTGGTAGCTTAAGATGTTAAATAATTCCAAGTTCTTCTTGGTCCCTCATGTTCTCCTTTTAAGAATTGTGTTATTAGTTTATTTGCTCATTTATTGATTAAATGATTATGTTAATTATTTATTCTTATTTATGTGTAGGTGTGTATGTCTGTGTGACAGCGTGCCACGTGTACGCAGGTGCCTGTGGAGGTCAGAAGAGGCTGTCAGATGCCCTGGAGCTGGAGTTTACAGGAAGCCATGGGCTGCCAGACCCTGGTGCTAGGAACTGAACTCAAGCCCCCTGAAAGAATAGGAAGTGCTTGTCACTGCTGAGCCTTTCTCCAGCCCCTTGTGGGGGTTAACATTTGCAGTTCACTATAGGGCCTCGGGATCATCCATTCTTACATCTTTTGTTTTACTGTATCACTTTCAGGGTGTCAACCATTTTGAATGGACTTCTGTGCAGAATGAATTACTGGGAGTTTCATTATTCTCCGTGTGAAAAACCCAGCTCTCCGGTGCCATTGGTTGAAGACACTGTCTTCCCACCCCTGTTTGTCAGAAGCTAAGGGACTGTAACTATGAGGTGACTTCTGCGTATTCTAGTCAACCTCATTAGCCATCATGCCTGTACTTGTGCCACAGTGTGTTTGTTACTCTGGCTCCGTAATATAATTTCAGACCAGGCACTGAGCACTGCTCTCAGCTAAGGATTGTTTCAGCTGTGGGGGACTTCCTGTATTTCCATATGAATTTTATAATTTCTGTTCTTAGTTCTATGAAAACTAGTGCTAGGGTTTTGGCTATGTTTCTTCCTATCTTCCGTACAAAGTATTGCTTGCCGTAGTCTATGTACTTGGAGGACAGGAATTCCTTTAGCTTGTTTATGTCATGGGAATTCTTTCTTTCTCCATCATCTGTGGTGGGATGTTTGTCGGAGGTGTGGCCTTGTTGAAGGAAGTGTGTTACTGTAGGGAGTGGGCTTTGAGACTCTCCTCCGGTTTGCAAAGTGTCTTCTCCAGCTTGCCTTCGGAACAAGAAGTTCCTCCAGTGCCATACCCGCCTAGATGCTGTCATGCTCCTGCCATGATGATAATGGACTGAACCTCAGAACCTGTAAGCCAGCCCCAATCAAATGTCCTTATAAGAGTTGCCTTGGTCATAGTGTCTTCTCACAGCAATGAAACCCTATCTGAGACACACGGCAGAGAGTTTTTTGTTATATACAGTAATCCATGTCACCATACATCATCCTTTAGAGCGTGGAGTGCCTTGATCCAGGCTCTTCTGGCTTTTCACGTTTCCACTGAGAACAACTGATCTTTTGATGGAGTTTTCTTTATACCTGATTTGGTGTTTTTCTCTTTCTTTGTTCTGTATATTTAGCATTTTAACTATGCTATGCAATGAGCAGTTGACATTCTGGTCCTGTCTATTGGATGTTCTGTGTCCTTGTATTTGTATAGGTAGATTGTGGCTGTAGGACATTTCATTAATATGAGAATGTTTTCTTCCATGATTCTGTTGAAGATCTGGTCTTTAATCAGAAGGCTTCATCTTTTCATTATGTCCCATAATTCCTGAGTCTTTCTTTCATTGTATTTTTTTTCCTATTTTTTGTGTTCTAATTCGTTTGCTTTATCGTCTAGTCCCGATGCTCTGTTACTTGGTCCTTTCTCCCTGTAAGGCTTCACCTTGTGAGTGTTTCTAACTGGGTTATTGCTTTTTAGTTCCATCTTCATTTTGGTGTGAGTTCTCTTTGATGTTTCCATCTCTGTTGAATTCAGTGTTCAAATCCTGGTTTGCCTTCATCATTTCGGTCAGCCTCTGTCTGTGTTTCCTAGGGCATCACTCCGGGCTTTTTTGCTGTTCTCTTCAGGTTTCAGCTTAAGGAGGTGTTTATCTGCAATGCCAAGTTTCTTACAGAAAACAGAAAGATGGATATTTTTATTCTTCTTTTCTGAGACAGGATTTCTCTGTATCCTGGAACTTGCTCTATAGATCAAGCTGGCCACAAACTCAGAGATCCACCTGCTTCTGCCTCTCAACTGCTGGTATTAAAGGTATGTACTACCATGCCTAGCTAGGGTTGGTTGTTTTTTTTTTTTTTAAATCTGTTCAGCTAGACTGTATCTTTTGACTGGAGAATTGAAGTCATTATTATTTTTGAATGAAATTGAGTTATTGAATAATTATTGAAAGGTGTGTATTGGTTGCAATAGTTTCTTTTGCAGCTTTCAATATTTTTTTTTCTTTTTGATATTGTTCAACTTGATCTTTAAAACTCCAAGTCTTGTTTCTGTGATTATATCGATAGCTTCATGTTTTCTTGGTAGGAAGAAAGTCTTGCTTTACATACCATGATACCATGTTGACCTTAAACTCACTTTTTACCTTAGGCCAGTCTTGAACTCAATCTCCACAGTGCTGAAAGTATGTGTGTGTGTGTGTGTGTGTGTGTGTGTGTGTGTGTGTGTGTGTATTACTTTTTGTTTTGCTTTAATAGAACTAAGATTTCACCTTTCACTGGATCCTTCCCTTGTACCAAAGATGGGTAATTTCTATTAGTTCTGGTTAAATCTTTCGGCATATCATGTGCTGGGTCAATGGTGGTCTATCACCCTAAAAATGTCCCTTACCTCAACTAGTGAGGTGACTGTATTCATTCCCTATGTACCCACTGGGATGGTGGTCATATACTGAAGCCCCCTCTGTCCATCTTTGGATTCTGCTTCATTTAGCTGCTAACTTTGTACGTGTGACTGGTCTCCAGGCTTGACTGGCATTTTCTGGTTCTTAATTAAACTATGACCCCTTTGTGTTCCCTTTGGTGTTTCCCTTTGGTGTTTATATGGCCAGCTTGCAGTTTTTTTAAAAAAGATTTATTTATATATTTTGTATGTAAATACACTGTAGCTGTCTTCAGACACACCAGAAGAGGGCATCCGATCTCATTACAGATGGTTGTGAGCCACCATGTGGTTGCTGGGATTTGAACTCAGGACCTCTGGAAGAGCAGTCAGTGCTCTTAACCACTGAGCCATCTCTCCAGCCCCTTGCAGTTTTTGCCATGAGTTTTGCAGTTCCTTTTACTGTCTAGGGAGATCTACCACCTACCCTGTTATTGTAGTCCCACAGTGAAGTAACATATTATGGTGGCAGGAACATGGTACATAGCAAAGTTTCTCACTTCCTGGCAGTCAGGACTGAGGAAAAGGGGTAGGCAAGAAGGGAGAAGAGAGGGGAAGGTGGGGACAAGGTATATCTATCCTTCCAAGGTATGACTGCACTGACATGCTTCTCCTAATCAGGCCCCACCTCCCAAAACTTCTATCATTTCCCATAAGACCTCACCTCTCAAAATGCTTGTGTTGAAACCAAGCCTTTGGTACACTAGACTTTAGGGGAGTGTGCTTCATCTCCAGACCACAGTACTGTGTGGTAGCTTTTCCCCTTGGTGTCTCTCCTTCATGCTCCAGGACTCCTGTCCTGGCTGGATATGTGAGCCATAAGCGATATGGTCCAGCCCTGTGCTTCTGAAGGGAAGAGATGTGAGCCGGGCACTGTGGTTTCCTGTTCTTTCATCGTTGAGAAATGGTTCTACACTGGTATCAGCATCCATTTGAGAAGGACACTCAAAACAAGCTCTCACTTTTTGAAAGCTTGGATCTTTCTGACAGAGATAAACAGGTTACAACACACGCTGGAACTTGAGATCTGTTGCTTTTCAGGCATCTGATTCTGAACGCTCTCTTGTAGGCTACTGGACTCCGTGTTATTCTTCAGTACACAGTAGAGAGCTTCATCTCCCGGATGCTGACTGTTTCTCAGTCTGGGGAGAATTAAGAATACTGTTTTGTAGCTACCGTCTGCTCCAAAAATAACTCCTGTCCTGTTTGATTAACTTCCTGAAATAGAAATATCATCTATTTATAGAAGACACATTGATTAAGAAACAGATATTTACATTTTCAGTGAATCGTCCATTAGCAAATGATCTTTTTTTTTTCTTCTAATGAAAATGCTCCCCTCACCTTAGTGAGCTTCCGAAGCATCTGTACAAATGATGAGGTAATTTCCTAAAGTGAGGAGATAGCGAGGACGAGGCAGCCAGGGCAGAGGTGAAGGAAGCGAACATCCCCACAGACACAACTGGGACGTGTAGAGCCGTTGGGAGGCTGCCTCACTCTCCTCTGTTACCTCCCCAGGCCAAGGACCATCAGGATGAGAGAGGGGAGGAGGGACTTGGGAGAAGAAAAGGGACCAAGAGAAGGGAGAGCCCACGGAGCCTCTACAAAGACCAGCCCAGAGATCACTTAAAGGTTTAAGAGCTCTAGAGCCCGACCCCATGATTTCTGTTTGCTCCATTAAACAGTTTCTCCGAGCTTTTACTCTGTCCATTCCTGAACATCCAATTTTTTGCTCACCTTTGGAAAGGACCCAAACCCTTAGACAGCCAACCCTAGGCTCAAGGGGGTCTTTATGCTAAGCTGATTGTTGATCTCATTCACACACAAGCTCTGTCAGACTGTGGCAGGTGCCCGGCCACCAGCGTCTCTCTTCTAGGCCAACACTGCTTCTCAGAGACATCGCCAAGGCTGATGCTGGATAGTCTTCAGTCTGCTCAGCTTCAGGACCATGTCCTGGGCCATTGAGGATGCTTTGTTTATGACAGGCAGCACAGGCTGCTCTTTCTCCTGCTCTTCTGTTTTCCTGTGATGGAGTGAGTGGCTTTGGAGAAGTAAAGGCTCCCCTAGACACATCTGTCAGAGAGCTGTGTGTGGATGGGGGCGCAGTGTGTGTGGTGTAGGTAGAAGGCAGGATGTTCTGTGAACTCATGCTCTCCTGTCTGAATTGATAGGTCCCCGTGGAAAGAGGAATAACAAACAAGGATTCAGCAAAAACGTCCACCCCATAGTTACTCCTCTGGTTTCTACTTCTGCTAGTATGGCCAGAAACACAATATATGTGATGGGGCCCAGTCCACTCTTCTTCCTCTGCTATTTCCAACCAATTCACAGCTCTGAAACCCTTGCCTCTGCAGACACTGCCACCCAGCAGGGAGAGGCTGGGCTGAGCCGTGGGGCTTCTAGCTCTAATTTTGCACCTAATTCCCTGTGAGACTTCAACAGTGTTCTGTATGTCAGCGTCTTTAGAACAGAAGTGTGAGCATCTGAACTTTTTTTTTTTTTGACTCCAGGAAAGTGATTTTTAAAATGACATTTTTTGGTTTAGTTTCTTTTTAAATTATGTTTTTATTGTTTGTTTGATTGTTTGGTTGGTTGGTTTTGATTTTTTTTTAACACGTGGTTTCTCTATGTAGCCCTGGCTGTCCTGGAACTTGCTCTGTAGACCAGGCTGTTCTTGAACACCTGCCTCTCCCTCCCAAGTGCTGGGACTAAAGGTGTACACCACCATGCCTGGCTGAGATGATGATGATAATGATGGCGGCGGTGGTGATGATGATAACAATGATATAATTACATTTTTTTCCCATTTTCTTTCCTCCTCCAAACACTTTTATACATCCCTTCTTGCTGTTTTCCAAATCATGGCCTCTTTGTTTCATTGTCAATGTATGCATAGATGTACATACACATAGATTCCTAAGTCTAACCTGCTGGGTCCATATAATGTTCCCTGCATGTACAGAACATTTTTATTTTAAATCTCTTATCTGATGGAACTCTGACTGCTTCATGTTCCTTATGAGTCTATTAACTTGAAAGATTCACACACTTCCCTTCCCGTAAAAATGAAATTCTGGATGGCTTAATATCTCAATCTACAACTGCCTACCACAGGAACCTCTATTGTTTGAGTAAAACATCGTTTCCTGGTTTTTTCATTTCAAAGTAGTATTATTTTTAAAACCACAGTCTGGCTGTCCTCATATATTGATCAGGACTATATTGTGAGTGACAGTTACTCAAGTCCAGCTATCAATAAGACGGACTTAATTATTATGGGACCTCATAAATCTAACCTACTTAGGAGAAGCAAATCTATTAGATATTGGCAGTTTGTACATCTCTAAACTTCTTATGGACCCATTGAGATTGTACAGTCAGGAAAACACCTGACTAGTCCCTGGGCTCTTCTTAAAATTCCTTGTTCATGGCTTACTATCAAGCACAGGAGTGTTCACCTCCTTCACTACAAAAGCCAAGTCCATAGTTCACTCTGCAGACAGTTTTACACAGAGACAGACAGACAGACAGACATGGGTGCACACACACACATACACACACACACACACACACACACACCTCTCAGACATGCCTATCTCCAGAGTCTCATGGCAGGATGTATACCTAGTAGGTCTGGGTCACCAGTGAGACCTTTGTGTCAAGGAAGAAGTAGTTATCTGGGTGACTTGTGAGGGTGTCTGTCCATAGGGAAAGAGAAGCACTGGGCTAGAGCCTTCAGAATTTTATAGCAGCGTAGATTTGGCCTCAAGTTCACTGTATACTGCGTGCTGTAGGGAATGGATAATATCCTGTTCCATTGTGTCCCCTGTTTCTCTCTGGATGGCTACTCCCGTGTGGAACACAGCATCCAGAGCTCCAGGTTCACCTGCTCTATAGTTGTGGTCATTTACACGAGAATGTACCCCGTAGACTCGGATGTGTAAATACTCGGTCCCCAGTTGCCAGCACCTTTTGGAAAGCTCAGGAGGTGTGGCCTTTCTGGAGGAAGTGTGTCACTGGGGGCGAACTTGGAGGTTTCAGGGCTCTATGCATTTCCCTGTTCTCCCTCTGCATCTTACTTAACAGTTCCGGCTGTGTACCCTCAGGTTCTGTTCTGGCCACCATGTCTGCTGTCTGCTGCCACTCTTCCCAGCTGTGATGAACTTCTTTTCCCTGGTACTGTAAGCCAAATAACCTCTCATTCTATAAGCCCTTGGTCAGGTTGTTTTGACACAATACAAGACATACAAGTTGGTGCCAGAGAGTAAGCAATTGACAGATCTGATCATGGTGGCTTTTGTAGGAATGGGAAAGACTTTGGGACTCTGGACTGGAAAAGCGACTGAGCATTGCAAATGGAGCCTAGTGGGCCATCCTGGTGGGAGCTTGGAGGACAATAGCTATGTGGTCTGGGGAGGCTCATCTTAACAGATTTCAGAAGGGAACATTATTAGCAACTAAGCTAGAGACTGTGATATTTGGGTTTAAAAAAAAAAAAAACCACATGGCTGCTTTCTGTCCTTGTCCTAAGAACTAGCCTGAGTTTAAATTTAAAAGCAGTAATTCATTTACTTTGGCACAGGCAATTTCAGGATTGCTTAATACTGAGAAGTATGGTGGTGGTGCATGCCTTTAATCCCAGTATTCTGGAGGCAGAGGCAGATGGACCTCTGTGAGTTCAAGGCCAGCCTGATCTCTAGAACAAGTTCCAGAACAGCCATGGTTACACAGAAAAACTAATATTGATTCTGTCACATAATGGCTAATCACTTTTATGCAGGTTTACAACAAAAAGAGCACGTGGGGCAGAAAGAAATACAAAATGTTCACTTCGGAGAGGGAAAGAACTCTGGCAAACTTAACCTTGCAGCCAAGGTCTGAGCTGAAAGAGATAAGGAGATTAGTGCCATTAAGAAAGACAAAAGGATGGACCATCTAGAGACTGCCATATCCAGGAATCCATCCCATAATTAGCCTCCAAACGATGACACCATTGCATACATTAGCAAGCATTTGCTGAGAGGACCCTGATATAGCTGTCTCTTGTGAGACTAGGCCGGGGCCTATCAAACACATAAGTGGATGCTCACAGTCAGCTATTGGATGGATCACAGGGCCCCCAATGGAGGAGCTAGAGAAAGTACCCAAGGAGCTAAAGGGATCTGCAACCCTATAGGTGGAACAACATTATGAACTAACCAGTACCTCGGAGCTCTTGACTCTAGCTGCATATGTATCAAAAGATGGCCTAGTCAGCCATCACTGGAAAGAGAGGCCCATTGGACACACAAACTTTATATGCCCCAGTACAGGCAACGCCAGGGCCAAAAAGTGGGAATGGGTGGGTAGGGGAGTGGGGGGAGGGTATGGGGGACTTTTGGGATAGCATTGGAAATGTAATTGAGGAAAATACGTAATAAAAAAAGAAAGAAAGAAAGAAAGAAAGAAAGAAAGAAAGAAAGAAAGAAAGAAAGACCTTCAGCTCAGCAATGGCGTAAAGCTGAGGGTTCTCTCTAGGCAAGACTTCCACCTGCTAACCTCCCAACTTGTCAAAGGGAACATAAGGCCTTTGCCTGCCCTGGAGAACAAGTTACTCAAATGCTGCGGCAAGGGGGTAGGGTGTACCTCTGTGAGTGCGGTGCTGGCTTTAAAGGTTTGGAGGACAGGGGAGAAAGCAGGTTGGGAAATCTTCCTCATGGCTTCGGGGAGCTGCTGGGGCTGGGCAGTACGTGACAGGGAGTCCTTTTGTGAAGGCTCCAAGAAGACAAGAGAATCTGAGAGGCCATTTAATGGAGCTGTGAACATGAAGCCTGGCTGAGAGCTCTTTTCTCTAGTCCATACTGTTGGTCTCTTATCAGCAGTCATGTGACTGGAGGAGTGCCCATTCATGTCTGTTCCATGGATTGCCGTGTTTATTTTTATGCCAGTACCATGTTGATCTTTTACTGTCAAGCTCTGTAGCACCACTGGATGCCAAGGACAGTGAGATCTCTAGTAGGGTTTTTTTTTTTTGGGGGGGGGGTTGGTTTGGTCTTTGTGTTGTGATGTGAATTTTAAGATAATCTTTTCTGTTTCTCTGAAGAGTTGTCTTGAAATTTTGATGAAGATGGCATGGAATCTGTACATCAATGGACAGAGAGCCAACACTAGGGAACTGTAAATGAATCCCTCACAAGATGCCACTACTCGGGCATGAGAATGACTAACACCGGGGGCTATGTCACCAGTGAGAACTTAAAGAATCAGGATCCCACACTTCAATGCAAAATGCTCAGGCTCTATGGGAAGACTTCACAATGTTGAACACATACCTACTCACTCTGTGATCCAGCATGCCCACTTTTAAGAAAAGCAATGACATATATCCACCGATACCTGTGTGAATACATCTGGTGACTTTATTTAGTCACCATCCCCTCCAGCAGAGATCATCAAAATGTCCTTCAGCCAGTGGGTGGATGACAGTCAGTGACATATCCTTATAGGGCAACACTGCCACAACATGGAACGCTCCACTGTTACCTAGCAGTAATAAACTGCTGGGGTTTATTACTGGGGTTCACAACAACAAGGAAGAACATGAAAAGGGTTATTCTGATAGGAAGAAGCCAGAGCCAAAACCCAGGTCCCACATGATTCCATTTACACAAGACTCCAGAGAAGGCTAGACTGTGAGGACAGAGGTCATCGTGGTAGCCAAGGACAGGGCGTGGCTGCAGGAGGACAGGTCAAATTAGGACAGGTGACATCACTGTTTTGTATCTGGGTTGTGGTAGTGGTTAAAGGGCTATGCAAGACTCATTAAATGGAAATCCCTTTTATTTTGGGGGGTTCCAGGAATCAAGCCTAAGGCATTCCACGTGAGTGTCACCGAGCTATGCAAATGATCCAGAGATCATTAAACGCAACACCCAACAAGGATGAGTTTTACTTAATATAGTATTTATCTCAATATGTTAATTCTCTAAAAAGTCTCTTCCAGGCTAGATTTCTAGGACCTTGACTGACACCTCCCCCTCACTGCTCTGAGACTTCTGCAGGACCTGCTCTCCCCACCCCCATCCTAGCAGACCACCTCATGACAGGACACATTAGTCACTTTCTGCACTGCTGGGACAATGCCTGGCAGCATCAGCTTCAGGAAGGGTTTGCTGTGCCTTTGTAGTTCAGGTCCACAGTGGTGGGTGAGTCACGGTGACAAGGTGACAAAGCTTGGGACACCCAGCTGCTCACTTTGCTTCCACTGACAGGAAGCTGAAAAGAAGAAATGCTAGCTCAGAGCTGGCTCTTATTCAGTCTAAAACCTCTGGCCAGAGAATGGTGCCAGCTACACCCAAGGTCTTTCCACCTCAATTAACTTAATCTAGAGACTCCCACATAGGCATGTCCAGAGGCATGTCTCCTGGCTGGTTTTAGATCACATTGAGTTGACAGTATGAGGCATCACACAGTGAATCTTCAAGCTCTTTTAAGCTGCCCATGCGTGCTACACAGGATGTTGAGAATGTAGGCCATCTGGTCTCTGGTCTCCTTCCTGGCCCTGTGGTTGTTCCTGTCGGGCCCTGACCTGGGATGTTTCGAAGGAGGATGCAGGTGCCATACTGTCTAACCATTTCCACTGGCTAGCGGCAGCTGAGAATTTTCAGCAGGAACTACTAACTCAATGCACAGCAGGGAGAACTCACAGGAATCCCATGTTCTCCTCTGTCTTTCTGCAGGCAGTAGAGATCTAATGATGTCCTCACGTCCTGTCCTCAGGACACTTGGTTTCAGACACAACTCTCAGCCCTGCTGGGGGCAGACCTATAACTGTTCTCCAGTGAGCTTGGGCCTCTCGGCATCCTCTGCTGATGACTGGCTGGTTTCATTGGGTTAGGGGTTGCAAAAAACCAGTTTAGACTTGTCAGCAAGCCTGAGAGTGCTTTCCTGAAGCTAGTTCCTTATGTTCTTTTAGTAATGTGGGATGTGTTCTGCGTTGTTGTCCTTGGTGTTAAGGGCTCAGCCAACGTTCGAAGGCTCCAGGAAACACTGCAACAACAGTTGGCAGTGGCCTGACCTTGGTGAGCCTGTTGGAAAATAGTCCCTAGGAAGGTTTCTCTCGAGTGTCACCAGAGTGTGATCTGGAGAAGCAGGCTTTTTGTCTCACTGCACATGCCAAAGACTTTGCAACAAAATCTAAAAGGATGGGCATACGTGCACGCGCACTCACACACACACTTATAAACACACACACACACCAGCTCTGACCAAGACCAATGCCTTCTTTGATGTAGTTTTAAGAAACCTATTGTCATAATCCCCAAAGGAAAGGGGCCAGACCCCTAAAGGATCAAGGTCACTCAAAATGCCATCTGCTCAACGCACAGATGCCAGAGTTAGGGGACCTGCCCTGAAAGTCACATCACAAGGTTTTATAAAGGGTTTTCCCAAAAGACACTCTAAGAGTATCACTCCCCCATCTAGAGAGCAGGAGAGGCCTCAAGTGAGTGGGAGGCTGAGGTGTTTGCAGATTCCCACATAAACCTGTCTCGCTACGGCGAGCTGCCAAGCTGCTTCTGTGTACTGCACACAGTGAGTGAGAACGGCCATCTTGTTCTTCCCCACCATGGTCACTGGGGAGGTGTATGCAGATGCACCAATGCCAACACTCTCCATGGGAATTGGTGAAGCAATCTTTTTAAAGCTCACCGGGTCAAACATCCATCCATGGTTAACAGCATGCATGGCTTTTCCAGAGGATCTGAGTTCAATTCCCAGCACCCACATCAGTCAGCTTGTAACGGCTCCTAATTCCTGCTCCAGGGATCCAATGCACTCATATGCATGTTACCCTTACACAGACATGGAAACATTCACATAATGAAAAATAAAAATAAATACTTTTAAAATACTCGCATTCTGAGTATCCGTAGGGAACTTTTACCCACGCTAGCCATGCCCACCTCTGTTCTTTCTGATACTTGGGCCTCCTTGTTAGCACATGAAATACTCCATTATTGCCTGTTCCTGGAATTCCAATTGATTTTTCTTAATTAAGACCTAGACTGGGGTCTGAGATTATATCCTAGAGTAGTGAGTGTCAACCTTCCTACTGCTGTGACCCTTTAATACAGTTTCTCACATTGTGGTGATTCCCCAACCATAAAGTTATTTCATTGCTGCTTCATAACTGTATTTTTGCTACTGTTATCAGTCATAATGTAAAAATCTGATATGTGGAATACTTGATATTTGACCCTGTAAAAGGGTCATTTGAGCCCCCAAAGGGGTCACAACCCACAGGCTGAGAACCACACTGGTTTAATAGTAGATCATTAGCCTAGCGTGTAAAAGGGTGTTGGTTTAGACCCCAGCACTGAAGAAAGAAGAGAAGAGAACCTGAACACCAGGCCCTGTGTGCAAATGGGCTCAGTGAGATCTCCTTGGATGACGAGCATAGGAGAGATAGGGAGATAGGACTGAATTTCTCTGTCAAGTGGAAATGCCTCTTATCTCGGAGAAGAAATCCAAGTGGTAATATGTATATAAAGTCAACCAGAATTTTAGTCCTACTTCATTTCAATTCCCAAGAGTATAAAATCCTGAAGAAGTAAGGACCAGAAGCAAAAGGGAGCCCCACCCCTCTCTCTCCATCCTTCCTCACCTTTCTCTTCTCCCTGGATCCCCACTGGTTTTCTTTCCCTTAACCCCTCAGCTCTTCTGAGCCTTAGTTATGGAGTCTGCTCCTTCAGACTCCTCCGGTCACAGAGTTTTATTCCTTCTTCATAGCTAAAGCATCTTAATATATTCGTCTTTGAAACCTGGGTGTCAGCTCAATGCTCCTATCCCCAGTTTCACAGAAATAGTCTTCCCTGTCTTGCTTTCTTTCTGTCGGGCATTTGATAACACTCTTCAGCATGACTGGGGGACACCCGATCTCACCTGTGACCCGATCTCCTGGCCCTAATTCCATGACAGCTCTCTTGTCATCCATGGGACCTGTTCTCTTTTCTCCCCTGAGTGGCTGAAGTAAAACCAAACATACTTCATAGGATTTTGTTTTCCCTTTGTAGGAGGTGAGTCACGCTAGTCAACAGTCTGCTGATGTTGTAGACCAGCATCACACTCCAGAAACCTGGTTCAAAGCTAGAGACCAATATTGCCCAAAGTCTTGATAGCTGCTCCCCGAGAGCTCGCTCCAGGCTCTCACACCCTCAAGCACATCTGAGATGTTAAAGTTTAAAAATCAATATGAATTTAAAAAATTAAAAAGGAAAGGCAAGAACGTGGCTGTTCCTAGGTGTGGTGGAGAAGAACGTTTATAATAGATAAGAAGGAGAGTGTAGCCAGAGTCAGAGACATCGGAGAGAGTCCAGAGGGTTATGACCCTGAAACATGTGAGGAGATGGGGAGGGGAAAGGAGAGAGGAGAGAAATCTGGTGCAGCAGACAGAAGGCCAAAGGTCCAAAGAGGAGTGGGGAATCGAAATGACTGGGTTATACAGGGATTATATAGGAAAGAGCACCCCATCACCCTGAGCTGGAGAGTTCAGACAGCAGGGTATGCTAGCCACACCCTATAACAGTAGGGACTGAGGGATGATGGGAAGATCTGGAGGTCAGGTCTGCTTTGATATGTTAATCAGGTACCTCAGCAGTTTGTCCTGGATTTGAAACTTAACAATGTATTAAGAGGCTTCCATGCAATACTGTGTAACGTTTAAATAACGTATCATGCCCTGCCCATCCCACGTCCTCTACATCTCTAAACATGTCCACATTCTTTGAAGGATTCTGTTTTTCTCACCTCATCTCTCATCAGTCTATAAGACCATGACGATGCTCAGTCTTGGGGATACTGGAAGCTTTCCTCCGTCCTGAGCTAAAGGGATGGGATGAAATCAGGAGAGGTAATCTGGAGGTAACAAGATGTGTGTGTGTGGCCTTGAAGAATTCAGACCAGGCAGCAAAGATGCAAAGGAGCTTCAGGCGGGAGAGACCCTGAGGACACAGATCTGTTTCCTTTGAGTCACAGAGGTTAAACCACCTGGCTGGAACTCTTCACATTGGATGCCTGAATTAGAAACCGGTCTCTTCCCTCCTTAGGAGGGCTGCCAGAGAAAACACAGGATGCCTGGTTAAATTTGAATGTCAGACAAATAACAAATAACTTTTATATGTGGGCTTGAGACTGTGCATTTTGGGGAAACATATGCTAAAAACTGTTTGTTGTTTATCTGAAGTACAATTCAAGTCAAATTGTTCATCCTGATTTCCTCAATCTAACTCTGGCAGACCTGTACCTTGGAAAATCTAATGTCACATTGTTTCAGAAATGTGTCCTCTATCATTTCAATAATGTTACATTGTTTCTAAGGAAGGGCTATCTACCTACCTCAGAAGTAGCAGGGGAATTCTGGGAAATATATTGTTATATATTTCCTTTGTCACCTCTGGATGATAACTTCAGAATGTACAGCCCTTTCTGGACGTGCTACCCTGTTGCGCTGTGGCCAGGCAGTGTACCAGACTTCCACATCTGTTGAGGGGAGCCACTAAGAAACTCTGGAACTGAACACAACTTGAGATTTCACTCCAGCAAGATAGAGCAAACCACTTGCGGCCATTTAAAATTCATTTTATGAAAAGGCTTTGAAGCACCATTTAGACCTTGAAAGTCACACAAAAGCCACATCTAGGTCCATGAAAAATGTGCCAGTCTTGGCAAAATGATCACTCAGCCCCATCCCAGCAGCCAAGGATGGCTATGCCTGGCTCAGTAAAACAGTTTCTCACCTAAGGGTTTCAGGGCACATGACACACACTGATGATTCAAAACAAAGTTGGCCTACTCGGTATTTATAAATAGCAACAAGCTAAAAGGTCCTGAATCTACACTGTTCACACTGTTCGCAGCATTGCTGTTAGGGAAAGCAAGGTAAGAGGGCTTTGTAGGGTAGTGGCTGACTCATGGTTTCCAGGTTAGCTTTGACTTCCAAATGATGGCTGGCAGGAAAGCCTTGACTTCTCTTTTGCCCAGCGAGGATAAGAAGACTGTCTGCCTGGGGAGATGGGGTAGTGATAAGAACCGATTTAAATGGGGTAATCCATCGAATGCTTGGTTCCCTTTTGGCACTAACAGCCACTCAACAAACATAGAAGAGAGAGGGATGATGGCCCCACCCTCACCCCCAGAACCAAAGGGGCTTCACAGAGGTGTCACAGTATCAGAAGTATAAATGGAGGGATGGCCCTGGGTTTTCTAGGGTCCCATCTAAGCACAGAAATCCCTTGAGTTCGAGACCCTTGAAGTGGAAATTTCTGGGTTCTTTGTGTCCTGTGATTTATTTTGGAAGCTGCCTTGTGAGAGGATGCAGGATGTCTAGAAAGTGTCTAAGTAGAACCCCACAGACAGTGAGGGGATGCTCTTGCATTGCTACGCCTTGCAGTGCTTCACTGTCTTCCCTGGCAGTGCAATGCTTCACTGGTCGTCACTGGTCGTCACTGGTCTTCACTTCATAGAGAGAAAAGTGCCAAAGAATTTCTGATATTCTGGCTGATTCCGGCCACTTCCATTGACTCGTGCTGATTCAGTGGAGCCTTGTGGTTTCTGCTGGATCCTGCCACCGCTACTGACTCGTGCTTGGTGTTTACTATTGGACTGGACTACTGTGTATCCTGATAATGAAGAGTGGAGTTGGCCCAAAGAACTATTTCTAAAGAGGTCCACAAATCCCTTTTCTTATAAACCTTCTTCTTCCTCTATTTCTGGTTGGGTAGGCTAGAAGGGAGGTTGAAACTTTCAAGAACTGACTCATAAAGTAGGTTTAGAAAATCTAAGCCTGCAGACCTTTTCATTGCTATGGTTATAGAAAGGTTCTGAAGATGGGGGAAGACATTCCAAATCAAGGAATGTGAACATTGTGGGGGAGGGAGTCACCTACATAGGACCACTAGAGAGGAGAGAGGCTTGTGGAGATCTTGATTTAAAAGCAGGAAGTCTGTGCCAGACTTCTGACCCATAAATTGTGTGTGGTTGTTTCAGCATCAATAAAAAAATAAAATAATCAAAATCATTGTTAGTAAGACTGTATTCTTTTAAATCAATACCATATTTTTTATGTCTTCCAAATAATACACACATTTGTCTGAAAGAGAGGAGACTTCATAATGTAATGGTTAGCAATTCAATGGTGTCAGAAAAATAAGAAAAATCAGAATATTCATGACAAGAGAAATTTGTTATGGTGTACTTTTTATTTGTGTGTGTTATTGCAGGTGCCTTCAGAAGCCAAAAGAGGGCATCAGACTCCCTCGAGCTGGAGCCAGTGGTGGTTGTGAGCTGCCTGACATGGCTGCTGGAAACCAAAGTGTTTCTTTGCAAGAGCCACTGAGCCCCATCTTCAGGCCCAAATTTTAGACATATCCCAGGGAGAAGCAGAATCATCAAGTATCCCCGATGAGCGGATTTTCAGAGTCATTGTCAATGTAATTGTCCAATGACAGGAGACTTGCTCACTTACAACATCCAGAGTGTAGAAAATTATGCAGCTTAAATTGTTGAAAAGACATAACTAATCACATTCAACTCTTTTTTGTGATGCTAAGGGAAAGAAGCAAAATACCCAACTCTATGAGGATGACAAGGTCCTTTTTCAAGAAAAAGACAGTGTGATGTGTGTCTGCAGCGAGTCCCTGAAAGGGTGAATAGCAAGCAAGCGCTTTGAGAAATCCCTGAAAGCAAGCACTTTGAGAAGATCTGACCCTTCAGCTTGCTGAGTGTTATGCCAGCTGTTTTATACTGTGAGCAAAATGCCAGACGGAAACAACTCAAGTGAGGCGGGACTCGTTTTACATCACAGTTTCATCATGGTGGGAAGAGAGGGAGTTGAGTCTGCTTTGGCAGAGACTCCTCACCCTGCACACACTAGGAAGAGAGGCCCAGCTGCTACCGTAAAAGCCCCCTCCTAGAGTCCAGCTTCTATCAGCCGGGTCCCCTTTCCTAAAGGCTTAGCCTGTTTCAAGTTAGTGTCACTGGTGGAGAACACTCAAAACATGACATGGGGACATTCATGCTTCGAAGTGTAACACTTCCCTACATATGAAATATTTTCCACCATGATAGTTCAGATTAAGGGGAAATTTTTGCTAAAGGGGGAGGTCCCTGAGAACTACAGAAGAGGTCCCACTGGGAATGTCTACTGGGGTCACAGGGGCAGCGGGTGGAGGCTGGAGCCTTCCCTTCTGGGATGTTGATAATGGATGGGTCTCTGGGTCAAAGAAGCACACAGGATTAAACTGCTGAGTAACACCCACTTTGTTTAGTTGTATTGATTTTTCTAAATGCTCAACGGAAAGCCAGGAAGGAATGCTGTTTTGTTGCCCTTCTGGAAGCCAGAGTACCATGACAGGGTTACTACATTGAAGGAATTGCCTCACAACTTGGCAAGCCTGCTCTGAAAGGCTAAGAGTCCTCAATGAAAGCAGCCCATTATTCTCACTCTTCCTCTGCCAGTCTTGTTCAAACTAGAAGTTGGTTGGGTACCTCCAAGGAAAGGGGGTGCCAGGCACTGGGACACTCCATGATACTCGATTCTGAGCTTAGACTCCCTGAAGACTCCATTCTGTCTACAAACCATCACCAAGCAACCATGGACCCAAACAACCACATACTCAGGAGCAGGAGGGGCCCAGTGTCGCCAGCACCTGAGCACAGATCGATTGCACAGGACATGGAATCTGGTTTTCTCAAGCAATTTTTTTCCCCTGGGGGGGACAGAATTAAAGACTGTCTTAGGACTAATCTCATTCCTCTCCCAGTTTTGGATGCTTTCGGCAGCCATGAGATTTTACAGTTCTTCCTGTTGGCAGCGCTCAGTGGCACGAGATCAATTCCTTTTGCTCTAAACAGGCACATACTTGATGTCTGAGTCCTTGGCAGCTAGTAATATGAGTAAGAAGAAGTACAGGTCACTTCAGATGCTGCCACCGCCAAAGTCAAATGAGAGGCCCGAGGGCTTATGGGTAAGCACGTGGTCCTGGGCAGAGCTGTTACATGTGGCTACCCGCTGCTACCGCAGGTTAATGGTCTGACCTTGGTGGCCATCCCGCCTTGGGGTGAGCTCCACCACAGCAGCTGCAGTGGTGTGGATGTGGTTTGCCTCCACCCAAGCTCTTGTGGAAAATTGGTTGTGACTTAACAGTACTGGAAGGTGTGGCCTTGAAGAGATGGTTGGGTTGCTGAGAGGAATTAATGCCTCTTGTGAGGCTGGTTCTTGTAGACACTGATTCTCTCCCTGAGTGTGGGTTTTAATGTATGCGCAACTTCCTCACTTCCTCGGTGCAGTGGTTTCAGTGAGATGGCCTCCATAGACTTGTATGTTTGAAGGTTTGATATCCAGTTAGTGGAATTATTTGGGAAGGATTAGGAGATGCACCCTCACTGGAGAAGGTGTGACTTTGTTGGAGGAGGTGTGTGTGTCATTGGGGTGGATGGTTGGGGCTTCATAAAGAGCATGCCAGGCCCAGTTTCTCCCTCTATGTGCCGCCTGTGGACCAGGATACAAAGCTCTTGCTCCAATGCCATGCCTGTCTGCCTCCTGCTTTGGCCCTCTAAATTGTAAACAAGCTCTGGACAGTGGGTAGACAACCTAGTCTTACCTTTCTGGTCCTTGATGTTTTTAGATCTTAAGAGACAAACTCTATCTCATGGTTCAGTGTGATGTCTACGATGAGATTTTTGTAGATTCCTTTATCTAATCAAAGAATTCCCTTCTATCACTAGCTTATATAACATTTCCTGTATGAATAGATGTTGAGTTTGTACTAACCCGTTTTTTTAAATCCATCGATACATAGAATCTTCTTTCTTGTGTCAATGTGGTAAATTATACAAACTTTTGAATATTAACCTAAGCTTTTATCCTGGAATATTCTTTTTATAGATCATGAGATTGATATATCAAAATATTAGCCATTATTGATTGGCTGATATTTTAAGATTATACTTGTATTTATGAGAATGATTAAGCCGCAATTTTACTTTTCATAATGATCTTTCTAGGTTTGGGTATCAAGGTTTTCTTGCCTATATGTTGATATGTTGATTGTGTTTTCTTTCTTCCTTTTTCTTTTTGTTTCTATTCTCTGGAAGAGTTTTTATGCAATTAATGTTATTTATACATTAAATATGTGGATTGATGCCCTGAAATCATCTAGGTCTGGATATTTCTTTATAGGAAGGATTTGTAATTATATGTGTGTGTGTGTACATATATACATAAACACATATATGCACATATATACATATATACATATATGTATGTGTGTGTGTGTATATTGAACAGACAGGAAATTATCCAGCATTCTATTTCCTCTGATGTTAGTTTTAAACAAATGGTGGGAATTTTGCAGTTTCATCTAAATTTTCAAGGTGATTGACATAAACCTATCCATAAATCCCCCCTCTTTATGTCTATGCCGTGAGACCATCCTCATGGCCTCTGCTGCATTTATGATATTGGTGATGTAATATGGGTGGCTTCTTGCTTTATTTCTTCTTCAGGGTGTGAAAATCTGTGTGAAAAGGATTCTCTTTTGTGTTCCTCTCCCAGCTGCTGAAAGTTCCTCTGACTGATGGCCTTCCATGTCAACCCAAGTCTTATTCTACTTCAATAGAGCTATTTGCGCAGGGTCATGCACCACCCCCACCTAGGGTCTGGCTGGTTATTATGGGACATAAAGTCTGTCCAGGCCCCAAAGCTGGATGGCTCCCAAGAGCCATTTTAGCTTCCAACCACCATGTATGATTGGCTGCAATGTCCTTTAAGACTGAATTACATCAGTGTAACTCTCTGCTCTCCCTTCCCACCTCCGGTTTCCCCTCTCCTCCCTTAATTCTTATCTCAGGTTAATTTGATATTCTCCCAACTCCTTAAGGTGGATACTTATCTTAAAACAACTTTAAATTGCAGTAAACTACACATAACGAAATGTACCACCTTAACCATTTTTAGTGTATAATACAGAAGCGTTGGGTACAAATTTCACTACCATCTACCTCCATAACACCAAAGAAACCCTGGCTCTCACTCCTCCTTGCCAGAACCTTCAGCAACAATCACTGCCTGTGTCTTATGAATTTGATTACTGCAGATGTTTTGTATAAGCGAATCATACAGTATTTGTGCATGCTTATTCATTTTAAGCCTTCACAATTTTCCTCATAATCCACTTTAGTGCAGTTTCTCTCGCAGATTTTAAGTCACAAATAGATGTATGTATGTATGTATATATAATGTACATATATCTATATAGCTCTAGCTGGCCTAGAAGTCACTACAAAGATCAGACTGACCATGAACTCACAGAAATCCTCCTGTCTCTGACTTCCAAGTGATGGATTAAAGGTGTGGAACATTACATCCAGATGGATATATATTGTGGCTTCTTAGAATTGAACCCACATCCCCCTGGAAGAACAGCCGAGTGCTCCTAACTACTGAGACATCTCTCCAGCCCCAGCCATATATTCTTACCATTAACACTTTCTTGCTTTTCTCATGATTTGGTCTCCGACCTATGGATTCTTTGGAAGTATATGATTTATAGTATAAACATTTTTACTTGTTGATTTCTGCCTTAATTCTTCTGTGGTGAGAAAATGCCCTGTGTGAAATTTCAGTCACTGGCAATGTGGTAAAGATTTGTGTCACCTCCTAGATTCTGGTCACATGCTCTTATGTTGAATCCTTTAGAAAGAGAATCAGGCATACAGACTTACTCCAGTTCCAGGGAATCCAATGGCCTCTTCTGGGCATGGAACACGAGCAGAACACTCATACAAATGAAATAAAATATCTTAAAATCTAGTAGTATGGTGAGTTCGTCCTTTTTGATTTGCTATCTGTTTTAGGTTTACAGCTTTGAGGTCAATTTATCATTTTGTTTGTTTGTTTGTTTGTTTGGATGCTGCCTGTGGTTTGAATTGTTTTGAAGTATCACACAGAATTCTGGAAAAAACTACAGTTGTTTCCTACAGTCTCCATTTAGATTTATCTGCCTCTTTACCTATTTATTCATACATTCCTTTATTCATAAATGTTCTTATTGGACATTTGACCCTAAGTCAGTGTCTTAGTGTTTCGTGTCTGTGAAGAGACACCATGACCAAGGCAACTCTTGTAAAAGAAAACATTTCATTGGGACTGGCAAACAGTAAGTTTCAGAGGTTCAGTCCATTGTCATCATGGTGGGAAGCATGGCGGCCTGCAGGCAGACATGGTGCTGGAGGAGCCCAGGATTCTACACCTTGATCCTTAGAAGCCAAGGAGGAGACTGTCATCTGCACTGGGCAGAGCCTGAGAATAAGAGGAAAACTCAAAGCCCACCTACACAGCGACTGACACACTTTCTCCAGCAAGGCCACACTTCTAATAGTGCCACTCCTTGGGCCAAGCATTCAAACACGTGAGTCTGGCGGTTGGGGGGTGGGGTGGGGAGATACCTATTCAAACCACCACAGTCAGCATCTTTTACATTCAGTGCTTTGAACCTGTGGCTTCATCATCCACTGGCCCACGTGGTTTCCTTTGGAGGAAGTACAGTTTGGTTAATGGTTGCTTTTCTTATTTTCTATTTGTTTTACAGTTTTACACTTAATGCATGTCTCTGTGGTTTTCATTTATACTGCTAGTTACTTACTTAATGGTGTGTGTTTATATGTGTGTGTGTACGTGTGTGTATGTGTGTATGTGTATGTGTGTGTATGTGTATGTGTGTATAAATGTGTATGTGTGTGTATATGTGTGTGTATGTGTGTGTATGTGTGTATGTGTGTATATGTGTATGTGTGTGTGTATGTGTGTATGTGTATGTGTGTGTATGTGTGTATGTGTGTGTATATGTGTGTGTGTGTGTGTGTGTGTGTGTGTGTGTAAGGGCACATGCACCCTTACTAGGTTAGCTGTCCCCCACCTGCCCTGTGCCTGCTCTTCCTGGGCAGATGCCTCTGTCTTCCTCACTTTCGTACCACCCTCAGCCATCAGATCTTCAAATACTGTGCCTTACACCCATCCCACCCTTCCTCCCCTCCTCTTCCCCTTTTCTCTCCTCTTTTTCTCCCTCTCCTTCTGGATCAGTAATTACGTGTTTTCTCTCAACATAGAAAAAAATCTACATTTTTTACATATTTTGGTCTGCATATATTTTTTCTAACTTACCTCCATAATTACTTATTTTCTTAAGCTTTGGATAAACATAACTATTAACCTTAAGTTTAGTCACATGTTTAAGTTTTCTATTTATTGCTACTGTGATGTTACTGAAAATATTCATGCTGTCATTTTGCTTCTCGCGTGAATTAGAGTTGTTATTGTAAAGGTTTTTCACTTGACTTTTGGGGAAAGAAGGAGTGCACAGCCTCGGCCTCCCTCCAAACCATGATCCTCCTGCTGTAGCATCCCCAAGGCTGTGTTTACAGGTATGACAGACACCCAGATATTCAAAGTAGCATCATAACAGCATCTTTACAGCAGCATTAGAATTGCCAGTGGATGTGTATCTAGTGTCTATTTTCCCCTCTCGGTCCAATCCCCTCACTGTCCATATTTGGTTATCTTCCACTGAATATTAGACATTTTGTATCAAGTTGTAGAAGACACCAGGGGCCTTGAGCAGCATCCTTCTTTGGAGAAGAACTGCTTTAGCCTCTGTCTGGCACTCAGAATGAGTGACAGCCCTTCCCTGGAGACTGAGGCCACTGAAGGAGGCATTAGCTTTAGTCTCACAGCATATCCAGTCTCACCCAGTCTGAGCAACTGCCTTGGCTTTCCTTGGACAAAAGGGTTTCTCAGAACAGGAAGTTCCGGTATTAAAGTCAGACAGTCAGGTGAACTGAGGTAGAGGGTCACCACTGATTGCTCTTTAGGAAGCCAGGGAGTTGGGGTATATGCCTTGACTCCTCCTTTGCAAGCCATCTGTGCCAGGTTTTGTCATCTGTCCCATGGTGTTCCTGAAGTTATGACTACACGTTCCTCACTACCACTGCCTTCTCAGCATCACACCCAAAGCAGCTTGTGAACTGGCCACTGCCTTGAGTGGAAGAGGAACCCCACGCCCTCACCTCCGCCCCAACCCTGAGCCTCTCCTCTCTCCAGGAACTTGTCTTCTCAAGTCTTCCTGTGTTTACTCCAGTGCCTTCAGGCAGGTAGTGGCTAGGCAGCTTTTTCTAGTTGTTCCTGATGGGAGGCGTGGTCTGAAACAAGCTAGTCCTTCATCGTTGGAAGCAGAAATTAGACTGCGTGTTTTCACAGCTTTTGAGTAGTGCCAAAATGCCCTCCAGAAAGATGGCAGAACATTAGCTTTCAGTTGTGGTCAGGAAAGGTGGTTTCTCTGCATCTTCCCAACAGTGGGCGTCACCATCGATACCAAAGACACTTCATCTTTATGGCTTTGCCATTTGCTAGATGTAGAAGGGGGTGGAGCTTCCAGACTTACCCTTCTGTGACTCGTGGGAGGTGGAGCCTTGGTTCCAGTTTCTCAGGCATTGTACAGGGTGAGAAGCAAGGGGCATTCTCACTCGCAGCACACGTGACGGCGGCTGGAAACTGGAAAACAAGCCGCAGGTGAGTTTGTGGCCAGAATCTGTTACAAGTTCATCCAAGGAACTGGTTCATCAGTGGCCACTCCTTAACAATCACCATCAGTTCCCCCTGATGGGAGCTACTTTGTGCTGTGCGGCTCAGGAGCAGCAGTCCTCACTTCAAAGGCTGGGGAGCTGACACACAGGGCACATGCCAGGTTCTGGAGAGCCTGTGATACCGCCACAAATACACCAGTGAAGGAAAATGCAGGGTCAAACACTCAAAATCTTGAAGGTAAAGGTGGGCAGGCACCTTTACTGTGCTTCGTCCCCTTTCAGAGACCATTGTCACAAAGAAAGTGTTGCTTATGCAAAAAGACTATTTTGACACTGCTTTAACCCCATGGCAAGAAGCCGGGTTGGGATAGGCTGTCTGGGAACGGTTTTACCCTTCTGACTGTGGGTCTCACACAGAGGGTGTGCGGGTAGCATCTTCTGCAGACATTTGTGCCTGCGTTTATTTCAGGTGTTTGCTTTCTAAATAATCCCCCTGGCATGTGCCAAAGCAGCTGGACTGGGGTATTTAATTAGTCCTTTTCAAAACAAGAGGGGAAGGTCAGCCTGTTCTTAATTGAGGAGAGGAGAACACCACCCTATTTGCCTCAATCCCGAAGCAATTCTCTCTGGGCTCCTTTGTGGCCACAAGGGCCATAATTCTGGAGCCAAATTTGGGTATCCCACAATGGTGGGTTCAAAGAGGGGTTTTTCATTTCTAATTACCCCTCAGGTAGCCCCTGTACCCTTATCCAGTAAATGTGTAATTGGCAGTTCCTGCTTGGAGACTGAAGTCTCGGGCGACAACAACTCTAAAGACAAGCTTTCCACTGGTCTAAATGGTCTTTTATAGCGCAGACTTCCAGATACAGGGCTTTTTTTTTTTTTCAAAGGCTTTATGTAGCAGTTAATGGCTGCAAGCAAATAGCCAAACCTCAGATCCTGACTGTGTGCCAAATTCTTCACTGGAAGGGGAGACTCTCACAGTGGTGTTTGTTATAAGTTGCTCAGAACAGGGAATATTTTACACCCATAAATAACTGTTTTGGGGGTGAGGGGGACAGGTGAGACACGGAAAGATGGTTTTTTTTCCAAGAAGAGGAACAGTAAACTTATTATGCCTCAAGAAATTTCCAAGGATGTCCCATATATTCCTCACAGGAAATACTCTGTAATTTTCCCCCCTTCTTGCCAATTTTCCCCGCTTTTTATCTTAATGAATGAGGTTTGCTACAACCCATGTTAGAGCTGGTCTCCGTAACGTTTTTTCCATATTGTTATTTGGAGACTGGGTTCTCTTCAGATTCCTTTCCACCTACACGTGTGGTTAGGTTGGAACTGGCTGGCCAGACGGTATCAGTGGGCAGGCAGGGAGCTTCTATGATACAATGCACCAGCGGTGATTCGTGGAGTAGCCAGAGTCCTGGGAGCCACCAGCCGATGAAGACTAGATGAAGGTGGGCTGGAGACCACCGGACTCAGAGAGTGATGTGGAACAAGGTTCTCCCTTTACCTTGCTGAGGAGTGGAGGGTTTTATGTAACACTTTCTTATCAGGAGCATAAGGGAAACTGGGGAGATGGCTTAGATAGAAATGGTTTAAAAAGGCATGCTTAGGAAGGAATAGTGGGACCCTAAGTAGTTACCTAGACACATCCTCAGAAATCTCACCAGACTGGCACTGCTGTGGGAGCCAGCCTATAAAGTGAGGCCAGGCCTGTTTCATAGATCTGTGTTACATATGAGTCAGGTCTCTGGTTCCAACTTTACTCCAATCTTGCTTTGTTATGAAATCCAGCTATTTCGATGCTGGCTGAGTTTCTCCCCACCCCCAGCACACAATTTCCCTGCCCACTGACATCACTGTCCTTGCTGGGAGGAGAAATGGACTTTAGGGATGGGCTTGGCACAGACACGTGCTCTGTAATGTAGTGTTAGCAATTTGCTAGTCCAATACTTCCCACGACACGAATAAGGAACCTAACACTCAGCTCAATAGGTGCTTCACAGACTGGATAACAAGAGAGACTGGAGCAGCGGGGACGAGACGCTGAGAAGACCAACACAGAGACAAGAGGAGTAAGAGGGGCTAGACCTCCCTGACCCACCATTCCCAGGGGCATCTTCTTAGGGCCACCCCTCCTGGACATCTACCCTTGCCATTCCTCCCGCCCAGTTCTTCCATCTCAACTGGGGCAGGACTCCTTGCCCCTGTGCCCTTCACTCCTACGGACATAATCCTTCTAGAACCCACCTCGACTGGACAGACAGATGTTCATACCTCTGCAATGGCTTCCAGCTCAAGCAAGGCCTCCTGAGCCCTGAAACATGAGTGAGGGATGTTGTGAGTGGAGTCTGGGCTTCAGGAAGACAGATGCACAAGAAGCCTACGCTGCCTCTATGCTGGGATACTCCCTGGACTGACACATGCAGGAATATGCCTGTCTCTTCCACGGGACAATATAGTCACAGCAGACACCGAAGATTCTGCACACGATGCCCTATGGTGGGCTCAGACAGAAATCACAAAACCAGGGAGTTGCCCAAATTGCTAGCCCCACCATGATACTTTTTAGGTGCAAATGTGGGCCAAAGAGTTCCCTCTTTGGGGCGACTGGGTTGTGGGGAAGGTTTTGGAGGGAGCCTTCCATCCTCAGGCAAGTTAAGGACAAAATGAGTTGGGTTGTGAGGAGACTGCAGTCACAGTTAGAACCCAGGGCCTGGGCCAGTGAGGTGGCTCAGCAGGTAAAGAGCCTGCATCTAAGTCTGATAAGGCCGATGACCTCAGCTCTGTTTCAGGACCCACACAATAGGAGAGAACCAGTTTCCACTAGTTGACCTCTGACCATCAGGTACACGCACGCCTCACACAAATGCTACATGTATTAACTAACTAATTAAGCAAATAAGTCATAACCCAGGCCTTGACCACAGCCAAGTTGGGCTTTCCCTTTCAAGCTATGGAGACGAATTACAAGAATTCCATAAGACCCCTGGGGCTCACCTGGTTCGGACAGAACAATGCTTTTGAAGCTCAGGAAAAATACCTTCTGTGTGCCCAGCAGAAGGAGGAAAGCCTACAGGACAGGGAGGAGTCTGAAGGGAGGGGAGAAAGAAGATACGATGAGTCTGAGGGTGGGCTGCAAGGCTTAGGCTTTGCAACAATGTTGCCATTTCCTTCTCCTTCCTCTTTCCTGTCCACTGAGATCCAGCCTCGAGTCTGCTGCGTTCCTTCCATCTGGCCCTCAGCCTGAGGGCCTACTATGACTCCACAGTCCTACCTGTAGCTTTAACAGTTATTTGCACACATTAGGACATATGACTTGTGTTTCATTCATCACTGTACCTCCAGCACCTCCCCGAGAGCCCGGGTCACTCACTGGCTCAGCCACCCCAAGGGCAGCACGAGCAGCTGACCCTAAGCTGCTGTGGGTATCGGCAGCCTCACCAGCAAATCTCATCCTTTTCATCAAGCTGACACCCTAGAGGGGCGATGGGAACAGACAGGCACACAAGCAGAGACTGCCTCCTTTGACTCCCATCAAAGACTGCCTCAGGGTGTGAGCCATAAACAAACAAGCAGAAGTGTGGGGCACTGGGGAGGTGGCTCTGGCCTGTGGCCGGGCAGGGTGTCTCTGAGAAGGCAACACCTCCACAAGACTGATGAGGCATGAATACAGAGGAGAGGTAAGCTAACAGATGAGGCAGAACTGGTGGCCGTGGGCAGGAGTCAGGAGGATTGTGTGTCCTGGAGCCTTGACCTCTTGGCTATTCTGTGCCTCTGTACTCCAAAGCAATTTGGTCAAAGGGTAAACCCTGGTGCTCTCAAGAGAGGATGAAGCGAGGATAGGACTCCAGCATCCTCAAGACCTGGGCTCAGCACCTGGGGCCAAGGGCAGTGAAAACTTCTCTACTCCTCCCAGAGTAGACGGAAGGATGGACCATCCAAAGACAGCCCCACCCAGGGATCCATCCCATATACAACCACCAAACCCAGACACTATTGCATATGCCAGCAAGATTTTGCTGACAGGACCCTGATATAGCTGTCTCTTGTGAGGCTATGCCAGTGCCTGGCAAATACAGAAGTGGATTCTCACAGTCATCTATTGGATGGAACACGGGGCTCCTAAAGAAGGAGCTAGAGAAAGTACCCAAGGAGCTGGAGGAGTCTGCAACCCTATAGGAGGAACAAAAATATAAACTAACCAGTACTCCCAGAGCTCGTGTCGCTAGTTACATATGTAGCAGAGGATGGCCTAGTCAACCAACAATGTGAGGAGAGGCCCTTGGTCTTGCAAAGATCATATGCCCCAGTACAGGGGAACACCAGGACCAGGAAGTGGGAGTGGGTGGATTGGGGAGCAGGGCAGGGGAAGGGTACAGGGGACTTTTGGGATAGCATTTGAAATGTAAATGAAGAAAATGTCTAATAAAAATAAAAATAAAGGGTCCCATATTGAACTCGAGTTGGAAGAGGCGAGTCCGGTCTCAAAATGGAGGGCCATGATCCAAAGGAACCAGAGCAGCTGAGGAAGCTATTTATTGGTTGTCTGAGCTTTGAAACCACAGATGATAGCTTAAGAGAACATTTTGAGAAATGGGGCACACTTACAGACTGTGTGGTAATGAGAGATCCCCAAACAAAATGTTCCAGAGGCTTTGGTTTTTGTGACCTACTCTTGTGTTGAAGAGGTGGATGCTGCACTGTGTGCTCGGCCACACAAGGTTGATGGACGTGTGGTGCAACCAACGAGAGCTGTTTCTAGAGAGGATTCTGTAAAGCCTGGCGCCCATTTAACGGTGAAGAAAATTTTTGTTGGTGGTATTAAAGAAGATACGGAAGAATATAACCTGAGAGACTACTTTGAAAAGTATGGCAAGATTGAAACCATAGAGGTTATGGAAGACAGGCAGAGTGGGAAAAAGAGAGGATTTGCTTTTGTAACTTTTGATGATCATGACACAGTTGATAAAATTGTTGTTCAGAAATACCACACTATTAATGGGCATAATTGTGAAGTGAAAAAGGCCCTTTCTAAACAAGAGATGCAGTCTGCTGGATCACAGAGAGGTCGTGGAGGTGGATCTGGCAACTTTATGGGTCGTGGAGGAAACTTTGGAGGTGGTGGAGGAAACTTTGGTCGTGGAGGAAACTTTGGTGGAAGAGGTGGCTATGGTGGTAGAGGTGGTGGCAGCAGAGGTAGTTATGGAGGTGGTGATGGTGGATATAATGGATTTGGAGGTGGTGGTGGCAACTATGGTGGTGGTCCTGGTTATAGCAGTAGAGGAGGTTATGGAGGTGGTGGACCAGGATATGGAAACCAGGGTGGTGGATATGGTGGTGGAGGAGGAGGCTATGATGGTTACAATGAAGGAGGAAATTTTGGTGGAGGTAACTATGGTGGTGGTGGAAACTATAATGACTTTGGAAATTATAGTGGACAGCAACAATCAAATTATGGACCCATGAAGGGGGGCAGTTTTGGTGGAAGAAGCTCAGGCAGTCCCTATGGTGGTGGCTATGGATCTGGAGGTGGAAGTGGTGGATATGGTAGCAGAAGGTTTTAAAATAAAACAGAAATGGCTACAGTTCTTAGCAGGAGAGAGAGCGAGGAGTTGTCAGGAAAGCTGCAGGTTACTGTCCCAAATGCATTAGAGGAACTGTAAAAATCTGCCACAGAAGGAACGATGATCCATAGTCAGAAAAGTTACTGCAGCTTAAACAGGAAACCCTTCTTGTTCAGGACTGTCATAGCCACAGTTTGCAAAAAGTGCAGCTATTGATTAATGCAATGTAGTGTCAATTAGATGTACATTCCTGAGGTCTTTTATCTGTTGTAGCTTTGTCTTTTTCTTTTTCTTTTCATTACATCAGGTATATTGCCCTGTAAATTGTGGTAGTGGTACCAGGAATAAAAAATTAAGGAATTTTTAACTTTTCAAAAAAAATAATAAAAATAAAAATAAAGAAAAGACAGCCAACCTCCTCCTCTGGCCTCTGCGTGCTCGCAGGCACAGGCATCTGTACGTACAATTGTGAATAAGCCACACAACTCATACACAGAGCTCTCCCCGCAGTCTCTCTCTCTCTCTCTCTCTCTCTCTCTCTCTCTCTCTCTGACACACACACACACACACACACACATGCACACGCACACACACACACACACACACACACACACTACCTTGGTTCAAATTCTTAGGAAATTTAAACCATAGCAAGTACAAGTACTAAGAAGGCTGCAAGGGAAAGGGAGCCTTGTTCCTCTCTGTGTCTACTGAAGCCAGAATCCTGAACCAAGGGGTCCCACTCAGGTAGGACACTCTTTTGACCCTTAATGGCAAGATTCCATAGAGGACTTTGTTAATGGGAGGTAAGGACAGATATAAAAGAGGAGGCTTACCAGATACTGCCGGGGTGTAGGAAATAGTGAGTGAGCCTCCCCCCACCCTGAAGCATCTCAAGGAACTCTGAGGCAGGTTGTGACCTTGACCGCCATATGCTAAAGCTACTGTGTATTTGTACAAGGCTTGGCAACTTGTGTTTTGAAAACTCAAAATGCAAAAGTTCACATAAATATTTCAGTGCCATTCTTCGATGCAGCATTCCAGGCTAAGCCTCTTAATTAACCTCATATCTGAAGATGTTTGAAGATGAAAGGTTTGGTCAGGAATGTATTAGTGGCCCAGCAGGAGCCCCCTCCCACCTCAGCACACACTTGTTCCCATAATACCCTTCACAAAGGCCAGCCACGCCCACCTGAAACCAGGACAGAAGACACTCCAGCTAGGAGCAGGGCCCCACAGCCAGGGCTTAGACCCTTTCAGTGGTTCCTGTGAACTTGCTCCAATTCCTACAGGGCAGCAAGGCACAGGCTAGCTGGACACAGAGTGCTTGGATATATGCCATGACCCCCTTTCATTTGAGAAATTCATATTGTTTTTAGTTTTATAACACAATGTCAACTTACTGTCAAAACATTAAAATTATGAATAAGTTTGGAAAATCATAGCACTACCAAGGCCTAAAGGTAGCAGATTTTTTTCTAAGTTCAAGGACAGCATGGTCTGTGAAGCAAGTTCCAGGTCAGCTAGGCCCACATATGAGAGCCTGTCTTGTGGGGTGTAGGCATGAGGCAGACAAATGGAAGAGAGAGAGAACTAATGAATTATGGGAAAACAGGCTCAACCACTCTGATCAGATTTTTTTTTAAAAGATTTATTTATTACTACATGTAAGTACACTGTAGCTGTCTTCAGACACCCCAGAAGAGGGCATCAGATCTTATTACAGATAGTTGTGAACCACTGTGTGGTTGTCAGAATTTGAACTCAGGACCTCCGGAAGAGCAGTCAGTGCTTTTAACCGCTGAGCCATCTCTCCAGCCCTGTTCAGATATTCTTAAGTTTCCTCCATTTACACACCCAACCACGTCCACCCACATGCTGCTTCCAGTTGTCACAGCCGAGAAACAAATTGCTCCCGATCTGACAAACATAACAACTGTTTATGATCCTGGGCCAGAGGAAGGCTGTGAACAAGGTGTAGTAGTGGGCTGCTCATCTCTGCCCCATGATGTCTGGCTCCCACCCTGGAACACCAAGAGGCTCAGAATCATTGGGAAGCTGTTTACACACATCTCCAGTGGTTGCTGGCCGTTGTCAGGTTTCTTCAAGCGGTTGTGGTTTCTTCACAACCACAGCATGTCAGCTGGGTTGTCTCAAGATAAAGCTATTCTAACTACTCGCAGAAGTCAGGGGTATCCCTTCCACCAGCTGCTATTAACGCACTGGTCCTCAACCTTACCAATGCTGCACCCCCCCTTTAATACACTTCCTTATGTTGTGATGACCCCCAACCATAAGACTATTTTCCTTGCTACTTCATAACTGTAATTCTGTAACTGTTAGGAGTCACAATGCAGATATTTAGGTTTTCTGATAGTCTTAGGCAAACCCTTATGAGAAGGTCGTTCAACCCTGCAGGGGTGGCAACCCACAGGTTGAGAACCACACTGTATCAGTGGCCCAAACACTGCCAGGTTCTGGGGAGGGAAGGGAGCTTTCACCTCCAGGCAGGAAACAGCAAGGTTCTAGAAGAGCCTTTGGGATGAGAAATTATTCTGGGCCACTTTGGAAAAACCTAAGATGCCATGTTAAACATTTCTAAAAAGCTTTATCCTTGTGTATATGTGAGCATGCACATGTGTGCATGATTGCATGCTTGTGTGTGTGGTGTGAACATATGCAACGTGTATGCTAAACTCAACGAGATCAAAAGAGGATGTTGGGTCTTGAGAACCAAACTCAGGGCCTCTATAAGGGCAGAGTCTTCACCACTGAGCCTTTTTAAAGTCCTAACTGCCATGTTAAATTTTAATGGTATCTTCTTCATACAGCCCATTCACATGTTTAAGAATTTATTTATTCTTTGGTAATTTAAAATGCAAATATGTGGCTCAGTGGTTAAGAGCACTGACTGTTCTTCCAGAGGTCCAGAATTTAATTCCCAGCAACCACATGGTGGCTCACAACCATCTGTAATGGGATCTGATGCTTTCTTCTAGTGTGTCTGAAGACAGCGACAGTGTACTCATATACATAAAATAAATAAATAAATCTTTTAAAAAATAAAATGTAAATACAATGTATTTAAATCATACCCACACCTTGACCCCCTCCCACCAATTCCTCCTGGCCACCCCCTCTTATTTCCCTTCCATCTTTATGTCTTTGGTGATGGTGGCCTCTTCTTTTCTCTCTCTCCTCTTACAACCCGCTCTGACTCCAGTCATGAGAGGAGGGCAGCATCTACTTTTACCAAAGACTGACAGTCGCACAGTGTGATGTCCTTGCCTCAGGTATGTAGCTTAAGGATGTGAAATGTGGTACAAGTAGATTCCTGTTTACTAGCTGCCCCCAAGCTAGCCAGGGGATGGAGGATTTCCTGTGCCTTACTAGCCAGCAGCCTGCACACTCTCAGAGCTATCCTATATTGATCCACATCACTAAAGATGAGTTTTCAGCGGGTTCTTTCCCAGGTTGATGGTTTCCCATGCTAGCTTCTACCTGGATACCTGAATGGTTCCTACATTTATGGGCATGCTATGGTTTAGTTAACCAATAACCGGTGGCTGGAACGTCAGTGTTTTTACAATTTCCATTAAGGAGAATTGAGTGGTTCTGGGTAGATGCCTAGCCAAGCATCCATCACTACAGCCTGCATTCTGAAACCAGTTCTATGTTTCCATCCCAGACCCAAGCAAGCAGGGCATGTGTACTGATTAGGAGTGGAGTGGAACCCTTGGCTACATGGATTGATCACCCAGCTGGCTACCACATACTCACATCTGGAGCCCTCTTTGGGTTTTTTAATTTTCAGTTGATTGGGCTGCCCTTGAACCTGTAACTCTACTGCCTCATCGCCCCAGTACCCAGGATGACAAGTATTCTAGTTTACTTTTCTACTGTTGTGACAAAACCTAATAGCCCAGAATAACTTAGGGTGAGGAACCTGTTTATTTGGCTTTTACTTCCAGGTCACAGTTCACCATTGAGGGAAGCCAGAGCAGGAGCTGAAGGAAGGCAGGAACCTGAAGACAGGAAGGAAGCAGAGACCTTAGACAAACGCTGCTCACTGGCTTGCTCTCCTTGGCTTGCTCAGTCTGCTTTGTTATACAACCCAAGGCCATTGTCCATCCACCTGGAAACAGCCTCAGTGGGCTGGGCCCTCCCACACCAATCAATCAAGAAGAAGCACCCACAGACGCCTATAGGTCACTCTGATAGAGGTAACGCCTTAAGTGAGGTTCCCTCTCCCTGCGTGACTCTAGTTTGTGTCAAGTTGACAAAATTTAACCTGCACTACAGACCTAAGCCAGCCTTCATTATCTTATGTCTATCATGAACAGCTACCACGTCCCAGGGCTGAGCCTGGGCACTCTGCTTTTCTGTTCTTCATACTTTTCACCTCTTCTTCCTCAGTGGGTGAGGCTTGCCGCCTTCCCAGGTCCCCTTCGCAATGCTTTTGCCGAAACTGACCTCGTGGTTGAGTGGCCCAGCCTTGCTTTATAGACTGTCTTTGTCTCGCAGTGCTAAGTATTTCCTATAAGGTGTGGTCCTGTTTGCCCACAATTATGCAAGATGAAAGGGAGGAAAGAGGAGAGTGGGGAGAACAGAGGGAGAAAGAGAGGAGGAGGCTGTCAGGAGAAAGAGAGGTGCCATTGTTTCAATTTTGCCAGGGGGGAAGTGAGGGCCTGTAGAGTCATATATCACTAGTGGGTTTACAAATAAAGACATCAGAGGCCACTGGTATTCAAACACAGGACGTAGACGCTCTGTCTGCAACTCTTTTTTTTTTTTTAAGGAAAATTAAATTCCAAAAATATTTGTACTAACTTATAAAAAATGCTTCTCCACACGTCTCCCATTTTTAGCTACATTCCTCATTTCTGAGTTGAATTCCCTTTCCCTCTCCTCTCTGTCCCCCTCCCCCCTTCTCTCTCCAAGTTTAAAAAGGAACAGAAGCAATCCACTAAAATCAAAGCCAAGGTTAGCAAGAATATCACATGAATGGAAAGAACCCACTGTGTGGAAAGCTAGGGGAAATGGGGAGAAAGCCTTTCCACCATGAGACAACATAAGAAGGCCCTGAATGGTGGAACAGCTCCCATGGAGGTGAGAGTAGAGGGAACACACTGAGGGAGCTTAGAACACAGGCAGGAACGTGGAAGGGGAGCCTGAGGATGGCTGAGGTGAGCATGTGATGGCCGGAGGTTCTGGGAAGCAACAGGCAGAAGGGAGTGCAGCTTACAGACGTCAGTATTTGCTGTTGCAGATGCACAAGAGGATGCTGGGAGGTGGTGTCTTCCAGGGATGCAGAACCTGGAACAGACAGGTGGGCAGGAAGGCCTGGGTGCCACCTGCTGATAGAGTCATTATTGATGGGTTTATAGAAAGATAAGGAGAAGAAGGGTTATGTTTGGTGGAGGTGTAGTCAGGTATGGGGGACGCAGGTGCTTTGGTGAGCCCATGCTGAGGCATCCCTTACCCCTGAGGGACCAGCCACACATAGAATAGGATAGGATAGGATAGGATAGGATAGGATAGAATAGAATTTATTCAGGGCATGGGGAGGGGTGTCAAGAGGTCAAGAGGGTAGTAGAGGCAGAGAAAGGCAGGAGGGGAGAGAGAAAGAGAGAGAGAGAGAGAGAGAGAGAGAGAGAGAGAGAGAGAGAGAGAAGAAGAAGGAGGAGAAGAAGAAGAAGAAGGAGGAGGAGGAGGAGGAGGAGGAGGAGGAGGAGGAGGAAGGAGAAGGAGAAAGAAGAAGAAGGAAGAGGAGGAGAGAAGTAGAGGCTGACCATGAGCACATGGAGAGAGAGGGGAGAAAGACCAGAGGACAAAGCAGGAGCAGGAAGGCAAGAGCAGGAGGAGAGGAGAGGAGGGGGCACACAGCTCCTCTTACAGTGAGTCAGGCATGCCTGTCTGGTGCCAGGTAACTGTGGGGCGGAGCATATCTGGTTGTTGCCAGGTAACTGTGGGGTGGAGCTTAGACAAAATGCTAACAATTATCCCTTGATGGTGCACCTGATGTTATATGATGCTAAAATGCCATTGCAATAGGACCTACCACCTTTTCTTTCTGTGTTGGGTAGTCATTGCCACCCTGTTCCCTTCTAGGTACGGAATAGCTGACACCTGCAGAGGCACCTCAGTGGGCACAGGGGGAGATTCACTGTGAAGCCCAGCATTAGCTATGTTTCTTCTTGTTGTAACAAAATCCATGACACACTTGAGAAAGGAAGGGTTTATTTTGGTCTACAGTTGGGGAGGATAGTCTGTGATGGTGGGGAGCACGTAGCAGCAGGAGCCAAGGCAGCTGTGAGGTGCAACGGTCACATTGCACCCATGGTCATGGAGCAAAGAGAACTGAATACAAGTTCTTGGCCTGCGTTCTCCTTCAAATTCAGTGCAGGCTCCTAGCTGATGGAAAGGCACGACTCACAGGGTGTGTCTTTCTCTACCTTATGTAATCCAGTCTAGGAACTCCCTCATAGACATTCCCAGAGCACGGTCACCTAGGTGATTATAGATCCTGTCCAGCTGATGGTATCAACCTTCACCAGTCTACCCGTTGGCGGCTTGATGCCCAAATGTATCACATTTGAGCCAGAATCTTCCTCTTCTGGTCCCCAGAGGCTCCTGGCGATCTGTTAGTGCAAAGTACATTCAGTCCAACCTCACATCTTATGGCTTTTGACCCCATAGTCTTTAACAGTTCTGACTGCTTAAAAGTCCAAAGTCTAATTCTCACTAAGCCTCAAGATAATCTCTTAACCGAGAGCTCCTGTGGAAAAAAAAAATTAAAAAGCGCATTGCAACTCCAATAGACAACTGCACAGAATAAATGCTTCTATTCTAGTAGGGAGGATGAGGGCTCAGCAAGGAAAGTTTGGACCAATGTACTCTGAAGTTCATTGGGGGCAAACACCAAACCTGGAACATGGGATGAAACTCTCTAGGCTTCCACATCTCCAGCCTGAAGTACGCATGCCCTCCCTGTTAGCCTAGCGTTCCTCCACAATTTTAGCCTTCCTCGGTGGACTCCCCACAGTCCTGGTGTTTCCAACATCCTAGGGTCTCCATTGCAACTTAGACTTCACCTCCTCAGCTTCACACCGTGGTATTTCAGGGGCTCCTTGGAGGGACTCTGACCCTGTTTACACACTGATAACTTTTAGCAAATGTAGTGCAAGCCTCCACGATTCTTTCACGAATGTACCTTGCATGTCAGCAAAACCATCAGCTATGGCAGGAATAGAGTTCTAAGCTGTCACCACTGCAGCCTGGAAAGTTCCCTTAGTCTTTTAGGAATCTCAACTCAAGGATCAGATAAGTCTGGATCCCTGGCTCTGATGCAGAAAGAATTTCAAAGTAAGCCAGCATGAAGCAGAGTAGGAGTTTGGTAAGAGACGGTCTGCGGGGCTAGGGCAATGGCTCAGTGGATAAAGTGTTTGCCATGCAAGGTCAAGGACCTGCATTTGTCTCACCAGCTCCCACCCACCTAACACACCAGGGTGGAAATGCATGCTGTAAGCATGGCACTGGGAAGCAGAGACAGGTGCATTCCAGAGGTTTGCTGGGCAGCCAGATCAGCCAAAAGTGTGAGCTCCAGTTTCAGTGAGAGTAACTGTCTCAAAATAAGGTAAGGAACTGAAAATGGTTCACAGCTGAAACCGCTTGATGCCCTTCCAGAGAACCTGGGTTCAGTTCTCAGTAGTCACATCAGGTGACTAACAACCACCAGAAACTCCAGCGCCAGGGGACCCAAGGTTCTCTTCTGGCCTCCTCAAATACTGCATGAGCATGCAGACACTTGGGCACACATACAAACCCATTAAATAAACAAACAAACAAAAAACCCCAAACAAATAAAAATAAATAAATAAATAAAATTTAAAAAGAGGATGGAGATGATAGGGTGGCCAATGTTGACCTCTGGTCTCCACATGCACCCATGGGTGAATAATATGCACACACATCATACACATGACCACTCATGTGAACACAAAGGCACTTTTACTAAACTATATAAAAGGGGGTTGATGAAAAGGCTTAAAGAACATGGTGCCGGTTTGAATGAAAATGGGGCCCACAGGCTCCTGTATTTGGATGCTTGATCCCCAGTTACTGAAACTATTTGAGATAGATTAGGAGGTATGGCCTTGTTGGAGGAAAGGTGTCACAGGGGGTGGGTTTTGAGATTTTAGAAGCCCATACCATTTCCAGTTAGCTCTCGGCCTTGTACTAAGAGATCAAGATGTAAGCTCTCAGCTATTGGTCCAGCGCCATGCCTGCTTGCCTGCTATCACACTCCCTGCCATGAGGTCATGGACTCCAACCCCCAGGACCTATGAGACCCAAAGTGAACACCTTCTTCTTCTTCTTCTTCTTCTTCTTCTTCTTCTTCTTCTTCTTCTTCTTCTTCTTCTTCTTCTTCTTCTTCTTCTTCTTCTTCTTCGAGACAGGGTTTCTCTGTGTATCTCTGGCTGTCCTGGAACTCACTTTGTAGACCAGGCTAGCCTCAAACTCAGAAATCTGCCTGCCTCTGCGTCCCAAGTGCTGGGATTAAAGGTGTGTGCCACCACTTCTCAGCAACACTTTCTTTTATAAGTTGCCTTGGTCATATTTTTGTGGTTTGAATGAGAATGGTCCCATAGGCACCTATGATTAAATGTTTGGTCCCCAGTTATTGAAACCACTCTCCCTACAGAAACTGCTCTCCCCGAAGCTCCCACGGCACAGCTTTAATTTTGCTCACATTCCTTTGCATGCTGGAGTCAGCTCACTCTCTCCTTTGTATTCAGTTCAGGACCCTGGTACATGGACTGGTACTACCCATATCTAGAGTGGATCGTTCTACCTCAGTTAACAACATCTAGAAACTACTTCATAGACATGGACAAAGAATTGTCTCATAAGTAATTTTGGGTCTTATCAAGTTAACAATATTGACTATGGCAGCCCTAAAAGTCCTCTCTTTGGCCCCTTTGTGGGCTGGCTTTGGGAAGATTCTATGGCAGGTAGGCAATAGGCAGAAGGGATCAGAGGTGAATGCGAAGTGAGAGTCCCAGTTCTAGGGTACACTTCATAAGCCAAAGGTGTGTGTATTGGGTTTTTTTTGTGTTGTTTTGTTTTGTTTTGTTTTGTCAACTTGACACAAGCTAACATTACCTAGGGCAAGGAATCTCAATTGAGAAAGAGTTTCCATTAGGCACGTCTAAACGACATCATTGTAGTTAATGATTGATGTTTCTAGTCCCTGGGGTCCTGGGTTGAATGAGAAATCAGGCAGAGTGAGGAACCTGTGAGAAACAAGCCAATCAACAGTGATCCTCTATGACTTCTGCTTCAGTTCCTGTCTCTGGTTCCTGCCTTGAGTTCCTGACTTCCTCCAGGGTCAGACTGTGATGTGGAACTGCAAGCCACGTGAACCCTCTCCTTCCCAAGGTGCTTTGGGTAATGCTGCAGAAACCCCATGACAGAGCGTTGGAGAGACCAACGTCATCAAGACCATGAGACGTGGGAGAGCTTCAGCTCATATAAGTCTTCACGTGGTCCCACTAGGAAGGCACAGACAGGATCCAGAGAGAGAGAGCTGTGTCCCAGAGTCAGAGCATAGCCAGCTAGAGAAAGGCCCTCTGTCTAGTGGAGGTCAGTTTCCCATCTGCCTTGTTTCCAATTCTATTCCATTATTTGTCTCATGGGCCTATTGCCCCATTCGCTGGGCTGTTTGCTAGTAGAGGGCTGTGGGTCTGGTGACTTCTGTCCACCATGCCTTGCCTAATGTCCATTCAGGACACCATCTCTTGGAAAGAGAGTTTGGTGGTCACAGAATGCACTACTGACTGAGAATGCTATGTAAGTTTTGGAGTCAGAGTTTGAACACAGCTTGGGTGTCTTCCCAGAGGTTCAATGCATTAGAAGTTTGGTCCTCAGTGTGGCAGTATGAGAGATGATAGACTTTTAACACACAAGGCTCAGTGAAAATACTTAGGTCACTGGGCACACAAGCCCTGGGTGGGACTCCCGTTAGTTCCCACCAGAGTTAAAAGGACAGAGACTGGCCCCACTGTCTGGCTTCCTGTCTTGCCATGTGATATTCCCCTTTTGCAACATACCTCTGCCATGAACCACTGCTATCATGTAACACCACTGAGGGGAGCCATCTGAAGTGGAATACATGAGGCCACCTAATATTGAAGTTTCAACTTATAAACCTGTGAACCAAATAATCCTTTTTTCTTTATAAAATATTCCAGCCTCAGTCTCACACCTGAGAAGCTGAGAACATGGTGGTAGCTTGGTCCATGATACTGGATGTCCCAGTAGTCAGAGTAGTCCCACAGTAGATGTCTCACACTAGAAAGGCAGACAGCCTGGTTGCTCCTCAGCCCAAAAAGCTGAGTGCCTCATTAGTCCCAATCAGGCACCGAAAATCTGCAGGGTTCCTGGAGAGCCACTGGTTCTGAGGCCTGGCAACACTGACTCTGACATCAGTGAAGAAATCATAGTCGTTGTTGTCATCGTCATCATCATTGTCATCGTCATCAATTATCATCATCATCGTCATTGTCATCATAATCGTCATCTTCATCATCATCATATCATCATTAACATCATTGTCATTGTCATCATATCATAATTATCATCACCATTATCATCATCACCATTGTCATCCTCTACCTCCTCCTCCTTCTTACCTTCTTCTTCCTCCTCTTCCTCAGCAGCAGCAGCACCAGGAGCATAAATCAACTCAACAGCAAGAAGGAAGACCAAGTGAATGGAAGGCAAGCAACCTCCCCTCTGCTATGCTCCTTTTCAGTTGGGTTGCTACCTGGACATGCTGCCTACACTTGGGGTGGCTCTTCACATCAGTTAAGGAATCAGGACAACTCCTCAGATGTGGCTCCCTACTCAGGTAATAATATTGACTTGTGGCAAGTTGACGTTAACACCATCCACTGCAGGTATCTTATTACAGCAACACAAAGTGAACTGCTATAAAGTATGTCCCTCACTCTCAGCTTGTGGGCTTTCTGCTCGTTTTCTAGAAGTAGGGGCCATAAGAAGAGGTGCCTACGGCTTCCACCATGTATCTCGGCGCACAGAGGCTCTGCCAGGCCTCCTCATCTACTCTCTCCAGTGTTCAGTGTCTGCTCTTGGCTCCTCCCTTGTCTGAAGAAATCCATCCACAGGCCTCCTCCAGCTCCAGCAATGTCTAACTACTTGGATCACAGGCTTGAGACATAAACACATAGTCATTTTGCTTCTTTAGTGTCCTGAAAGATGATATAAAAGAAAAGAAAACATCTTTTGAGTCACAGCCCCCACAATTACTACCCCAGCTTTCTCTTTTCCTTCACAGAAAATTTGCTGACAAGTTGCCCATTCCACTTTCCCCAGTACCTTCCTCTTTTCACCCCTTTAGCTGACTGCCCAGTCAGCCTTGCACCTCTCCTCACCACAGAGAGCGCTTCCAGTCTGCCAAACCTATCGACCAATACCCATCATCATCTTGGTTCTCTGGTGTTAGGGTAGCTCAGCACTCTGAACCTGTGGCTTGCAACCCATTCGGAGGTTGAATGACCCTTTTATAGAGGTCGCATATCAGATATCCTGCCTATCAGATATTTACATCATGATTCATAACAGTAGTAAAATAACAGTTATGAAGTAGCAATGAAAATATTTTAGGTAGGGGGTGGTTACCACAACATGAGGAACTGTTTTAAAGGGTCACAGCATTAGGAAGAACAACTACTGCCCTGGATAAATTAAAAAACATCTGCTGCCCCCACTTTCCCCCAACCCAAGCTACAGCTGAACAACATTAGCTCCAGAAGAAATGGGACTCTTCAACAAGTTAAGTGTCTGTTCTTATCACTGCAGGGGCAGAGACCTTTGGACCTGTTTTTGAATTTTTGACAAATTTTGGTAGGTTTGGGGTTCTTTCCCTTTCTCACCATGTTTGACATCTGTTCTCTGATTGGTTCCCTTTCCCACTGGATTTGCATACTTGTATTCAACTGATCAAAGACTGGCTGGTTCCATAAACACAGGCATGCTGGGCTGTATTAGTCAGGGGTCTCTAGAGCAGCAGTTCTCAACCTGTGGGGCACATCCCCTTTGGGGGTTGCCTAAGAGCATCAGAAAACACGCGCGCGCGCACGCGCGCACGCGCACACACACACACACACACACACACGACAACTTGTAGCAATAGCAATATTACAGTTATGAAGAAGCAACAAGAATAATTTTATGGCTGGGGTCATCACAATATGAGGAACTGTATTAAAAGGTCACAGCATTAGGAAGACTGAGAAGCACTGGCCTGGCTGGTCACTCCCTCTCTCCAGTGAGGGGCTCGGGCTTCAGTTCCACTTCCCTCAGAAAGTCCAGAGAATCTCTTGGTCTCAAATAGTCTCTGTGCCTAGTGACTGGGCGGGAGTGTCTTCTGTCAGTCTCTCCTGTCTAGTCTGGGCTATTTGCATCTCCAGTCAGGTATGAAGGCCACACTGGCCAGTGTGATTGATCTTCCTCAGCATGGTCACTCCCCGATCAGTCTACTAGTTCTATAGAATGACAGTGTCCATCACTTGGGCCACGTGTGATTCATCTCTGTCCCCTTCTCTTGTTCTCTGTGTCTAACCTATTTCCTCTTGTAGTGAAGGCTAGAGCCCTGAGTATTTGGAAAGAAGAGAGTTTTATTCAGCTCCTGTTTCTGGAGGCATGGATCTGGCTTCTGCTCATGAGGACTCCATGGCTGATGGGATCACATTTGTGGGGAATTGATGGATGTGTGAAAGACTACACTGTTGAACCAGAAACCAGAATAAGAGAGGCCAGTCTTGGTCTTCTATAACTACCCTTTCTGGAGGACTAACTCAGGCTCCCACAATAACTACATCAATCCCTCCCATGGACAATATCCCCAGTGACAGAGCCAACTCTGCCCATTTTGGGGTCCACAACCTTTCAACCTCATGCCACTGGGGACCAATCCACTAACCCATGAACCCTTGGGGGACAAAGCACATAGAATCCGTGGCTGCTTCCTGCCTGGATCTTTGCAAACAGCCTCATCTCCCTTCCCTCGGCCCCATCTGTGTTTCCTCATCACATGGAAAGTGTGACCTGTTCAGGCAGAGGTCAGACTAACACTCTTCCTTTAGCTGTCATCATAACTCCCTGTCTCACACAGAGCAAAGTCACCCACACTGGCCCCATGGCTCCAGTGACACCAGCTTCCAACGCTGAGCACCCCAACACCATTCTGGGTCGTTTCTCCACTCCCCCTACCTCAGAGCTTCACAGTTCTCTCCCTGGGATCCCTGCACCATTGTGGAGAGCCCTTTTCAGGCTCACACTGAAATTATGCACATTCCCGTCCTACTCCCCCTGCTCACTCTCATAGCTCTGTGTACATTTTATTTATTGGCCAGTCTGTTTTTCTCCTCAGTCAGATTGTAAGGAAATGTTGACCACATGGAAACAGGATAGTGTGCCTGTCTTGTCCACCACTGTATCTCTAGGGCTTGGAACATGGCAAGAGATACAGAGGCTCTCAGACTTGCTCCAGCATCTTTGAATGCTCCCTGTTCCTGTGGGCCAGCATCACATTCAACCTGCTGTTAGAAAAAAACAAAACAAAACAAAACAGATCATACAAAGAGTCTTCCTGTACCAACTAAAACAATCAAGACAATCCTCTACAGACATGCGTACAGAGTATGCTGATGTAGACAGTTCCTGACAGAGACTTTCCCTAGAGGACTCTAGATTGCGTTAAGTTCACAATGAAAGCTGGGAGCTGAATTCATCACACAAAGCATAAACAGAAAGTCCCAAAGAGAATCAAGTGGGAATGGAGAGGGTGCTAGTAGAAACGTGGAGGCAAGTGATGATAGATAGGGCCTATGCATAGATGTTGTCAACAGGAATACTGAGGTGGGAGGAGCTGCCTGTGGCCAGGTGTGCAGGGGGAACAGGTCCAGGTGAGAGGCAATAGGCTTGCTGTGCACAAGAAAAGGAAACAGGTGGAGAGATCACGGTCCACTGAAACCAAGACACTGAAGAAAGCCAAGATGAACTAATACATTAATTTAAAACACAGCAATGCTAAGTGTCAGTGGACAGATGGTTGAGAAAAGCATGGTCCGAACAGTAGAACATTCAGTTGTGAGAAGATGGGAAACCATGCCCAATGGTAAGATATGGATTAACCCTGAGAACAGTGAGTTAAGTAAGCCAGGCTCAAAAGGCGGTATTATACGGTTCTGTTAGTGAGGCTCCTGTGCAGACAGACAGACAGCAGGATGGTGGTTGTCAGGGGCTGGGGGAAAGTGTCTGCACAGTTCCAGTTTCGGAAGGCAAGGAGCATCTGAAAAGGGGTAGCCATGGCGGTAGTGAAGTGCCAGGGTGCTCCTCGCCACTCATCTTAACGCTGCCAACGGCGAATTTATCTCACACACGTTTTATCACAGTGTAAAAATAAGAATGTAAAACTCAGTAGATATTTTTAAAAAATAAAAAAATGACACTCTGCATTTTACATGGGCCCATATATAGACTTTAAGCATGCTAGACTATTAAAGGGGTGGGTATAACAAAGGCAATAAACAGACAAATGATCCAAGGCGGAGAGTGAACCTCTGCCTGAATCTGGAGAATGGTGTTTAGGGATGGTGCAGTCAGTGGGGGATGGAGCTGTCTCTGTGGTAGTTTCAAGGGACATTATCCTGCATCCTCTTTAGTGTGAAGAGGGGGCTCCCTATACCCTATACCACCCCCAACTGCTTCAAAATCCAGTTCCTACAAGGGCCCTTTTGGCTACTTGAACGCCTTCTCTGCTAACCAGAAAGACTGGTCCTCAGGTACCAGCTGCCTCCCAGGCTGGCCAACCACCTGGCCCAGTCTCCTGCATCCATGGCTAGCACACTCAGTGAGGCTTATGCACATAGTAGGTGCTCAGACTACAGGAAGAATGAAGGGGGGGGGCTTCTTATGCCTGGACTCCAGCGACCTCTGTGGGTGACTCTTCCTTCTTCTGACTCAGCACACCTCTAAAACCATGGGAGCCTAAAGATGTCCACTCTCTCATTTTTCAATAACCGATGGCTAATACAGATTGTCAAGTTGACAGAATTTAGAGTCACCTAGCAGAGAGGCTTCTGGGTGTGCCTGTTGGGGGTTGTCCTGATTAGGTAAACTGAGGTAGGGAAGTCAACCCACCTTTACTGTGGGCTGGAATCCTAGACTGAATCAAAAGGAGAAGGTTAGCTGAGCACCAGCAGCCATGCCTTCCCATTTCCTGACCCCAGATGCATGCAACAAGCCACCCTAAGGTCCTACTGCCCTGACTTCCCGGAACGACACCCTTAAATTCTGAGCCAAAATAAATCCCTGTTCCCCTCAGGTGTTGTTTGTTTGTTTGTTTTGGGTTTGGTCAGGTATTTTATCACAGCAATGGGGAAAAACAGCTAAGCAACAACCAGACCTGGTTTCTATTTGAACCCCTGATTCTACTTGATAATGGAGAACTCCTGTCAGCCAGGGCTTAGTTGCATCCTCTGTTCTGATCAGTTCCGAAGGGCACGGCAGGGATACAGTGGTCCTGTGAGTGTGTCTGGTCACTCATCCGAGCATGAGGACGGCCACTGCTTCAGGAAGATGAGTTGCCACCATGCCACTTCAAGGAAAGGGTCATTTGTGTTCCGTGCCTGAAATTCAGACCATGATAAAAACCCCTTCCAGATTTGCCGTCTCCAACGCTTGAATACACCAAGCACCCCCATGCTGCCCTCTTGGGCATGCTGCTGAATTTTGATTGATGTGTCCAATTCTAGGACAACTGAGCCCATCAGGGTGCTGAAGAGGGGACAGCAGAAGGAGCACCAGGGTAGGCTGTGTGTTAAATGAGCAAGCCATGACAGACAAGCCAAGCACTGTGCAGGGGCATGCCTGCTAGGATTGAATAAGCTTTTAGCCAGGGAAGGATACAACCCTTAAACAGCAAAGCAAGGACACCCCTGGCTATGTCCACCAGGTCTCCTAACTGCAAAGCAGTCTGGTTACCATCCAGGAGGGAACATGATAAGAGGATTCAAAGTGGCCTGTCTGTAACTGACTACTGAATGGCTTCAAGAAAGAGACGCCCCCCCCCCCCCACCATGTTACAGTACTACTCTGAAGCTAGAAACGTTTGCCTACTAAGAAAACACAACACCTTGCCTTGGTGAGTTCAAAAGAAAAGAGGACTTCTTCAGTTCACTGTCGCAAAGACCCAAGGACGAGAGACTGTATTGAGTGGTGGCTTTCTGCTGGCAGAGTCCCAAGCAGCAAGGGATCTCCCCCCAAAAGGCAAGGGCCATGCATGCTTCAGTCCAGTGAAGGCCTCACTGCTGGCTACACTGTGTCTGCCCTCTAACACTTACTTCACAATGGGGACAAAATTCCAACCTGAGTTGGGAGGTAGAGGAAGTTGTGTTGAAACCGTAGCAACAATCAAAATAAAAAAAAAAAAAAGTTCACATGACTAATTGATGACTCAGTGGCCGTGGATGTCTCTAGATCCCATTGGCCAGCATTTAGCTAAACTAGAACCTTAGCCGATCATTTCATGTTCCTTAGTCATAATCTCTTCAACGTTCCTTCAGATTTCTAGTATCCAGAGCTACTCAGTGAACAGAAAAAGTTTAATGACTATGGTTTTAGTACTCTAGACAGCGTGTGCCAACTGTCCTGAGAAGGAATGAATGTGTGTGTGTGTGTGTGTGTGTGTGTGTGTGTGTGTGTGTGTGTGTGTGAAATCACGTACTAAATATCTACCCAAACTTTAGCTCTTATATACTAGATTTTATTTTATTTTAACAGATATTGTTGTGCAGGCCCCAGTTCTTCTCTAGCTTTTCCAGAGCGCGCCTCCCTGCTCCATCTTTCTCTTCTCTTGACCAGGTGTGCAAACAATTAGAAGGGCTCAATAGGTCAGGGCCATCTGTGGTTTTTACCAGTTGGCAGTGGCATGCGGGGAGGAGGCCAGGGTTGTGGGTCTAGGGTTGGGCAACTTTGTAACAAACATATTAGATGATGCAACGGGGCACAGGCTTCTGAAAGGCACACGTGGTCTCAACTGTGGCACCTTGGAAACAGCCTACGAACTCAAAGGTGACGTTTTTTTCCCTTGGGCTTGAGCTGGGCTTTCTGGTAGAGTGCAGCCGAGGAGTAAGTTGGATCTGTGTGGGGTTTTAACTAATGTGCCCAAGTAAGTTGGGAAGTGGTTGTCATAGCAGCAGGGTAGCCATGAGACTTGAGGCAGTTGTAGGTAAAAGCCAAGCTCATGGAGGTAGATGCTGTAATGAACAAAGGGCCTATCTATCTACCAACCCTGCAAACAGGCTAGCTTATTAATTATAGACAGCCCAGTCTGGTGTCCCAGGAGGCCCCGGTGTGAATTGAGGGACATAGCAAGCCAGTTTGGGATCCAGTTCCTCTGCTCATCAGCACCTGGCTTCATGCATGGTGTCTGCCCAGGAGGGTGGATGAGGCCAGGATAGCCTGGCCAGGGTCTGCAGGAGTGAGGGCTGATGATCTTGCCAGCAGCCACCTCCCAGGCCCAGCTGCAGGGCTGGGCTTCCTGAAAACTGTGAGTCTGGAGCAAGACAGCTGACCCCTGCCTGCCTGTTTACAGTTTTCACAGGGCTCTGGGGACAGCTGTGGCCTCCCCACCCCTGTGGCCTCATGGTGGTGATGTGGGGGGGGCCCTACTGGAGCGGCTGGGATTTAGGAACATCATCAGCTGTTCAAGAGCTACAGTCTCCCCATAGCTTTCAGCAAATAGTGGGTGTTAGTTCATATCTCCTGTAAACAGTTGTATTCTCGGTGGCTGCCCGGCTCCGGTTAAATATTAACAAAGAACGGCCCCCATGGCCACTCCTGGGGTGTCTGTTTTAAATATTTAAGTAATTGCTCTTTCCCGTCCCTGAATGACATTTTGGCTAAATTTTCTGTAACTGCTGTTGTTCCTCTGGTTATTAAATTGTGTAAAATGCCCACCCCTTCCTCTCTCCCTTCCTCTCTTCTCCCTCCCTCTGTAAACAGCTGTCTCATTCACCGCCAGTCAAAACACCCTGGGACATCCTGGGGCCCAGAGTATCCTGCAAGGCTCATGTGTGACCTCCTGGGAAGCAGGTGGCTATTGAGCTTGGCAGTCTCTCCCCAGGATGCGGCAGAGGGGCTCACCTTGGTGCGCCAAGAAGAGCAGCTGAGCTGTGCTGAGTTGGGTCTGTCTCCATCCAGTATTTGTGGTAACCACAGGCTTCGGGATAGTCTGCTTCTACCTGGGCACAGCTGTGGAAACTTCCTCGGGCCTTAGATTTTGCATCGTTAGGGATCCGCACCCAGGCAGGTTAGTTCCTCCTTCCCAGGTAAGGCATGGGATGGCTGTGCCACTGAAGCCTTGTCTTAAGAGCTAGGTTCTTTCTCTCCTTTCCTTTCCACTCCATGGAAGGAGCGGGGGGGGGGGGGGGGGGTAGAAGGACGAGGGTGACCTTTTTCCTGCTTGGGTCAAAGAAGTCTAGCTCTAATTTATGAGACTCCAAGACAACCTTGCATTTCTGAAGAGCTAGTGAGATCACCTGAAGAATAAACTAATTTAAAGTCACTTCCACTTACCCCAAAGACTACCATGCAGATCTTAGCATCGAATGAATTCCATCCTTAATATTTTAAAGACCTTTTAGTACTTAAAAAACAAAATAAAGGGGTGATTCCAATACTATAATTCCTGGTAGGGCACCAGGGTGGACCCTCGGGACACTTCCTGTTGGAGGAGCCTGATGTAGCACTAGAGTCTCATGGGAAGTCGTGAGTCCCCAGATGCATGGCATCTCTGCATTCTCACTTTCCTCCTTTCTACATGGAGGAAATAGTAGTTCTGACTTCAGAATTGTTAAGATCGACAACTTGGACTTCGTGAGTGATACAACGTGCCTGCACAGTACTGCCTCAACCAATGAGCTAGCTACTGCTGAAACTAACCAGGAGGGAATGCTGAGGGAGAGCATGAGTCAGTCCCCAGGCCACCCTGTGGCCCAGAGACAGAGTCATTAGTTGTTGGGACGTTTGAAAGCAGGATTGCCAGCCAGAAGTCAAATGGACATGTAGGGGCTGAAGAGGGGTCAGTGCCTGCAGCTCTGCGCATGTCAGAGCGATGCAGCTCTGCGCATGTCAGAGGGAAGCTCAGGGATAGCGCCTCATCCCTCAGAACCTGGGGCCACAGGCAAACCGACTGGTGGGGCAGAGGGGAAGTACTTAAGAGCAGGACTAAGTAGAAGTCTGTTTGGGGCTCTGCTCAGTCATTTACCCTTGGCTACCCAGACACGGGATGGTAACAGCCAGCCGTGGCCTCCACCCCACCCTCAGACACTCTAAGAGACACTGGACCTGCTTTCCAAGAACTAACTAGTCTTTCAGTATGAGTGGATTTTATATAATGGGGTAATGATCAAAGCCCACCTCAGCATCACCCATAGCGCTCTGGAGGGCGTTGAAACGTGGGGTAGATGGGCCTCACCTGAGCTTGTTGATACAGAGGGATCCAGACCAGTGGTTCTTACCTCGTGGGTCGTGACCCTTCTGAGGGTCATATATCAGATATCCTGCACATCAGGTATTTACATTACAATTCATAACTGTAGCACGATTATAGCTGCGAAGTAGCAACAAAATAATTTTGTGATGGGGGGGGGGTCAAAACAACATGAGGAACTATATTAAAGGGTCATAGCATTAGGAAGGTTGAGAACCTCTGCTCTAGATGCTAGAGTGAAGATAAGAATTTACATTTCTGATTAGTTCCTGTATCGGTTGCTATTCTCCTTCTCACAGATGGACTGCCTCTCCTTTGACTTCCCGCCTGTTATGCTTGGGACTACTGCAGAAGCTTAGCCCCTTCTGATGTTTGTGTATGACAATCTACAGGCCCAGTCCTTGACACTATCTGATCCAGAGAGCTGCCTTGTGGGGATGCAGACCTTCTACAAACAGGCACACTATGCACCAGGCACCCAGCACAGTCACCCTGGCGCTCCACTCTCAAAAACAAAAGAAGGATGGAGACCCACTGGACACATAAAAAAGACCAGAAATACGAGAAAGAAGTAGGAGAACAACCAACCTCATAGGGAAAATAAATATTTCAGAAAGCAGAAGATAATTCCTCAAAATATTAACCAGTGTCTTCAGAGGAATGAAGGTCTGAGGCCTATAATGAAAAGGAAATAAATAAATAAATAAATAAATAAATAATTGCTGTCAAAAAGGAATCACACGGTAAAGATAGAAGCTTAGAAATTAAACAGGATGATTTAAATCAAAATTTTAATTAAGCTGAGCCAGGTGGTACACACCCTTAATCCCAACCCTCAAGAGGCAGAGACGGGTGGATCTTTGTGAGTTTGAAGCCAGCTTGGTCTACATAGGGAGTTTTAGGTCAGCTAGAGCTACATAGTGAAATATTTTCTCAAAAAAAAAATGGAGTGAGAGGGAGCTGGAGAGAGATTTCTCATTGGTTAAGACTATTTGCTGCTCTTCACATGCCTGAATTTAATTCCCAAAACCACAGGACAATTAATAGCTGTCTGTAACTCCAGTCCCAGGGGAGCGAACCCCTTCTTCTGGACTGTCTGAGTAGCAGGAAGGCACATGGTGCACAGACAAAACACCCATATACAAAACAAAAACCTAAAATCATTAGAGCTGGAGAGGTGGCTTAGCAGTTAAGAGCATATACTCCTCTTGCCAAGGGCTCAAGTTCAATTCCCAGCACCTGCATCAGGAAGCTCACAACCTCCTATAATCCCTGCTCCTGGGGAACTAACCCTCTCCTCTGTCCTCCTTCTGTAGGTCTCATGCACTCACGTGCATGCCCCACTGCCACAGACACATACACATAGTTAGAAAGTACATTTATTTTTGCAATAAAATAATCTTAAAATTCAAAATTGTCAGCCGGGCAATGATGGCACACACCTTTAATCCCAGCATTTGGGAGGCAGAAGCAGGTGGATTTCTGAGTGTGAGGCCAGCCTGGTCTACAGAGTGAGTTCCAGGATAACCAGGGCTACACAGCGAAACCCTGTTTTGAAAAACAAACAAACAAACAAAAAATTCAAAACAAAAAATTGTCAATAAAACAAAGCCGGGATGCATCCTAGAGTTTAGAATGAAAATAGGAAGAAACTAAAAAATGTAAGTGAAAAACACAGTCGCAATAAGTCAACCCAGAATGTCAGGTGCTTGATTGTTTTGCAGCAATAAGCACAGAATACTCAGAAAAGAATATAATCTCAGAAACAATGGAAGATCCTGGCATAAGGTCTTAAAGGATCACAAGTGTCTGTCCGAAGAGAGCTAGTGACTACCACTCTGAATTGATAACACATTGTCTGTATTTAGACATAGCCACATGAAAATTGAGAATACAAAAATAAAATGAAAGTTAAAAAGATACCCAAGTTCCCAGAGAGAAGAAATAAAAGTGAGAGCTTCTCAGAAGGCTCTAGAAGACAATGGCACTAGACCTTTTGGGGTGTAGAAGATAAATTCTGTGAATGAGTGATTTAAATGGTTAGAACCAAGCATCCGGGTGGGAGCGCATGCCTGCACTCTCAGAGGTCAGCAAGCGGGTACAGACAGATCATAACCTTGAAGGCCTGGGCTACACAGTGAGTTCAAGGCCAGCCTGGTTTGAATAATGAGACTCTGCTTCGAAAAATAAGAAAAAAAGGGAATGGGGTGTCAGGAATAGCAAATGAAGACATTCTACAGCTTTTTATAGAGTTTCCTAGGAAGTTCAATAGCAAAGCAAGGAGATAAAAGACCCATGCTGAATCCAAGGACCAATGGATGTAGCCCAATAGTTAATGACAGATGATGCATCGGGGGTAAGGCCTCCAGAGCAGTGGGACAAGCTTAGATCGTGAGTCCTAGAGGCTCTGAGATGGATGCTGTCAGGCAGGGAAATGCAGTGTAGTAGAACACCTGATCAGACAGCCCCAGTCTAGAACACAGAAACTTCTGGAAACATTCTGAGGATTTGAAATTGGACAACTACTCTAAATGCTAAAACCACCTCTGGTTTCTGGTCCAGCACACGAGGATCTCAGAAGACATCATTCTTGCCACTGTAAGACAAAATCTGGAAGTGTGACGAAAGGATGGACCATCTAGTGATTGCCATATCCAGAGATCCATCCCATGATCAGCTTCCAAACGCTGACACCATTGTATACACTAGCAAGATATTGCTGAAAGGACCCAGATATAGCTGTCTCTTGTGAGACTATGCCAGGGCCTAGCAAACACAGAAGTGGATGCTCACAGTCAGCTATTGAATGGACCACAGGGCCCCCAATGGAGGAACTAGAGAAAGCACCCAAGGAACTAAAGGGAACTGCAACCCTATAGGTGGAACATCAATATAAACTAAGCAGTACCCCGGAGCTCTTGTCTCTAGCTGCATATGTATCAAAAGATGGCCTAGTCGGCCATCACTGCAAAGAGAGGCCCATTGGACTTGCAAACTTTATATGCCCCAGTACAGGGGAATGCCAGGGCCAAAAAGGGGGAGTGGGTGGGTAGGGGAGTAGGGGGGGTATGGGGGGCCTTTGGTATAGCATTGGAAATGTAAATGAGCTAAATACCTAATAAAAAATGGAAAAAAAAAAGAAAATTACTGAACAGTGTGAGAACCAATACTGCTTCTTAGATCTATTGGAGAATTAAAGTCACAAGGCTGAGCGCTGGCTTCAAAACTGGAAAGACAGACAGGTAGTGTGGCGGTCTGAATGGCAAGGACCCATATAAGCTCATAGATTTGACTGCTTGGCCCCCAGTTGGTAGAACTGTTTGGGAAGGATTAGGAGGTATGGCCTTGTTGGAGGAGGTCTGTTACTGGGAGTGGACTTTGAGAAGGCTCACACCATTTCCAATTGCTCTCTCTGCCTTGTGCTCGTGGATCACATGTAAGTCCTCAGCTACTGCCCAGCACTACCTCTGCCTGCCTGCTATCATGCTTACCTCCCTGATGGCCATGGGCCCACCCTCTAAGATTGTAAGTCCCAATAAACTCCTTTTATAAATTGCCTTGCTCCTGGTGTCTCTTCACAGCAATAGAAAGGTAACTAAGACAGATGGATACAGAGGCCCACAGCAAACATCTAGGAGCGAACACCTCCATGGGAGCCATGTTTGGTACGTGCATACCTAGACTCCCTGCTACTCAGGAGGCTGAGGCAGGAGGGTGGCTTGAGCTCAGGAGTCGGAGGCCGGTCTGGGCAGCATAGTGAGATTCTATTTAAAACAAAACAAAGCAAAACAGAACAAAACAAAAAATGAACGAAAGTCCCCGGGGTGACTCGGCAGGGCTGAGAGTAGGAAAACCTAAACCATGGGTGACAAATTGCTGGAGGTTCCGTGTGGACACGTGATGAAACTAGGGGACCGTGTGAGGGGTGCCTCATGCTTGTGTAAATTTTGACCTCAAGGTCTCCCATAGTGAGGATGAAGGAAAAAACAAAAAAACAAAAAAACAAAAAAACCAAAAAACCCCATCTGGATCATCTGGCAAGCAAACTGTAATTCATTCATTTTCAAACTCATGCAGAGAATTCTGTTCTTATCAAGGCCTCCTCTCAAAAGAATCGACGTGGTTCAGCCTAGCTGGCCAGAGTTTTTATGAGGACCCAGCAGGCCTGGGAGAGGAGTGCCCAGCTTCATCCTCTGTCGTCTTCCTGTCTATCCTATGTGGAGAAATGAAGGATTTGTAAAGACCAAAGAGCACTGGCTCACTGAAGACCAACACCCAACCATAGACTGTAGAATGCTTCCATGCTCCCATAGGCTCTTGTGTAACCACAGGCTTTCACCAGAAAGAACCTCGTGGCTCAGGCTCCTATATCCAAAGAGAAACAGAAACAAGGACACTAGAGAAAACTGAAGCCCCTGATCTGTACTGTTACAGTGAGCAGTAAACACACACACACACACACACACACACACACACACACACACACACACAGACACACACACAGACACACACACACAGACACACACACACACAAACGAGGAAATTCTTGTTTTATCTTTTGTATTAGCTAGTCCACCATGTCCGACTTTCAACAACACGTTACTAGGCACACTAAAGGTGAAGAACAGTTTTCAGAGAAAGAACAAGCAACAGAAGCAGGCTTGGATACAGCAGACATGCTGGAATTGTGCTGGGAATTTAAGATAATTATAATTAATGTTCTAAGGAGAAGCTGTAATGGAAAAAAGATGGACAGCATGCGAGAACATATGGGTAGGTAAGTAGAGACTGGAACTAAGAGAGTTTAATAAGAAAATCAAGAAATTGAAAAAGATAAATAAAAGAAACAAAGCCCTGCACATAGCCGAGGAGAGAGTCGGTGATGTTCCGGAAGCGGAGTGCAAAGAGAATGAAAACCCCTGGAGAGAGAGAGGGGAGCAAGGATCAGGGGCTGAGGTTAGCAAGTGTCTGTTTGGCGTGTGCTGTGTGCAGCAGCAGCAGTAGCAGCAGCATTTGGTACTTTCATAGTATTACAGGCTACACGTTCAGGATCAAGGCTCATGGGTCGGCTTTGGTGAGCCTGTCTTCCTGCCTTGTAGACAGACACCTTCTCCCATTATCCTCTGTGTGCTCCACGCTGACAGCTCTGCTGTTTCTCCCTCTTTAGACACCAGTCTTACCAAATCAGGGCTCCTAATATACTAATATACATACAGTACCATTGAACCTTAAATAAGTCCTATAGGCCCTGTCTCCAAACACAGTCGCCATGGGATGCGAGCTTTCATGAATGGGTTGAGAGAGGGGCATTCATTCAGTTCTTAACACCCAGAAGCCAGAGAGCCACAGGAGGCTGCAACCTCACTCTGGAACTGAGGGAATGAAACAGAAATTAGGGCCAACCACAGCATGTGGCCACCATCAGCTACACTGGGGAACCTGCATTCTGCCCCCTGCCTGTGGCTACAGAGCTTGGAACAGGAACAGCTCCTACCATTGCTACCCTGATGCCAAAGCAGCTACTTGTTGGTAGACACTTGCTGGCAGGGGAAGCTGGGAAATCAAGTTCACAGGCTCCCTCCAATCCTGTCAATGGACAAGGGCAAGGGAGGGAGAGTTTGGAGTTGTTTCCAAGCTCAGCAACTGTAAAGTGAAGTTTGGGAAATTGGGTGTGGCTATTCATTGTGAGAAAACAAAAACAAACAAACAAACAGAACAACAACAAAAAAACAAAATAAAAAACAAACAAAAAAGGTGATTAGAACATTTAAGGGAGGAAAAACAAACAAAAAGTTATAAATTTTATGACCACATCTGGTGTGGCACATGCCTGCAATCCCAGCATTAGGGAGACTGAGTCAAGAAGGTTGGGAGTTCAAATCCAGCCCCAGCTACATAGTAAATCTGAGCCAGTCTTGGCCACAGGAGATCCTGTTTGATGGCACTGAGGTTAAGAGTACAAGAGGTACAGGGATAAAGATGGAACAGAAATTGAGAGAATAGTTAAGCAATGATTGGCCCAACTTGAAAGCCAAGCCATGAGAGAGAACCTGGCCCTGACACAATTAATGATATTCGCCTGGACTTGCAGACAGGAACCTAACATAACCGTCATCTGAGAGGCTTCACCCAGCAACTGATGGAAACAGATGCAGAGACCCACAGCCAAACATTAGGCAGAGCTTGGGGAATCCTTTGGAAGATAGAGAGGAATGATAGAAGGAGCCAGAGAGTTCCAAGACACACAAGAAAACCTACAGAGTCAACGAACTTAGGCCTATAGAGGCTCATAGAGACTGAACCACCAACCAAAGAGCATGCTTGGGACAAAGCTAGGCCCCCTACGAATCTGTAACAGATGCGCAGCTTGAGCTTCGTGTGGGACTCCTAACAGCAGGACCAGAGGCTGTCTCTGACTCTGGTGCCTGCCTTTAGATCCCTTTCCCATAACTGAGCTGCCTTGTCCAGCCTCAGTAGGAGAAGATGCATCTAGTCCTACTGCAGCTTGATACCCAAGGCAGATTTCCACGGGAGGCCTCCCTTTTCTGAGGAGAAAAGGAAGACAGAAGGTGGGGGAAGGGAGGGACTGGGAGGAGAGGAAAGAGAGGAGGCTGCTACTGGGATGTAAAATAAATTAATTCATTTAAAAAGAGAGAGAAAGGAAACAAGAGCCCTTGCTGCTTTCCGGAAGCTCTAACTCTGTCAGGTCCCAGGGTCCACATGGTGGGGTTCACAACTGCCTGCTTTTGAGCAAGAGGAAGGTATATTAGAGAAAGAATCCATTGGATTTCGGCCTTAAGAACATTCTACTTTTTGTGGCTCAGGAGAAGCAGCCAACAGTCCTACTGACTGACATAACAAGTACTGACAAAGTTGTATATGTTCCGATGTCATTCCTTCCTTCCAACCACTGAGACAAACGTTAAAAAGAACAGGAAATTCAACTGCAGGCCATTGTAAACTCAAGTTCCCAGAGAGCCGCCATGCCCATGCTAAGGAGTCTACAAGCCTATTGATTAACTGGACCTTTGTAATGGTAAGAAGCTAAGATGCTGCTCACCTGGAGCCAAGTGATTTTAGATTATTTTCGATCCCTTTAATAGCTATTCCCTGCCCAAGTCTGTATCTGCCCTTACATCCGTGTACCCGGTAAACTTTTCAAAACTCTAGAAACTGGGCGGGAGACTAGCTTCTGCCACCCTTGATGCTAAGAAAGCCATCTAGTGGCTCGGCCATCTGCTGCAGAAATGTCCTCTCTTTGCTGCTCTTCCTACTGGATATTCCTATCAATGTTTGTTTTTAAGCCTTGATTTACAATCGTCTTACTTGTATGATTATAAACTTTCACAAAACTGGTCCTGCATTAGAACATGCTATTTGACACAACCTGAATCCTTGTTCCTGGGCTGTGCTCATTCATACTCGGCTTAAGAATAGACCATTTTTTTGCCCTTTGAGGAGACATCTATCTTTTACACACCAGCAAACAGAATAGTATCCTTCTATTGATGATGTAGCTAAGATGAAGGTACATCAGAGGCAGAAATGAAGGAAGTGGCTGGCCCCAGTGGACGAAGGCAAAGAGTGAAATTCTCAGCTTTGTGCCCTGGTGAAATTTTTGTCCGTTGCCAAAGCCTTCTGGAAGTATGTTCACATGTGCTAAGATTTCTCTCAGCTATAAGCCATTGCTAGGCATTTCCTAGGTCTGTTTTACAGTAATCACAAGCACGGGATTCATGGCTTCACCTACTGTGTAGTTTTTGGCCAACTTAATCATATTTACCTTTTTCCTGTCAAGGGTACTTTTGCCTTCTCTTGCCTGTTCAGTGAGAGCAGGGAAGTGAACTTGGGTCCAGTTTCAAATGACCCGGTCAGGCTGGTGGACTGGTCTCAGCCTTCATGGCTGCTCTCTGAAGGGTTATTGTCAGGGTATCACTAGGAGAATACAGGCCGTTGTCAGGGTACCGCTAAGAGAATACAGGCCATAACCATTTGGCTACATAGGTAGGGGCCATGGGGCATCATTTTAATTGCTTTTCTTCTAGTAGCTAGCAAACACACTACAGAAACAACATAAGAAGGGAAGGCTGTGTTTGGGGTCATGGTTTAAGGTGATTCAGTCCATCATGCCAGGGGAAGGCATGGAGAGGGAACATGGAAACAGATGGTCACATCCCATAGTTAGGTAGCAGAGCAATGAGCTGCTGTTCAGACCGCTTCCTACTTCTGTTTCACTCGGTGATCCCTGCCCTACCCCAGCCCATGGAGGCTCCTCCCACATTCAGAGCAGACCTTTGCCTCAACTAATCCTCCACAATGCTAATAAAACGCTCTCATGGAAGCACCCAGAAGTGTGTCTCCACTTCAGCCAAGCTGGCAAAGGAGATCAAGCAGGACCCCTGTAGCCAATCTGTAGGTCTGACCACACCCACCAGCAGGGCAGTTCCTCATTCCCGGCACTCCCAACCCTATTGGCCAGGAGACCTTGAGTAAGCCTCTGCTCCCTCTCCCTTACCCACTTCCCCACCTGACCACTGCTCTATACCTAGTAGGCGGTAGCCCCACCCATATCCCTTACCAAGAGTCTCGCTAAGACCCTGGCCACCACTAGGGCTGCTCGGCATCGCACATAGTTCTCAGTTTACCCCTTGTGGGACAGTAGCAGCTCACTTCCCTGCTTTCTCCTAACTCTACTTTCCCAGACTTTAAGCACCTATTTTCTTCTCTCGTGCCCGACCCAGCTCACCTCCTGGCACTTCCAGAACACTGTGCACCATGATCCTCATTCTGGACATATTTGCTATTGACTTTTCCCACCTAGCCTCAACATATGACCTTGTTCCAACTCTGAATCCTTACCTGATCCTTCTGACCCTCTGGCCGCCCACCACTGTTTCAGTAAAGGCCAGCACATGACCCACTGAGTTATGCTGTAGCCAATAGGAGGAATGAGACATCAAGGCCATGGCATCCTGCACTCTTAGAACCTATATGAGTCAGATATTGTTCTAGCTATGTATATTAGTCGGGCTTTCTAATAATGTGATAAAACAAAACACCATGGCCAAAAGCAACCTGGAAAGGAAAGGTTTGTTACAGCTTTTACTTCTGCGTCATAGTCCATCATTCAAGGAGCTCAGGGAGGAAGTCAAGGCAGGGACTCAAGCAAAGGCCATGAACGAATGCTGATTGGCATGGCTAGCTTTCAGGGCCACCTGCCCAGATGTTACTGTGGCCTCTAGGTCGCTGCTGCTACCACCGCTGCTGCCGCCGCCACCACCACCACTCCCCACCCTCCCCAATTCCTCAACACACCTCTGTGGGCTGAGCCTGGCCACATCAATCATTAAAAAAATGTCCTACAATCTGGATGGAGGCATTTTCCTTAATTGAGATTCCTCTTCTGGAATAACTGTAGCTTGTGCCAAGTTGACAAGAAACAAAAACAAACACAACACAACAAAACAAAACCAAACCCTAATATCAGGACAGCACGTTATATTGATAACCTGCTTGTTCTTCTAGAAACTCAGTTTTGTCTCCTTCCTACAGATCAGGCGGCTAAGGCATGGAGATGTCAAGTAATTTGTCAAAGATCAGCCAACCAGAGTTCTGAATGCAAACCCCAGAATCCAGGATTTCTGCTGCTACACTCTACTGCCTCTCCCTGAGAGTTGCTGAGGACCTGGACCTGAAGAGAAACCCAAATCCTCTGGCCTGATCTTCCTGATACCTACCTTAAAAGGAGAACAACATATCTCTGGGAAGGCGTGGGTTGTTAAGTGATGGTTATCTATGTCAGGATTCTAGATTAGTTATAATAAAGTACTGCAATCGGGTGGCTGAAAAATGACAGAAACTCATTGTCTCTGAGTCACTGAAGGTCAGATCCAAAGTCAGGATGTTCTCTCCAGACCTCCAGGGAGGAATTTGTCTTTCAGGGTTTTGTTGTTGTTGTTGTTTTGTTTTGTTTTGTTTTATTGTGGTTTGTTTGTTTGTTTGTTTGTTTTTGAGACAGGGTTTCTCTGTATAGCCCTGGCTATTCTGGAACTCACTTTGTAGACCAGGCTGGCCTTGAACTCAGAAATCTACCTGCCTCTGCCTCCTGAGTGCTTGGATTAAAGGTGTGTGCCACCACGCCCGGTTTTTTTTTTTCCTTTTTTATGGAGGCAATACTCATGCTAGATTCCAGCCCACCTCAATTCACTGTGGCTTCCTTTGTCTTAGCCTAATGTACACCTGAAAAGACTGTATTTCCAAATACAGCTTCACTCACAAGTACCGAGGCCTAGAGCTTCTGTACATCTTTCTGGGATCTACATGTACACAGTTTTCTGTGCATCTGCACAGTTCCTCTTGTAGAGCAATTGTCCTTGTGTGTTGCTCTTTGTATGTGGAAAGCAAGCTACTTTCAGGACGGACACTACTTTCTATATCCCAAAGCCTAGAAGATCTTCAAAAGTAATTATATGTGTTTGACTTGAGCATTATTACATCATCTCCATATCAAATTGCAGAGTCTGAGAAGGAGAGATGGCTCAGTGGTTAAGAGCACTTGCTGTTTGTTCCAGAGGACCTAGGTTCGATTCCCAGCATCCATATGATGGCTCACACCATCTGTAACTTCAGTTCTAGGGGACTCCATGCTCTCTCTGGCCTCCAAAGACACCAGGAATGCATGTGGTGTACAGGGATATATGCAGACATAATGCTCATCATATAAAATTTTTTTAAAAATTTAAAAATAAAAAACATGCCGGGCGTGGTGGCGCACGCCTTTAATCCCAGCACTCGGGAGGCAGAGGCAGGCGGATTTCTGAGTTTGAGGCCAGCCTGGTCTACAGAGTGAGTTCCAGGTCAGCCAGGGCTATACAGAGAAACCCTGTCTCGAAAAACCAAAAAAAAAAAAAAAAATCAAAAACATTATTTTCACCCCAGTGATATTTATAATCTGAAAGAACCTAGTGGGGAAACCCCCACTCAACTCCTGATTCGGCGTGCACCCAAGAATCATGAACAGACGACCATCTTGATGTAAAAACACAAGGTAGTTTAATGGTGGAGCTCCAGATCAAAAAACGTATCTCACGCAGGAGACAGTGGTTTCGACCACAAGGCTTGGAAGCTAGGGGTTTTTATAGAAAAGGGGCTGGGGCTGGGGGAGGAATTGGCGCGGTTTCACATGATTGGTCCATTTAAGCATCAGCAGCCTGTTAACATTTAACTTAGGTCAGAAGGGCAGGAGATAGGGAGGCGCCAAGCCAGTCCCGCATGTCATTCTCTTTATCTTTATGGCTAAGCAGCCTCAGGAATGTCTTAATGACAGGCCTGCTCAGGCATGTCCTGGCCTGTTCTGCTATGTTCTCAGCCCCAGATTTCAAAGCTCACAAACAACTCTTTGGGCTATTTGAGACATGAATCACAGGTCTCAAGTTTTATTTTCTTTCAAATCTTTGCTTTTAAACTATTAAAGTCAATTTAATTTAAAAACAAAGATACACATTTTAGACAGATAATTATAATTTTCTTTCAAGATTTTATTTTCCCCTAGGAAACAAACTAATCTTATTCCATGAGTGAAGTGGAAACTTAAGAGTTCTTTGGAAAGTTAGTTGTGTTGGATGGTGTTCTGCTAGGGCAAACACGTGAAGGGATGTTTTCCTGATGTGGACACAAGAGAAAGACTGTTTTGCTAAAGCAGACTCATGAGGGAACCTTTGGCTGAAGCAGACACAGGTGAAAGCCTAGGGCAGACTCTTGAAGGAACGTTTCACTGAAACAGACACAGGTGAAGGATGCTCTTCTAAAGCAAGCTTGTGAAAGGACACGTAATGAGGGACTCTTCACTAATGACACACAGGTATCAGTTCGCCTCACATTGCTTAGTTGAGCTCCTTTTACTGGGACTCCATACAGAGAAACGCACCAAAAAACTTCTGGTGGTGTGCTACAGCTTCTTGCAGCTTCCGAGGACTTGGGCTGATTGGCAGAGTGAAGTCAGCTGAGGCAGACTCTTGTGCAGAGGCAAGACCTGTGGAGGACACTTGATGTTTGGAGGGAGCACAAATAGGACTCAGTGGACTGTGAGAGGAGCTTGGCTTGCTTGCATAGCTAAACGCTTCTTGGTCTGTAGCCTTCCCTGATCTTCGCACAGCCAAGAATTATTCCTAGTGTCCCTGCTGGTCCGTACCCCTCCTGCTGACTCATACCTATTCTGCTGAGGCCTGGCTGTTCCTGCTAGGTCATGCCGCCACTGCTGCTATCTCAACACTGCTGAACTGGACTTCTGGTATGTCCGTGAAGTGTTTGCAAGTGGATCAGATATTTACATTATGATTCATAGTGGTAGCAAAATTACAGTTTTGAAGTAGCCAGAAAAATAATTTTATGGCCGGGCGTGGTGGCGCATGCCTTTAATCCCAGCACTTGGGAGGCAGAGGCAGGTGAATTTCTGAGTTCGAGGCCAGCCTGGTCTACAGAGTGAGTTCCAGGACAGCCAGGGCTATACAGAGAAACCCTGTCTCAAAAAACCAAAAAAAAAAAAATAATAATAATAATAATTTTATGGTTGGGGGGTCACCACAACCTGAGGAATTGTATTAAAGGGTTGCAGCATTAGAAAGGCTGAGGATCACTGCTCTAGAGGTACTGAAGACAGTAACACACAGGCGAGCAAGGCCCTATGATCAGTGCGTCTCCACTGTCTCTGTGCTTTGTAGTGTTGGCTCTGTAACTTAATTTTCTTCCCAAAGTAACTGTAAACTTCCCAAGGGCAGGACAGCTGCTTGAGAGACATAGATCCCCAACAGTCAACCTGGGGAGTTAGGACCCATCAGCTCTTTCAGGCCCAGGTCTGTGAGTGGTGAGTGTGACAAGACACTCTCCTGTCCCCAGGTGCTGGCATGCCAGCAATACATTACAGTTGTCACTGCAGTAAATGCTGTGTGTCCCTTCCTCCTGCTGGATCCCTCCAAACATGGCCTTCTTTCTTTCAGGGCCTTGGTGACACTCATGAAGATGCCTCTCTCACACTTACTTCATACCTTTCTCTCCTTTCTTTCTTTGTCACATCCCTGGGAAGGCTGGCAGAGTCTTTGGGTAAGTCAGCCTCTGGGTAAATCACTTCTTGTCACACACAGTTCTTGCAGCCTGATTTCAAATCCATTAGAATAAAGCTACCCTTAATATACTCTGTTATGGGCTGGAGAGATGGCTCAGTGATTAAGAGCACCGACTGCTCTTCCAGAGGGCCTGAGTTCAATCCCCAGCAACCTCATGGTGGCTCACAACCATCTGTAATGGGATCCGATGCCCTCTTCTGGGGTATCTGAAGATAGCTACAGTGTACTCATATACATAAAATAAATAAATCTTAAAAATTATTTTTAAAAAAGCTGTGGCAGTGTATGCACACACAAAATTATATATATATATATATATATATACATATATATATATATATATATATATATATTCTGTTATTTCTTGTTCCTACCTATGAAGGAATATATGGAAGGGTTCCAGATGGTGGTGGGGTCACCTCTGGAGAGATGTGGTGTGCAGGTATTGACTGCAGAGGGACCCAGGGATACTTCCCGGGGAATGCTAACATTCTGGGTCTTGGGTGTGACTTGCACAGGTGGCTCTGTGGAACCTCAGAAAACTGCATACAAGCAAGCATCTCTTACATGTGACACATGTGTCAACTTACATGGCACATGCGTTATGACTAGTAGCTTTGGGTTTATGGTTCTTGTCGCTTTCAGTTTTGTTTTGTTGTTGTTTTGATTTCGTTGTTTTGGTTTTAAGAAAAGGGAATATCTACACTTAGCATTTGCTTTTCTGAACAAAGAGAGCACAGAAAGACGTTTCTCTCTCATCCACTTTGCTTCCTCCAGAGGCTCTTACACTGTGGCCTGGTGGGCTCCCTGGCAGCTGTGGACACCCGTGTCTTCATAACTGTCCTTGCCTCTCTTCCCCCACCCCTTTGGGAACCTGGCTCTGCGTGCCACTAATTTACTGCTCTGGAATTTCTGTCTCGATGGTTTTGTGGGGTGGTTGCTGGGGCCTGGGGCTGTTGGGCGTAGGTTTCATCAGCACAATAATTTGTATGTGTGTCCCCAGCTTTGCAAAATTTATACGAAGGGAATTAAAACCAAACTAACTGCCGAGATCAACGTCCTTACCCTTGGCTTCTACAGGGCCTTTGGGTAGAACCCTAGCCTGGGAGCGTTCCAAGAAGGATAAATTAATATTAATGATAATAATACTTTGCACTTGGTCTAGTAAAAATATTTTGAATGCAGCAGAGGCTAGGATGCGAATGTTTGCTTGGCACAGTGGGTCAGGAAGCACCTCTGCTTGTTTATTATGGTAGGGCTTTGTGTACAGAAACTATTTGTCTCCTTTCTCACCACCCGGGGCCATATTTCTTGTTGCTTGCTACATTCAAAGTTTTACAGGAAGCTGCCACTCATATTTAAATGACATGTTTTTAAAACATAGCCGTAAATAGTTGAAGACAGATCCGGCTGAAGTGTTGAGTTGTCTCATATCCTCCCTGTTGGATTTTTTTTTTCACTTGAAATCCATCCCTGTGAAATGGGAACTTTAAACTCAGCACAGCTAGAGGTTATGAGACCCAAGCTGTGAATTGGTGGCGGCTGGGAGATTCCCAGAGGAAGAGGGACTCTCTTTTCAACCAGAGGTTGAACCAGTAGCCAAAGATGTTATACAAATGCAGAAGAGGTGACCCGGGGGTCTGTATGCTACTAGCTGACAGGAGGAGAAACACTGTGTTCTGCAGGCAAAATAGTAGCTGCCTTCTTTTCAATTATAATTACAGAGCTTTCTTCAAAATCCTCTGCTTCCTCCAGAGCCTGTCTCCCTGAAGTGTGAAGCATCACCTGGGGGATTCTATGGCAACAACAAAACAGCCTTGCTGGGCTGGAGAAAGCGCTGCACAGCTCCCAGCAGCTGGCCCCTTGGATATGTGCTTTGCAGTCCGTCTCCAGCCCTGGCGGTGGGATGATGGATTATTCAGGCTGGAATCACCAAGGGGGCATCCTCTTCAGATCTAACTCACTCTAATTCTGGGATGCAGCTGCACCTTGGGCCCCTGCTGCCGTATTGGTAGTCATTTGAAGTCACAGATCTTGCTCCAGCAAATTTGGCCAAGACTCATCCAAGGGGACTGACGTAATGCACCTGTAAACTAGAGGACTTCGTCTCTGACCCGGGAGCGTGGCAGTGAACCTGCCTAGATGGGCTCTAGGAGAAAAGCTGCTTATGTGTGCATTCGAGGGAAGCTTAAGCCCCCTGTCAAAGGAGGGGAGTACTGACCTCGGGTTTAAGATGGTGAATTTCCCACACCTCTCCTGTAGCTTGAATCTGGAATGTCCCTTGGGGGACCTATGTGAAAAGTCTTAGTCTTCATATTGGTGTTATCAGGAGGTAGTGGGAGCTTTAGGAAGTAAGGCCTGTTCAGATTGTATAATGTTCCCTGCATGTATGTTTTCAGGTCTGACCGTTTGGTATTAGGTAACCAGTTGGTGTGCACGTCTCTGGAGAAGACTATTTTTCCCACTCTCAGCATTCCTTTGTTATCTATAGATTACAATATCTATGATATTATACTTATATAATATTATATATTATATTATATAACATTATGTTATATAACATTATATAATTGCTTTATATTATATTATAATGTATTATATACTGTATTATATATATTTGTGTGTATATGTATTGTATATATTTATATTATTATGCTATATAATAATTATTATATTAAATACATATATATTATATATAAGCAATCCATTAAAAAAGATAGGTATGTAGAAGGACTTGGAAGACAGAAAGGGGGGAAATAACATGATATCATCTCAGAAAATAAAATATAATAATTGTTAAACTATAAAAGAGAAGTAATACCTAATATGGAGTCTTTGTCCACTGAGCGATGTCTTTGATCTACCTATGAGACCTCAGCCTCCTCCTTCTTTCTTTGCACCATTGCTCGCTCCCAACAGACGTGCCACCATAAGCCCAGAGCCACAATGCCAACTTATCATGGACCAAGATCTCCAAAATTGTGAACCAACATACACTTTTCCTCTTTGCAAATTGGCTTCATAAAGTGACAGAAAACTGATGGATACTTTGTCCATGTCAATAAAAATGAAGAAAATGGTGAACAGGGTCAAGCACTTGCCTAGCACACATGAGGTTCCAAGTTCAGGCCTGCACACAACAAGAAAACCGAAGAGAAGTTTCTGATCTGCCTTGCAGCAATACGACCCTCATGCAAGACCTTGCCTTGCATCCTTAAGAGAAGAACACTGAAGGATCCACCCAGCTGTCTATCAGCACAGACTTCACTCAATCACATTTTCACTGTTGTTCACAGTTCCATCATACCGTTGTAATGAAACCTCCATAAAACCCAAGAAAGGGGGGCTGGAGAGATGGCTCAGAGGTTAAGAGCACTGACTGCTCTTGCGAAGGTCCTGAGCTCAAATCCCAGCAACCACATGGTGGCTCACAACCATCTGTAATGAGAGCAATGAGATCGGATGCCCCCTTCTGGTGTATCTGAAAACAGCCACAGTGTACTTATATATAACAAATAAATAAAAATCTTTTTTTTAAAAACAAACAAACAAAAAGGCAATGTCTAGAGACCTTATGGGGGTTCCTGAGGGGGTGCTCAAAGAGGGCATGAGAGCTCAACAACCCTTCTCCCAGACTTTAATCTCTCCGTCTGTATCCTTTAAAATAAAAGTTGTATTTCTTAGTTGTGTGAGCATTTCAGCAAACTGATTGAACCGAAAAGGGCCAGAGCAATGGAAGTCAGTTATTGGCAAAAGTTTGAGCTTTCCTGTGCCAGCCCTTGCTTTGAATAACGACATGGAGGCCTTTATACTTATTAATGAATTTCAGGCACTAATGGGCAAATTCTATGTTCTTCTAATCCGACTATGCTGGCCTGTCCTGCTTCCCAGCCAGGTGGCCCTTTACCCTTAGCCTCTCTCTGGCACCTCCTCTTTCATTTGTGTTCCAATGAAGATGGCAGCAACTCCCTGGGTCCCACCTGAGACCCTCTCTCCTAGTCCAGGCATGGATGTCCTGCCTTGTTCTCTCCAGAGCAGTCAGCCCTTATTTAACCAATCAAGAGGTGAGTCACAAAAAATGCTGAGTCACACCAAAGTCCAAAGTGCAACCAGGTCTCTGGGGACAGAAATCAGCCTGTGAATACACAGATCACAAAGTATCCCCCTACAGTTATTTGGTTACTTTTGTTTGTTTGAGGGTAACACGGTCTTACTGTGTAGTCATGGGTGCCCTGGAACTTGCTGTGTTGAACAGGCTGGTCTGGAACTCATAGAGACTCACCTATCTCTTCCTCCTAGGAGCTGTGACTAAAAGGACAAGTGGATACTATGTCCAGATTTTTCTTTCTCTTGTTGCTGTAACCAAATACCTGACAGGAAGTGACTCAGAGGAAGAAGGACACATTTTAGCTTACATTGTAGTTTCATGGACAGAGGAACGTGGCCACTAGGAATCTGGCTGGTTAGATTACAGCAGAAATGGGGAAGGAGAGAGAGGGGAGCAGCAGGAGAGGCCACCAGAACCTGGGCCAGGTTTCAACTCAATACATTCACTATTTAGGTACTAACTGTTCATACACAAGAACCAACAGGAACACCTCATACCCACAACACAACAAACATCTCCTTTCCAGATGGCCAGTCAGAAGCACAGGAAAAGCAGCCAGTGGCTTGGGGTTGCAATAAAAAGTCGAAAGGCACTTTTGTGGACTTAGCCTTACCTAGTGCGATACAACTTATCTTAGTCCAAGCTATCTTCACATCTCAGTTAGTTAGGGTTTCTTTTTTTTTTTTAAAGATTTATTTATTTATTTATTTATTATATGTAAGTACACCGTAGCTGTCCTCAGACACTCCAGAAGAGGGAGTCAGATCTCGTTACGGATGGTTGTGAGCCACCATGTGGTTGCTGGGATTTGAACTCCTGACCTTCGGAAGAGCAGTCGGGTGCTCTTACCCACTGAGCCATCTCACCAGCCCTAGTTAGGGTTTCTATTGCTATAACAAAACCCAATGACCAAAAGGTGAGTTGGGGAGGAAAGGGTTTATTTGGCTTACATATCCGTTGTACTCACTATTAATGATCAAAGGAAGTCCGGACAGGAACTCAAGCAGGGCAGGATCCTGGAGGCAGGAGCTGATGCAGAGGCTACTGGGGTGCTGCTTATTGGCTTCCTCACATGGCTATTTGGTCTGCTTTCTTTTAGCACACAGGACCACTAGTCTAGGGATGGCCCCACCCACAATATATTAAGCCCTCCCTCATCAATCACTAATTAAGAACATGCTTGACAACATCCCAATCTTTTGGAGGTATTTTCTCAATTGAGGGAGGAGGCTCCCTCCTCTCTGACAAATCTAGCTTGCATCAAGTTAACATCAAACTAGTCGTCAGGACACTCCAAGAGAAAGTGTCACCCACTGGATTAGAGGATGTTACCAGCGTCCTATGCTGCAGAATCACCTGCTGGCTGGTGAGGTCAGAGATGTGTTATGAGTTTAAAGTAGGGGAAACTGAGTCTGACTTTGAGTTGGCTTTCATCTATATGCACAGCTCTTCATTTTCAAGTATGAAGTCACTAGATGCCTGGGGGAAAGATGGTACTTGAAAGAAAAACCAAGACGTTGAGCAGAGCTGCCAAACTGTTTAGAGGAAAAGCAAAAAGAGAGATAGTCCAAGGGATTGAGAGAATCTAACAAATCTGAGTCATCTCAAAGAGCTATAGGGAGACCCAGAACCCACAGAGATTGCAGAGGGAACAAACACAGCAGCCCCAATGACCATTCCCAAAGGGATGACTCCTAACAACTCCAGAGACAGAAAGAAGAGAGAAGGGGCTGGAAGATAGCTTAGTTAGTACAGTGTTTGTTACAAAGCCTTGGGGACCCAAGTTCAGTCTCCAGGACTCACAGAAACACTGGGTAACCGTGGTGTGTGCTTGTAAATCCCAGCACTAGGGAGGCAGAGCCAGGCAGACAACCTGAGGCTTACTGGCTGGTCAGTCTAGACTACTTGGTGAGCATGTCTGGTGAGAGATTGTTTTTCAAAAAACATAGTGGCTACATCCTGGAAATCAACAATCGAGGTTGCTGTCTTAGGATTTAACTGCTCTGAACAGACACTATGACCACAGCAAGTCTTATAAAGGACAACATTTAATTGGGGCTGGCTTACGGGTTTAGAGATTCAGTCCATTATCATCAAGGCAGGAACATGGCAGCATCCAGGCAGGCAGAAGGAGCTGAGAGTTCTACATCTTCATCTGAAGAATGCTAGCAGAATACTGACTTCCAGGCAGCTAGGATGAGGGTCTTAGAGCCCACACCCACAATGACACACCTACTCCAACAAGGCCACACCCACTCCAACAGGACCACCTTCTAATATTGCCACTTCTTAGGCCAAGCATATATAAACCATCACAGTTGCCTTCTGTTCTTCATATTCATGCATGTACACACATGCCCGTGTGCATGCACATGCACTTGCATGCACTCGTGTGCGCGTGCGCGCACACACACACACACACACACACACACACACACGGAGACAGAAGAAAAGACTATAGAGTGAAGAGTTTTCAGATGGAAAGCTGGTAGTTTAGAAGGAGGCCTGTCCCTGGTCAGCATGGAAGATGCCTGAATTCTCTGTCATTCCTCATCACTTGACAGCAGTGACAGTGAAGGCTACCCCTGCACGGAGGAGCCAGTGAATATATTCTGGTCCTGTAAAACCAAAGCCTCAACTAGGGGGAAACCCAGCAAGCAGAAGACCAAGTCAAAAGCACCTGATAACAGTATGCAACGAGATTGCAGGTTCTCAAAGGAAGACGCTTGGAATCAGATGAGAAATGCAGCGACCACCCAGGGTCCCCACGCGAACTCCTCCAGGAAACACTCTCATCCTTAATCAATGAGATCTGTGCAGTGTTGAAACTGAATAATAAAAGTACTGCAAAGTTAGCAAGTGAGCTTTAATGCTCATATGTACATTGGGCTTAACATCCAAAAATCAACGTATTTCATCATACTAACACACTAAAAACAAATTTGAGAACATCTCAATATTCACAGGGAAAGTATTTAATGAAGTCCAATATGCATTTCTGATAAAAGATGAAATAGGTCGTGCTGAATAGTCTTATGTCAGCTTGACACGAGCTAGAGTTATCTGAAAGTAGAAAACCTCAATTGAGAAAATGCCTCCATAAGATCTGGCTATAGGGCATTTTTAAAAATTAATGATAGATGGAGTTGGACTCAGCCCATTGTGAGTGGAGCCATCCCTGGGCTGATGGTCCTGGGCTCTATAAAACATCAGCCTGAGCAAGTAAAGATGAGCAAACCAGTGAGCAGCACCCCTCCATGGCCTCTGTGTCAGCTCCTGCCTCCAGGTTCTTGTCCTGCTTGAGTTCCTGTCCTGACTTCCTTTGATCATGAACAACGATATGGAAGTGCAAGCCAAATAAACCCTTTCCTCCCTAAGTTGCATTGGGTCATGGTGTTTCATCACAACCATACTAACCCTAAGATGTAAGTAAGCGCAGGAGAAAACTTCACTGGCCTGACAAAATACAGCGGGGAGAAATCACACAGGGCTGATATTGAGCATGAAAAGCAGAATGCTTAAGTCAAGGACACATAGCACTATGTATGGATCTATTACAGTGACCAAATCCAAATCACTGACATCCTCCAAAGCTAGTGAGGGGGAACACAGGGCAAACATAGAGTGGTCCAGCCTCTGTGGAAACCTGCCTGCCAGTCTCTGACAAGCAGACCCATCTTCCACATCGTGCATAGTGCAGCAATTGATATATATATTTTTTTCATGATCTCTGGAAAGTGCACACAGAGCCTTGCACACACACTCATGACAGTTTTACTCAAATAACCAAATTTTGGTAGCAGCCAAGATGTGCCCCCACTCCCCCAAGCCCATCAAAAGGTGAAGAAACTCTAATGGATCCTTAAAGTGAAAAACTAGAATATTAAAAATGTACTGTCATGAAAAACACACGGAGAGGCTTTGAACTCTTATCACCAAGTGGAAGCAGTCAGTCTTGTAGAGCTACAGCCTGTTGGATTCCGGGTAGATGGCCTCGTGTGAAAGGCAGGACTCCGGAGACCGGTCATGTCAACAGAAAACTATGATTTATACTGTCAGCTTGTGGCATTACATATCCTCCAAACCCACAACCAAATGCTTATCATCTGTGAGCTAGCACATCTGCTTTAGTTCTTATGGTCCGCCCTTTCATTGAGGTCCCAGTCTAGTCAATGTGCTGGAAACGTACAACGTAAAGGGAATGCCAATGCAAAATCCATAGTTCTCATCTTAAAGTCAATAAACTTATTCTGTTTTGTTTTGTTTTGTTTTGTTTTGTTTTGTTTTGTTTTGTTTTGTTTCGAGACAGGGTTTCTCTGTGTAACCCTGGCTGTCCTGACACTCACTTTGTATACCAGGCTGGCCTCAAACTCAGAAATTCGCCTGCCTCTGCCTCTCAAGTGCTGGGATTAAAGGCGTGCGCCACCACTGCCCGGCTACTAAACTTATTCTGGAGCCAATTTGAGTGACCACAACCAGATTGAGGTTGCCCCAAATTCCATGTTTCACTGCAGAAGCAGTTTCACGAAGTTTTAAAGTTTAACAGAATAAAGAAAGTCAGAAATCAAGGCAAGACTAAAATACATTGGTGGATAGATTCAAATTGAGAGGCAGTTACAGCAAGATGGGAAGCTCTGCTATAGGTTAAAGATGCTGTCTTAGCTTTGGGGTTGGTGGAAGCTAGTGGTCTGATGAGTTCATGGATTCCAAAGTGTTTTTTTCTATTAGTCACAAGATGTGAGTGTGGATACAGTGGTGGGACGGGAGTGACTATTGCAGAGAGCTAGAACTATCCTGAGATAAGGGAGTTAGCCTCCGGACCTGCAGCATTCCAACCTTTCTACAGTACTACAGTATTAGTCAATTGGTCTCGCACACACAGCTTCTTTCCAGGAATCATTATTCACAGTTTCCTGTGTTGACCAAGCACCACATTTTGTGCATTTGGGGAAGGTATATTATTTGTTAAATATTATAAGGTCCCTCGTAGCTAGGAAGGCTCATTTCCTAGGACCTGATACAAGCAAGGCTGAGGAGTGGGCAGGATGGTAGTCTGCAGCAGAGAGGGGTAGGTATTAAGAAGGAACCCCCTGGATCATTTCAAAACCATTAGCCGTCATAACCCAGATCCAAACTGTTTTACACCCTCTGCATATGACCTAACATTTGCAGGGGACACAGGCTTACACCAATCCTAAAATTAACAGAGTTTGGCCTGATAGAGTGAGGGTAACAAGTTAAACAAGCATAAATAATCAAAATGTTATAATCACATTTCTAACTAGATTGACGGTTTCCTCCTGACTTACAGTTATTTGTACTCTGATGAACTGACTGACTTATGGCCTTGGGATTATCATCTCTTTCTTTATTAGTAAAATATCACTTAGTTAATATTTATTCCTGGCTATATTTTAGGTATTAATTAAATCAAGAAGCATCAGCATTTAATATATATAAAACATCATGCATGACGTTATTAGTGGTTAATGTCACTGGAATAATTTGGATAAGAAGTGTTAACCCAAAGTTTTAGGTATCTCTTGCTAGCATAAATGGAGTTAAAGTTTGGTTTAAAAATGAGGGTTTTTTTTTGTTTGTTTGTTTGTTTTATCCAACTATGCTGAATAATGAGAACACACACACTCAACATATTTACAAAGACAAATGAAAAACTTGAAACTTTTTTTGTTCAAGACAGGATTTCTTCATGTAGCCCTGGCTGTCATGGAACTCACTCTGTAGATCAGGCTGGCCTCGAACTCACAGAGCTCCACCTGCCTCTGCCTCCCGAGTACAGCACCATTGCTTGGCATTTTTGTTATTGTTTATTTATTTTTGAAATTTTTGAAACATTTAAGCATTAGTTTTGAGTAGTGTAAGGGTTTATGATAAATAAGCACTCAAAACAAAAAACAAAAAAGGCACACGAAATGTCCTCAGTTGTCACTGACTAAAACCACGATTGGTATTATAAGTTAAGAATATGTCAGGTAGAATATTAAATATTATGAAAAATTCTAAATTTAATTTTAAAAGCATTTAAGAAACATAGTTACTCTGTGCGCTCAATTGCCATGGCATCCGAAGGTGAGGCCCATCCAGCATTTTCAAAGTCCCCATGAATCTGCTCTCAGATGATGTGAGAGAGCCCACTGCCTTCTAGGGGTGAGTTACAGACACCTGGATATGATATAATCTTTAAATCAGAATGGAGCCTTTGATGTGATGTCCGTTTTTCCCTTTAGGTTGATGAAATGGGGCAGTCCTTTGTTTTTGTTTTTTTAATTTGAGGAAGACTCTACTTAATTTAAAACATCAGTTATCAAAGCTAAAAAAAATCCATTACAATATCATGCTCTGTTTGTTTATTTAATAGATCAAATCTTATAAATAAATTTAAATACTTGTTCATTAAAACACATTTACAACTCCTTTATAATTTAGTAGGAACATTCTAAGTAGGTATCACTCTTTAAAGAGAATTTTTTATGGTTAGAGCACTGACTGATTATTCAAAAAGCAAAAGACATGTCCAATGTGAAAATGAAAAAAAAAACCTAATATTTAATCATAAGTTTTTAAATGTCTTAGCATCCATTTATTAAATGAATGCTAAGAACAATTTAAGATTTACAGAGATACTGTTACAGAAAATCAACCATTAATTTCATCTTAGGATACTGATTTTGTTGTTGTTATTCTTGTTGTTCGCTTTTTGAAATACAAGGTTTCTTTGTGTATCTATCACTGGCTAACCTGGAACTTGCTCTGTAGACCAGGCTGGCCTCAAACTCAGAGATCTGCCTGCTTCTGTCTCCTGCATGCTAGGATTAAAGGCATGAGCCACCACGCCCTGCAGGATACCGAATTAACCTTAAAAATACTTTAACCTTAACATTCTAATTATTACAATATTTAGAAACCACTTTTAATGAGGTATTTTTAATTGAAGCTCATGAGGCTGTGTCCTAAGAACAGAAATCTGTAGTTACACGCCCAGCAGTCAGAAACACAAGTAAAGCATGTTAACCGCTGTTTGCTTAACCAGGTTTAAATTAATTCCTTGTCAAAGATTTAAGTTATTATAACAGGTACCTTGACTTTTTTTTGTTAGAAAAATCATTTACTTTTTAATTAGTGTTTAAAAGGCATCCAAAGCAGGATAAAGTTTGGCATTTATGAAAAAGTCCAAGGTGAATAACTTTTTAAAATGTATCATCCTGGTATAACACATTAAGATGCTCTGGAAACTCTAAGATGTCTGTGTAAGCCTCAAAGTAGGTTTTTTAAATGACAATTAAAAAATATTTAGGGTTTAGTCTTAATATAGACCTGGCTAAAATAAGGATCTGGAAAGAAAAAAAAAAACCTGTCTGTTTATTTGTTCGTTTTTAAAGAGGCCACAGCAGTCAAAAATATCCTTTAAAAAATCCTTAAAATTTTTGTATTTATACATTCACTCATTTGCATACATTTCTAAAAAACGGAGACATGAGTTAACCTCTTAGTGTTTGGACTAGAGTCTAGTATCTCAAGGAAGGGCAATTGTCTAATAGAAAATCACTTCCACGGTAGGAGCATCACAGCTTACAGAGGACCATGTTGTAGAACCAGACCAGATATGAATGAAGGAGATATGTCATGACCAGAATTGTATGATTATGTGTGTTTGTTCTTGAAAACAAACTTAAAATTTTACATTTAAAAGCTCACAGTAGTTTTCCTAAAGGAAGACTCAGGATCGCTAGCCACCTCTGTTTGTTTACCTGTGTGGTCACATTGATTAAATGTAATTTTGTCTTTTCTCATTATTCTGTTCCTTAAAATCTTAGTTTTACAGCCGGGTGGTGTGGCACACGCCTTAATCCCGGCACTCGGGAGGCAAAGGCAGGCAAGTCTTTATGAGTCTGAGGCCAGACTGCTCTTCCAGAGGTCCTGAATTCAATTCCCAGCAACCAACCATCTGTAATGGGATCCGATGCCCTCTTCTGGTGTGACTGAAGACAGTAACAGTGTACTCACATACATAAATTTAATAAATAATTTTTTTAAAAAAAAATTAGTTTTACTATGAGCCAAAGTGCAGTTGGACCAAATTATCAACTTTAGTTTACATAAGCATTTACTTCTAAGCCAATTTGGTGCTAAGTATATTATGTAAAAATAAATCATAATCATGTGTCATGACCAGCTTATCTATATACATAATCATAGTCAGATACATATTTTATGTTAACTATCTCTCCTTTATGATATAAGGAAGGCTTAGTAACACAAAGAGCCAAACACATTATTTTTCTTTCAACAGATGAGGAGTTTTTTAAATGTTATTATAATTATTATTGTTATTATTAAGTATTATTTCCTAGAATTATTTCTTGGAGGTAAGTTGTAGATCGCAGTTTGTGCCAAATCAGGTCTAGCCACCCATCTTCAATGAGCCAACTAAAAGAGATCAAGTTATAGTGGGAAGCAGGAAAGGGAGACTTGTTCAGTGTGACCACCCTGGGAAGAGGGACAGAGAAATGAGCAGACCCCTCAAGTCCATCTTTTAGGGTCCTGACGTGAGATGAAAGTTAAGTAGGGGGCTAAGGATGTGTGCCCCTAAGCAGTCCTGGTCAACAGAAAGTCATGCTCCCCACGGCTCATCATTATGAGTTTTAAGGCAAGCTGGCAGGTGTATCAGGCATGTACAGTAAAATGGGAGCTCCTCTATATGCTGATGATGTTGTCTGATGACATTCTTAGCTTTGGGGTTGGTGGAAGCTAGTGGTCTGATGAGTTCTTGGATTCCACAATGTTTTTTCTATTAGTCACAAGATGTGAGCGCGGATACAGAGGTGGGCAGGGAGTGGCTATTGCAGAGAGCTAGAACTAGCCCAAGATAAGGGAATTAGCCTCTGGACCTGCAGCATTCCAACCTCTTATAGTACTACAGTTCTAATCAGTCAGACAGTCTCGCACACACACACAGCTTCGTCCCAGGAATCATTGTGCACAGGGGAAAGGGAGGCTGCGGGAAAAGGAGAAAAACAGCTGGGACAAGACAGAAACTGTGGACATAATCCAACTCTGTACAAAACGTCTGAGAATCTACCACAAACCTACTTGAACTAAGAAGTAGGCTGAGCAGTATTATGGGATTTAAGATTCACTTGCAAAGAAAGCCAAATGCATTTCTACACATTGGGCATGAATAAATAGAAATTGAACTTTTAGAAATCAATACACTTATAAAATCATCTAAAAGATGACACACTGAAGTGTGGACTGGATGGGTCCCTTTCCACAGATTGGCAGCTGCTCCTTGCACACATTTTTCAAAAGACTGATAATGGCCAATAAGTGTATGAAGCGGGTTCGCCGGTAGGAATGAACAAGAAAATGCAAATGAAAACCTCAGCAAGATGTCAATTTTATCCTAGGTGGAATGGGCTATTATCAATAAGACAAAAATGCAAATAATAGCCGGGCTTAGTGGTGCATGCCTTTAATCACAGCACTCGGGAGGCAGAGGCAGGCGGATTTCTGAGTTCCAGGCCAGCCTGGTCTACAAAGTGAGTTCCAGGACAGCCAGGGCTATACAGAAAAACCATGTCTCAAAAAACAAAACAAAAATAAAAAAAGAAAGAGAGAGAGAAAGAGAGAGAGAGAGAGAGAGAGAGAGAGAAAGAAAGAAAGAAAGAAAGAAAGAAAGAAAGAAAGAAAGAAAGAAAGAAAGAAAGGCAAATAATAGCAAGAGTAGGGAGAGGGAACTCTCATATACTGTTACTGGGGATGGAAGTTAATACAGCCACTGTGGAAAAACGACGAATGCTCTTCAAGAAATGAGAACTTGGGGGCTGGAGAGATGGCTCAGCGGTTAAGAGCACTGACTGCTCCTCTGAAGGTTCTGAGTTCAAATCCCAGCAACCACATGGTGGCTCACAACTGTCCATAATGAGATCTGACATCCTCTTCTGGTGTGTCTAGAGACAGCCACAGTGTGCTTACATGTAATAATAAATAAATCTTAAAAAAAAAAAAGAAGAGATCTTGTGGTGTGTGCACTCAAGTGAAAGTACATCAAAGACACTGTAAACTCAGAAGTATCCCGCCATTCACAACAGCTGAGACACAGGATCAATGACATTTTAAAAAGAGGAAAAACTGTTTTGTTTGTCTAGAAAAAGAAAACACGTTCCCACTGGGAACTGCAAACAAAGCAGAGATTAAAGAAGCGCTTTAACCTGGGGAGCGACACCACACTCATCATGCTCAGAAGGTACAGGATCATCCCAGTGACAGATTTCTCTAAATTGGTATGTAAAGAACAATGTAGCAGCCCAAATCCCATTGGTCGGTTTGCAGAAATTGGTAACAAAATATCTACAACTTAGAAGGAAATGCAAAGAAATTACAAGAAGCAAAACAAATTTAAAAGAAGTGAACTTACTTCTTTTAAAGAAGTGCTTTTCCCTGCCTAACATTTAAGACATTTTAAGCAGCCACAGGAATTAAACAGAGAGATGGCTAAGCGGGTTAGTGGTGGGTGGTGGAGACATAGACACACAGAGATGGGTAGATCACTGGACAAGGAGAGCATGGACGTCGCTTTAGCACTCAGCTTCAGCTGAACCTTGCCTCGTCCCCCACGGGAATCCTGAGATAACACAGTTGTGGTTTTAATACTGGGGTTCACTGGTTACAGAGTAGCAGACAATGACTGCAGTTGGTTTCTTAAGCGGTAACCAAGCACCTACCCTAGGATATGGCTAGTCTGTTCTTTGTGTTGGCTCAGATTCACACAGTCTTGCTCACCAATGCCCCGGCAGCTTCATTTGTTCCACCCCCATGCTGGAAACAGCTCAGACACCAATCAGCAGGTGGACAGATATACACAATGTGTTACACACACTTTCTACAACAGAAGATGGTGTAGGAACTAAAAGGAATGAAACACTTGAGTGACTCTCAGAATACTGACACTGGGCCAAAGAAGACCATTCGTAAACAATACATATGACTCCATGTATATAAAGTTTTAGAAGATGTAAATCAATATATAGTGACAGTATTATAAATTACATTATAGGTAAGCATCATAAGTATATGCACATGTTAAATTTATTTTTGAATTTGTTAAATTATTATTGAATGAATTACATTATAACTAAAATATTATTTTTAAATTTATTAAATTCTTCAAGACATTGAGAGGTGGTGTTTGAGTCTTCCTGTATCCCAACTAGCAGTATATTCTTCAAAGCCAAAACAATTCTGAACAATTGCACACTGCTGGAGGTATGGCATACCCAATTTCAAGCTATACTACAGAGCCATAGTAGTAAAACCAGTGTGGCACTGGCACAAAAACAGACATTTTGATCAACGAATAGAATCAAAAAAGACCCGGATGAAGTCTACATCACACTTTAAACCAACTATTTTTTGACAAAGATGCCCAAAATACACATTTTTAATATGTTGACAGGGATGTGGGGTAGAGGGAAACCCTTGTATGCTGTTGGTGGAGTGCAAATTGGTGCAGCTACTGTTCCCACAGTGTGTCTGCTCCTCTTAAAACGACTAATAGATCTGCTAGATGGCCCTCCTGGGCGTGGACACAAAGGACTCCTTCCTACTGCAGAGACACATACTCATCCATGTTCATAGCTGCTCTATTCACAATAACTAGCACATAAGACAAGTTTCTACTCATTGATAGATAATAACAATGTGATACCTGTATACAGTGGACTTTTATTCTGTTTTAAAGAAAAATGAAACTTGAAAGTAAACGGATGGAGCTAGAAAAACATTTCTACTGAATGATGTAATCCAGAATCAGAAGAGAAAAAAAAAAAAAAAAAAAAGGATGTTCTCATTCTCAAGTAGAACCAGGAAACCAGAAAGGGACCATTGTTTAGGAGGAGGGAGGGGGTTCTTAAAGAGATGTGCTAGCTTTTGTCAACCTGACCCAAACTGTAGTCACCTGAGGAGAGGAAATCTTAACAGGAAAGTTGCCCCATCAGGTTGGCCAGTAGGCAATCCAGTGGGTCACTTCTTGATTAATTATTGAATCATTCTGGGCAGTACCAACCCCGGGACAGGTGGTTCTGGGTGCTATAATAAGTAAGTTGAGCAAGCCATAGGGAGCAAGCCAGTAAGCAGCTCTCCTCCAAGGCTTCTGCTTCAGCTCTTGCCTCCAGGTTCCTGCCTCACATTCATGACCCGACTTCCCTTCAGGATGCACTGGGACTGGGATGTGTAAGCCAAAGAAATCCTTTTCCTTCTAAGTTGCTTTTGGGTCCTGGTGTTTTCTTACGGTGTTAGAAAGCTAACTAGAAGAAAAGGACATGGTAAAACATAGATGGTGTGAACTGAACAGTGGAAATAAAGGGGGAGAAGGCTTAAGCGGAAAGAGGTATGGGAGGGGAGGGGGAGGGAGGGACAACTAACACTAATGACGTTTGCAAAAACAATATGGAATGCCACTATTTTGTAAGCTACACACACATATACACTAAAAGTTTAGTGGGAGTTAACCTATGCAGGGAATTATGCTCATTCCAGAAGCTATAGGTTGCCAAATAAAACGTCTAGAGCAAGGGTGTGGAATGCTTCCTCAAGGCAATAGGATCCGGATATCCTGTGTAGGGGAGGGAGTTCCTATTCTTCCACCTCTAACCGAGTTGCTAAGGACTGTAGAGGTCTTGTCTTTTACTGTCTGTTGTAATGCAAGGTCCCTAAGACCTGGAGTCTGCACACAGCCTCTGGAACCTGACCCCTAAGTTAATTCTGATTGATGAATGAAGATACCAACCGCTAATAGCTGAGTAGAAGAGAATAAGTGGGGTTAGGTTTCCCCAACCTAAGGAGGAGGGTGGGGAGAGAGAGAGAGAGAGAGAGAGAGAACACCAACCAGGAAGAGGGAGGAGGGAGAAGAGCCACCATGGGCTAGGGTCCAAGAGAACAGGGCCCAGAGGGCTGCCTGGTTGGAGTTGAGAGCAGCCCAGATGGAACACAGTAAATAGTGAGGCTTTGTTAGGGCATTGTCTCATTATTTACTTTGATGGCTTGGGGTTATCGATGGGAAGGTAGGTTCTAACTGCATGGCTATTGTGCTGCCTAAGGCATATTTAAAAATATAAAAGGCTGTAGTGTTTCTTTCATCCCGGAACATAAATGGTCTAAGGTGGGGGAAGAAGCTCTGGGCTGTTTTTTGGGTTTTTTTTGTTTTTGTTTTTGTTTTTGTTTTCCTACAACAGACAGGTGATAGCCTCCAGGGAAAGGAGAATCAGGGTTTTTTGTGAGGCTTCTGGGAGGTTGCTCATGCTATGGTCGGTGGTCTCACACCAAGCAAAACATATGGACAATACAAATTAGGGTTGGTGGGTTACTTTAAAAACAATAATAAGGATGGGTGGTGGTGGTGCACGTCTTTAAACCCAGCACTTGGGAGGCAGAGGCAGTTGGATTTCAGAGTTCAAGGCCAGTCTGGTCTACAGAGTGAGTACCAGGACAGCCAGGGCTATACAGAGAAACCCTGTCTCGAAAAACCCCAAAATAAAGTAAAATGACATAAAATAAAATAAAATTAAAATAAAGAAGGAACATGAAATTGGTGGTAAAGAGCTGGGGTGGGTCTTGGACAAGTTGAGCATAAATATGATGAAAGCATGGTCTATAAAACTCACAAAGAATAAATTAAATAATCTAAAACTTAAATTATTAGTTGAGCTAAATAATTATAAACGTTAAAAGTAAATGATTATATATTTTATTTACTCTGATAGGCTGGAAGAGAATATTCTTGTTGGATGGAGCATTTTGAAGACAAATATAGTTTTGGAATGTAAAAAGGCAAGGGCAGAAAACTGGTAAGCATCCAGAAAGTTGAGGAAATCTCCCAATAGTTAGGACAACAACAACAACAGAGAGCTGAACCAGCAAGTAGCAAAATTGGGCCCAAAGGAGTGATTGCAGCCTGAGGGGTGTCTATTTAAATACAGGGGAAGGCCGTGGGAAGGGGTTTCCAGAGCAGTGACCAGAGAACGTTTTTTGTGGATGCCAAGGCTCTCTGGCCCAAGACATTCACTGAGTGTCTAGCACAGTGAAAAACACCAAGCACACGTGAGGGTGTCACAAGTCAAGATGGGACTTCAGACACCACTCAATGGCAACACTGAAAACTAAAGAGAAGGTCAGCCTTTGACATTTGTTGGACTTCCAGCTCAGAATCCCAAGTCCTCCGCTATTCAGGCATAACAAGGAGGCCTACCCACTCTCAGACATGGACGAGCCTTCCCTTGGGGAAGGACAGCAAGAAGCTATCCCTACTGGAAGAACAACTTGTCCATGAAGGTAAATGATAAGTGTAATCGCACCTGGACCTATCTACAGCCTCAGAAACTATTTACACAGTCATGACAACATTGATGTCAAATATAGATTCATCTCAAAAGTTGATGCTATTCTACTTGAAGAATGAGAGGGGAAAGAAATGTCTTTGAGACCCTGGGAGTAGGGTAAGGAAACCTTATTTGTGCGTTTACTAAATTAAACACTCTCTTCTCTCCCTCAACCCTCATGCTTAAGTCTATATTAACCTATTTCTGTCTTAAAACTATTGTACTTATATGTATTTTGTTTGTTTGTTTGGGGCAAGAGAGCATGGCACACACACACAGAAGTCAGAGGGCAAACTGTTGGAGTCAGTTTTATTTTTCTACCAGGTGGGTCTTGGGGAATCAAACTCTGATATCACCAGGCTTGTCCGCAAGCACCTTTACCCACCGAGCCACCTAGCCAGCCCCCCAAAGCATGTCTACAACTTGCTTCATACTGAGGAATCCTGAAGTTATTTTCTGTGCCGTGGTCAAGAAAGCCTGCTTCACCCTAGTAGAGGTCTCTGAAAGCAAGTCCGGGAGCCTTTACAGTTGGCAGCATAGAGTTGGGGCTCCTGATGCTGCCGAGGACATCTTTGATGGTGGTCTTGCCCTGCAGGATTCTAAAAATGTTACCTCAAGAGCTCTTTGAACCAGAGGTGTTGGCACACACCTTTAATCCCAGCACTCGGGAGGCAGAGGCAGGCGGATTTCTGAGTTCCAGGCCAGCCTGGTCTACAGAGTGAATTCCAGGACAGCCAGGGCTACACAGAGAAACCCTGTCTCAAAAAACAAAACAAAACAAACACAAAAACAAAACAAAACAAAACCAAAACAAACAAACAAAAAAAGAGCTCTTTGAAGATGAAGTCTGTTCTACCTGCAAACTTTTAAGAATTGTAAAAGTCCTTTTAAAAAACCAGATATTTTAACTTCTCAGACAGAATGTCCCCATGTACAAAGTCCGTCGGCTCCTGTCACCTTACTTGACCTTATACTTTCAATTGCTTTCCGGTTGTATTGCTCTCAGACAGTGTTGATGTCACAACATTTTAATGCATTCCATTGCTGAAGACCTTTTTAAAAAATTATTTATTTGTTTTATTTTGCCACATTCTCAATATATAAACTTGGGTGTTTCTGATTTTTGGTTTCACCTTCAGGATTTTTTTTGTCAACCTGAACAGCCTTTGCATTCTGAGAGCAGCACAAGAGGAGCCTGTGCAGTTTTTTTCTTTAATGATACATGTATTTATTTCATGTACACTGATTGGCATTCTGCCTGCATGTGTGTCTGTGAGGGTGTTGGATACCCTGAAACTGGAGTTACAGACAGTTGTGAGCTGTTGTGTGCGTGCTGGGAATTGAACTTGTGTCTTCTGGAAGTTCAGCCAGTGCTCTTAACCGCTGAGCCATTACTCCAGCCCCATCATGGCTGTGAGGTTTTTTAGGTAACTGCTGATAGATGTGGCTGACAATGCAGGTACTGAGTCCGTATCCCCCGAAGCCTACACACCTGAGCTAAATCTCTGTCAGACTCTGTCTAAAGGTTACTGACTTAGCAGCAGAAAGGTTACCAGGCACCCCATGAGAAAATGGCTGATGTTTTTCAGTGTTAATGTTGGGACTGGGCATATCAGTCTGCTATATGCTTCATTGTTTATATGGTTTGATGCCGTATATGTTTATATGATTGTTCCCAATCCCTGTCAAATGATGGCCCTCTGATCTCCAGGTTAGGACCTTCTAATTTCCTTCTCAGATCAGACAAGCCAAGCCTGTCAGTGCCTGGATAGGCAGGGGTCTTCATCTCTATTTAGCAGCAAAGATGCCTCAGAAAATAGATCTTTGGCCATTATCAACCTTAAGACTAAAAGATCGGGGCTGGAGAGATGGCTCAGCGGGTAAGAGCACTGACTGCTCTTCTGAGAAAGTCCTGAGTTCAAATCCCAGCAACCACACGGTGGCTCACAACCATCCGTAATGAGATCTGACTCCCTCTTCTAGAGTGTCTGAAGACAGCTACAGTGTACTCACATATAATAAATAAATAAATCTTAAAAAAAAAGACTAAAGGATCAAAGTCTCAGAGGGGAAGCTGAGGCAGGACACAAAGGCAGAGAAGATTAAGGGGCTGTGGGAAAGGAAAGGAGCCCCTACCCTTGAAGTCTTTTGTCAGCTGAGAATCAAGAATTTCAGCACAACTAACCAAACACACCATGAAGTTTGCCGGTATAGAAACTGTGTTCATTTTTATGGAGATATTTCAAAGAAGAATGGTTAAAATAGCCATGAGCCATGCTTGAGGCCAAACCCAAACAGCATATGATCCTTGAGTTTAACATCATTCCTTTGCAGCTGTAAACGCTAGATTTTGTTATTGAAAAGAAATTCACACACTATATTCTAATCACACTCCCCCCAGCTCCTCCTAGCTCCTCCTTACCTCTCCACCCACCCAACTCACCAATGAGATCATAAGCTCTGTTACAGCCACGGGATGTATCTTAACTCTCTCGTCCCCTACCTAGTATAATGAGGATTACTTCAACCCTATGGCCACTGGGTTTGTCTTACCCTCCTATCCAGCCCACCTCTGGAAACACCCTAGCTTTTACAAAGATGGGTAAAATTCCTTAAAACCCTTTGCAACCGTATAACTTTGAAAACCACCCAAATGACGCTTGGCTGTTCTGAAGAGACTTCTATGTGCCTCTGTCTCTCAAGAAGCTCTCACCTATGCTGTGGTGGTTTGAGAGAAAATGGCCCCTATAGAATCAGGGCGGGGCACTATTAGGAGGTGTGGCCTGTTGAAATGGGTGTGGCTTTGTTGGAGGAAGCACTAGGGGGTGGACTTTGAGATCTCAAATGCTCAAGTCTGGTCTAGTGTGCCATTTACTTCCTGCTGCCTGTGAATCACAATGTAGAAGTCTCTGTTCTTCTCCAGCATCATGTCTGCCTGCATACCACCATGATTCCCACCATGACTATAACAGACTAAACTCTGAGAGTGTAACCCAGCCCCAATGACATGTTTTCCTTTTTAAGAGTCACTGTGGTCATGGTATGTATTCACGGCAATAAAACCTTAAGACACATGTCTTGGGTGTACGCTGTTCTCCTAAGGCACCTGCCCCCTCTTCTCTCTAAAGTCTAGGCTTCAATCTATACTAAAATTGCTTCTTAATAAACTTCAATTTTGCTTCAAAAGAAAAAAAAATACAGTAAGAGTAATGGCCAGGGAGGGGAAAGTTTCCCTGAATTAAAGCAGGCAGACCTGAGGAACTTAGTTCTCAGTTCTCTCAGTTAAAGGATCCTCCGATTTGCAGGGGTAGAAAGTGAGAGTCATGCTCTAATACAGACTCATGATATTTTAGCACATCAGACACAAAGAGAAATTCCTAACAGCTTCTAGAAATAAAAGAAAAAGCCTTCAAAAGAACAAAAATAATACTGGCTTCATGTATCTGATCACATTTGTCAAAGAGAAAGTTCTGGAAACATCACTGAAATTCCCAACTCCTGAACTCAGAGGCTTCTTAAAGATATGAGCAGAATGGTTTTTGACTTAAAAGAGCAGCCTTTCTATGGAGTATGAAACTTCAAGACGCAGGATCTTTAAGACGTTTGAGAGTTATGAGGACCCTGGCAACGAGGGGGAGCCTGCGAATGCTGCTTGATTATCAAGGAACAAATGAGCCAATTGAGATTTTTTAAAGAAAAACACAAAGTCATTTAAGTGACTCAGGTCTGTATCTAAATAAAAACTAGACAAAAATGTGTCATGAATTCGATGACTAGCCCACTGTGTTGCTTACAGTTAGTGACAATGGATATGCAGGAAAAGAAAAAAGAAGTCTTAGGCTGGTTCGATGGTTTGTGTATCCTTGGACCAGGGGGTGGCACCATCTGGAGGTGTGGCCTTGTTGGAATAGGTGTGAGCTGGTTGGGATGGGTGTGTCACTGTGGGTGTGGGTATAAGATCCTCACCCTAGGTGCCTGGAAGTCAGTCTTCCACTAGCAGCCTTTGGATGAAGACGTAGAACTCTCAACTCTGCCTGTGCCATGATGTGCCAACTCAGCCTGGATGCTGCCATGTTCCCACCTTGATGATAATGGACTGAACCTCTGAACCTGTAAGCCAGCCCCAATTAAGTGTTGTTTCTTATAAGACTTTCCTTGGTCATGGTGTCTGTTCACAGCAGTAAAACCCTAACTAAGACAGATGGTGATCCGTGTCTGTGTGTGTGTGTGTGTGTGTGTGTGTGTGTGGTGTATGTGTTCCTATATGTTGAGTGTGTGTATTTGACTTTGGTATTGTTCCTCAAGAGATATCCACATTGATTTTGGGACAGGGTCTCTCAATGGGACCTAGGGCTTACCAGTTATGGTTGTTTGGCTGGACAGCAAGTCCCAGGGATCTGTCTCCAGATCATTTTACCTGGGTGCAGGATCCAACTTAGGTACTTGGGGTTGAGGTAGGAACTGTGCTGACTGAGTTATCACACCAGCCCCCGGATTGAATTCTAAGGAACAATGTGATCATGGTTTATTTGTTTTTCAGGGTTTTAGAAACACAATGACACTTGCGTTTACAAAAAGCATACAGGATGATCAACTCTGATGATGAGGCTAGGATACCCGAGAGAAATAAAAATAATAGAACAAGAAATGATATTTAGGCATAAGATCAAGTTAAAAGGTTGCCAGCTTTAAAAAAAAAACACAAAAATAACAATAAAATCATAAAGATTTTTGGAGACAGTGCAGTGTAAGTCAGCTAACACCTGTGTTACATGTCAGGAATTCTACAGACAGCATTTCAACGGAGTAGGGAAAGGAAGACAAAATTAATATGTCACATCAAAAAAAAAACCCCATAAAAACAAATATAGAACTGGTTAGTGCTTGTGGCTTCTAGGAATAAAGGTAGAGAAGGAGGCGGACTAGGTGGTTTACTTTTGATAATATGTTCTTTTCTATGGTGTATATACTAAGGAACCATTTGAAATACTTCAGATTAATTAAACAAAATTTAGAATTGTAAGTTCTGAAAATTCAATATTAAAATATATTGATTCTGGACAGCAGTCTCAGGGCGTAAAGGCTTTCAACAGGTGAAATCCATTTGTCATGAGGTTCCAGGATGGTCCTCTGACAGAGCTGAGAGCAGCATCTTCCTCATTAGCACCATACCCAAACACAGGATAAACTTCCAGTGGGTATGACACACGTGTGTGGAGGGTTATGGGCAACGTGAAGTGGTCTAAGGGTTTCATTAAAATCACTAAGTTGTTTTTGAAACATGTGATTCAGATGACCCAGAAAAGGGTGAGTATAAAAGAATTTTCTTTAAAAAAAAAAAAGAATTTATTTTATGTATGTGTGTGTGCCTGTCTGAGTTTATATGTAACACAGACATAGATGATATTTCTTTTCTCAGGTACTAAGTGTATATTGCTGTGGACATTGGAAACCAACAAAGGGCGGTTGTGTTCATATCTGATCAAGCCCTGAAGCTGGAAATTCACCAGAACCTATCTCCTAGGAGGGAGGTGAAGAGAGAATGGGTATCCAATCCGCACTGTTCCACCCTGAGATCCTGTGGTCTCTCCACAGGGGACAACAACTGTCTCCCTCATCATCAAAAGGGATGGGAGAGTAGGTAACGAGAAAATGATGAAAAGACTGGTTTGAAAAGTCAAAGAAGAAAACAAACATATTAAAGTGAATGATGCCGTAGACAAACTGAGAATAGTTGGGAAGGGTTGACACCATCTTGGATAACTTTCCATTCTAAAGGAGTCTGGGGTAGACAGTGAGGGCTTAGAAGCTAATTGAACAATGGGCCCAGCTTGCCTCTTCCCCTCTTCCCTGTCATGGAGCCCAATGAGACCAGGATCAGGGAGATGGGCAGTTAAAGGGCCTCTACCAGCTCAACCTTTCCTGAAATGCCAGCAGACAGAACTTCCCTAATGTGCCAGGTTTCAGAGGCACCACCCATCCCTAGCATAAGGATTCTTACAGATACCTCATTTAGTTTTGAGGGCTCTTTCTTCTCTCTTTGTTGTTATTTAGTCTTCCTTTGTTTTGATATGTCTGGATGCCTAATGGGTGACATTTGTTCTCAGCAAGACAATTAAGATAATTTGAGTTGCTTCCATTCCCAAGAAAAAATGTTTCATAACTTTGCATTTTTAAAAGATGGTTTATTGACTTTGTACTTCAGTATGTGCACCTGTGTGAATTTATGTGCACCACATGTGTGCAGTACCATCAGAGGCCAGAAGAGGGCACTGGATCGCCTGGAACTAAAGTTACAGGCGTTTGTGAGCTGCCAGTGGTAGATGCTGGGATGGGAACCATGACCTTCTGAAAGGTCTTAACTCTCTCCAGCCCTGGAGTTTTGTAGTTTTAGCCAAAACTTTAGCTAGTTGTTTATTTGTTTGGTTGGTTGGTTGGTTTCTCTGTGTAGCCCTGGCTGTCCTGGAAGTAGCTCTGTAGACCAGGCTGGCCTTGAACTCACAACAATCTGTCTGCCTCTTCTTCCTGAGTGCTGGGATTAAAGGTGTGAGCACCCAAGCTTGTCATTATTTTTTTTTAAGAAACGGCAAACATTTCCCTACCTAATTCCAATTTGAACATTTGACACCTTCCCCTGGTGTTACCAGTTCAGTAAATACAAACTCAGAATGAGGTGGAAGTGCTAACTCGTGTCTGTATCCATCCACTTGGGCTGGGGCTAAAACAGGAAGAAAGGAAACTCAAACTTAAGTTACATGTAAAAATCTGTCTCAGCCGGACATGGTGGTGCACGCCTTTAATCCCAGCACTCGGGAGGCAGAGGCAGGCGGATTTCTGAGTTCGAGGCCAGCCTGGTCTACAGAGTGAGTTCCAGGACAGCCAGGGCTACACAGAGAAACCCTGTCTTGAAAAAACGAAAAAACAAAACAAAACAAAAAAAAACCCACAAAAAAACAACAAAAGAATCTGTCTCAAAACAAAACAGTACATAAACAGACCAAAAGGCTTACACAGGTATGTTTGAACTTGAAGTTAAAAAGAAATCCATATAATTTTATTAGTGCTAATATATCCCAAATATCTTGTGAGGTACTATGGTGGTTTGAAGGAGAATGGATCTCATAGTCTCATAATTTGAATGCTTAGTCACCAGGGAGTGGAACTGTATAAGAAGGATTAGGAGGTGTGTCTTTGTCATGGTGGTCATGGGGTAACTCTCTAAAACTGTAAGCCAGCCCCCACTTAAATGCTTTCTTTTATAAGAGTTGTGTCAGTTATGGTGTCTCTTCACAGCAATAAAACAGTAACTAAGACAGAAGTTGGCCCTGGGGGCTGGGGTATTGCTGTGAGAGGCCTGGCCGTACTGTTAGTTGGAGGAATATGAATGACTTTGGACTAGAAAAGCCATTGAATGCTTTATTTGGGGCTTCATGGGTCATCCTAGCAAGAGCTCAGAGGGCAGTGCTAAGGGTGGCGGTAACTGTGGGGTCCCACCCAGCTCAAGAGAAGGAATAATTTTTTTTAATGATTTTTGTTTTTGAGACAGGGTCTCTCTACAGAGCCTTGACTGTCTGTCCTTGAACTCCCTATGTAGACCAGGATGGCCTTGAACTCACAGAAATCCTCCTGTCTCTGCCTCCTGAGTGCTAGGATCAAGGCATGTGCCACCATGCCTGGCTG